>NC_053161.1:70940002-71260002 GCF_016835505.1 Polypterus senegalus
GAACACATTTGTTATAATTTTGTTTTGTTCTTAATTATTCATAGCCTTCCCTTAAAAATGTTCTGCTCTTTAATCATCCCTTATGATAGTCTGAACTATGAGGATTCCAAATATTGTTTTTATTTTATATAACAAAATTATTTAACATCGTTAAAAAAACATTTTTACTCCATTCTGTTTAGTTTTGGTTCAGTTCAGCCACTATTTTTGAGCCCATTATTAAGACATGGCTTCCTGGTTGCTGGGGGTGTGGCCTCAGAGGTTGTGACCTGCCTTTAATTACTGACCGGTTAAATGGTCAACACTGGTGTCTATTTTCTATCCGATTTTGCAGATAACATCCTACAAGACTAGTGTGATTCTTTATTTTCTTTCTCTCAAGCATACAAGTTTTTGGCAGTGTTTTGACAATTATTTTTTAGTTTTTATTTTTTGGCTTGCTGAAGGTGTGGAGTCACCATTTGGTTTCGATCTCTGTGTTTATCCTTGACTATATCAAATTTCTGTTACTCCTCTTTTAGAAATTACTGTCTTTTCTTTTGAGTCAGCGTAACATTAGTGTATTATAAACCACACTAGATGCCGGTGAAGTTGGTGAGAAACTTGGGGGGCAGCAACTCACCAAAAAGGAAGGGGAGCAGATTGATATAATCAGGAGAATTTTAGAAAGAAGTTGGAGGCTATCGTAAGAAACAAAGGAAGTACTAGTGCTTGCCTTGGTCTTAGTGATGCTGATGACAATGACTACAATTACTTACCACGTGTTACCACCCGTGTTCAAGTTGAGAACAGCATTAGAGTTATACTAATTCTACTTTCTTATCTTTTTTATCTTAGTTTATAACAATGGGAAAGCAAATGTATCGATCTTGTTATGATGTGAGAGTACAGTTTTGCTATAAATTGTTCAGTAAATGAACTTGTTGTTACAGTAAAGCAACTAAGAGGACTTTGTTTCCCAGCAGCCAGCAGGAATATGCAGTGGCCGATGGGAGGAGGACTTGATCAGCAAGCAGTTTAAAGGAAGTCAGCATTCCGAGAGGAGGGATCAGAGCGGTGCACTGTCACACAGCAAATTAAGTGCTTCTGTGTCACAAGAGGTGAACATTTTATGTGATGCTGCTCAGAAGTACAAGGTAGCATTGCATTTGTTTGTAGATTGCATGTTCATGATGGGATTTGTCTACTAAAGATAGACATATCCTAAGTGATTGAATTCTCTATATCAGATTTATTGCATACATTCCATAGTACCACAGTAAGATTTCAGTGTTTAGCCAAAACTAGAACATTAACAGGACCCGTGATTAGCAGAGGATCTTTTTGTTCACTGGAAAAGCAAACACAGCCAACAGAAAGTAAAAGGAAACAATACAAAATTGCACACTTAAACGCTTAGCTAGCGCTCTAATGCAAATTACTTCTAATTACAAGGCAACCAGCTATACCTGGCTGCTAGAGATGGAACAAAGAACCTTAGATGTGCCCCTAAATTAACTATTAACTCACCTTTATTAATCACCACTACTAACAAATGAAACTGACTGCAAACAAACCTAACCCACCTACCTACCCACTCTGTCCTGTCAGTGCCTGATGAACTTCTTTCTCCTGCCCCCTCATGGATTAAGTGTTATGTGTTTGAATGCCTGGTCATTGTCTGTGTGGAATTTGCATTTTCTTCATATGTTTATGACTTTTTCCTTTTCCTCTGGGAACTCTGGTTTTCTTTCCTCCTTCACAAAGACTTGCAGATTAGGTTAACTGACAATTCCAAACTGGCCTTTACTGGGTGTGTGTTACAGTTGGCTCTATAATTGAGTGGGCTTTAATTTTACTGCCTTGTGCCCAATGAAGCCTGCCTGTAAATCCTGCCCTCCTATACTGGATTAAGAATTGTTATATTTTTTAACACAGGGTTGAACTTTGCACAGAAATGCCATATACTCAAAGTGCCAAAATAAATGTGTAAAAATCTTTCAATACTGAAAAGTAACATGTTTATTTGCATAAAAAATTCTGTAGAGCAATATATAGAATATGTCATAATTCCTGCAATATACTGTAATTTCTTTTTTTTCTGTATTCATAAAACCATGTCAAAAATGGACATTTATTATATTTATTGTGAAGTGACCACTAAATTAAATTCCCCTGTGCAGTGCTGTTTTCTGCCTTGTGCCTTCTGCTCAGTGCTAATGGAATACGTTTGGACCACTGCACTGTTGAATTGGATTAAGCAAGATTGAGACTGTTGTGCAATTTTGTTTGATTTCTAAAGGAATTTGTAGTATAAATAGTATTAGTACAACATGCTATATATCCATTTGACCAAATTTCAGAAAAAAATGTTCCTTTGTCTTGTGGCCAAATCTAATGAGGAACACTGACAGTATAAATTTGTACAAGTTTTCCTTACTGAAAAATTAACTTTTAAAAATGAAATCTAAATTACGCAATTTATGAGAAAATGTTGATTTTTTAATTTTTTTTTTTGGCAAAATGCAACACATTCATTATTACTTTAGTCACAAAATCTCTTATATATATTTCTCTTCTGGTTTGTCCTGTTTTCACTTCAAAACTGGTCCCACCCACATGCAACCGACATGGCATTTTTCGATTCCTATTCGTCCCCTTCCAAACCCTTCCCCACGCTGCCTGAGGCCTCCCATACACCCCCACGCCGCTTTTTTTCAGTTCCTATTCCTCCTTCAGACTACCGTGTTCCTTCCTCTTCAAAACTGGTCGCGCCCACAAGCAGCCAACACAGCATTTCTCGATTCCTATTCGTCCTCTTCCAAACCCTTCCCCACACTGCCTGCGGCCTCCCATACACCTTGCTATTTTCGTTATACTGCGACGGTTGTTTCCTAACCTTGTGTTATAAATTGAACAACAGTATCTTCTCTGTCAACGGGTTTTTGTACAACGTCATCTCCATTCCGGGATCCAGCAACTGCCTGTTCCTATCAGTGGGTTATTTCTTGACACAAATGGTTCACGAAGGCAATGCACCGTTTTCTGTTCCTATTCTTACACCGCTGTATGCTACGGCGGGTGTTGGCTCTCTAGTTCTACATATCCTCATGAAGTTATGAACACAAACAATATATTAAAAATTAAAGAAATGAAATAAATGTAATCACAAATTAGAAAATGTACAACATGGCATAACATTCAAGTGTATGCAGCAGCTAACTTAACGGATTTGAAGGTTGGAATGTTTTTAACAGTATTTCACAATGTCCTGTAGTTAAAAACATACCCTGTGGTGGCTCAATGGCTTTCATACACAGCAAGTTCCAATTCATGTAAAAATGGTATTGATTAATGTGTGTTAGTGCAGGAGGGTCTGTGACTAACTTTTGTTCAATTTTTGAAAATACACACAACAATTAACAAAAGAAAAAACAAACATAATACAAAATGACCAACACTAGCATAAAATCACAATCAGTATTATTCTACTACAGAAGAAATGTAACTGAATTAAGAAGTTCCCATCTATTAATATTAGTTTAAACCCTGTAATTCCTTAAAATTATATAAATAACTACAAACCTGGAAATAAACTGATTTATTGTGTAATGGGAATATCCAAGGTAATAAATATCTTTAAAGATGTTAATTCTAGTCTGAAGATAGGCGGAAGCAAAAGCGACTCTTCAGGAACTGATAAACCATAATAACCCCATCTCAGTCTGTTTTGTACGTTATAGCACTAAATAACGTTTTGAGCATGCAGAAACTGCACTATCCTTGCTATTTGCAGCATGTTCAGCCTCTTTGTGCACCACAGAAACTGTACATATACCCATCTGCCCTCGGGTCAACTGCAGTTCCCGTTCTAAGACCTGTTACTTTCAGGAGCTGCAACTTTGCTGTGTAACTAATAAGTTCAAACAACATTTTGCTGCAGATTGATAACATTGTTTCTTTACAATACAAATTTGCAGATAATATTATTTCAATCAGTTCAGTTTTATATATGCCTATATAATTGCTTTCCTCTTCGATTCACTTCCTTACATCTCCTTGTGCCTAAGGATACACTTTATCCTGGCTTCCAATCCAATCACCTCATGATACCACCAAACCCTGATCATCATCCACGTAATAAAGTCCAAAGAAGAGTCTTGCCAAAAACATTGTACCAGTCCATTTATTTGTTATAACAGCTTTTTAGTTATTTACTTCTTAAGACAGTCTTAGTCAAAAAAGAGAAAACTGTCTTTGCTTAAAGTTTCCACAATGATGCTGTTGCATATACACAAGTCTAATTGCTTTCTTTCTAAATGAGCTCTTAAGAGTTATGCTAATTAACTCTAGCTATCAAAGCCCAATACCTTCAATTTGGGTGGTAAATTGCATGATTAGGATTTTAAATTCATTTAATTATAACCTCATCTAAAATAAACAGTGGAATGATAATCTATATGGGGTGAACAAAACATGCTGCTTTGGAGCAGCTACTGTATCTCAGTTTGCACAGCAAAGGCAAATAAAATCAGACAGCCTCCTCCATGGTGCAGTGAATTAATGAAAATGCATGACAACCTTTCATTTATGCAGCTATACAGTAAAGCAAATAGCCTTTGACAATAAGTGTTAATTTGCATCTACAGTATCTCTTATTCTTACTCTGCACTCCCTGCCCTCTGCAAAAATCACATTCTCTTCATTTCTTTGGGGAACACATTTCTGTGTCTGCTTCCTTCCCACTGAAATCTAAATCCTTTTATCTTTTTTAATCTTGACAAAATTAAAAAATATGCTCAATGAACTGTCCTGATTTATTAAGAATCCAGTCTACTACAAGATGATGGACACCAAGTGATGGGCTTTCATATTAGTGATAGTTACTTTAAGGTATAACTAATTAGAATGCAAAGCAAAGGAACATTCTTAGCACTTTATATTAACAGTCTATTGAGTAATAAACTTAATAATTACAAGGTAGTGCATCATGATTACTCCATTCCATCCAGAACTGATTCATCTGTTGTATCCAGTACTGCCAAGCCAGATCCCTGCAACTTAGAAAGGAATAAGTGGGTTAAGAAATGATGGATGGATTTCATTATTAGATACACTATATGTGCAAATCATTTTGCATATGGCTGACTGCAAAATTACTGCTGAATATCTCATCTTTATACCTAGTTGTCCAACTAGAGGTTTAAGTACAGTTTCACATTGTATACTGTTACAATTTAAGTATACTGAGAATTACCGATTAACATTCTCATACTTCCATCAAAGTGGCAGTACATCTCCAGAAGACTGAGTTTGAATTCTTGCCCACTCACTGTCTTTGTGGAGTTTTCATGTTCTCTCTTTGTCTAAATAGGTTTTTCTACAATTTTCCTCTCAGATTCCAAAGCTGTATAGGTTGGTTAAAGGGTGCATATGTTTGAGTGACATGGACAGGGAAACTGTCCCTATACTACTGTTGCTGGTCTAGACATGAGATCAGTATGATCATGGATAAGTGGGGTAGAACATGAACAGATAACGTGAGTCAAGTTGGAGTTTTTATTTTCTTCTCAAGTGTCCCCAGCAAGCCATTTGAATGTGCTGCAGATTTGTATATCACAACTTTTTGTGAGTTTCAAATTCCATGTGGATCAATAGTTTTGGGTTTAGTGCTCTTTCAGAGCTTTGATCATGCAATAGTCCTGTAATGAATGCTACATACAGTAAATTACAATCTATTATTTACCCTATACACCTCGTGGCACTTCACACCCAGATAAACAGACGAGCTCTGAGAATTTTGCATCTCACTTCAGCTGCACCGGTGGGGGATGGGATAACAGGTTACTTGCTGCCTGATTGACACATTTGCAAAACAAAAGACGCTGATGAGGAGAGGTGTGAAGGAATTTAAGGTGGCCTGGGATTACGACTTTTTTCGTTGGATTCAGGGATTCTAGTATTAATTTTCAGAATTTCCAAAACTCCATCTGAAAGAGCAAAGGAGACAATAAAGTCAAAACCAATAGTCATTACAAACAATGATACATACTGGCACTTTTAGGCAACAAAATATTCAGTATAACTATTTCAAGAAACACTACTGGAGCTTCTTCATTCCTACGGTAATACACCTGCGCAACACCTCCCAGTGACTTCTGTCTTATCGTTTAGCCAAGTCGGGCGTTTTGCTCTTTTTTTGTAATTCTCATGTGTGTATGAGGGAGTTGTTGTTGCTGTTATTATATTTCTTGAATTTTCTAAAAAAGCTAAATTTCACCCTTGAGAGAAATAAAGTACTATCCAAATATCATCAGAACCTTTCTTAACCTATGGTGGTGCCCAATCCTGGCAGCACTGTGCACAAGACAAGCATCTACGCTGGTTCAGAGTCCATTGCATAGTGTACCACTTTACTCTTTTACTTGACTCCCAGTTTTTCTTTTTTTGAATGTTTTTTGGTTGTCACTGTTAAATATAATCATTCATGATCTTTGTGAGCCTGGCTAATTCCCAGACTGTGTCAAGTACCAATGAAAAGAGGATATTAGTAAACTGCAAAATGCATTGGTAAGGCCTCGTCTAGAATATTCTGGGCTGTTCTGGTCTCAGTAATACAAAAATGAGTTAGCAATTTAAGAAAAGGTTTCTAAAAGAGCAGTGTGACAGATAGGGGGCGCAATCGCTCCCTTGAACCCTCCGATCAAACGTCAGACACCAAATAAAAGTCCAATAATTTACTTTATTTTCACAGTACAGTGTACAAAGCACCCTCTCCTCCACAATACTCATACAATACAATAATAATGATCACAATAATACTCTCCACCAGCTCCCAGATGCGTTGCCCTCCTACCACCCAGCTCATCTCAACGCTCTGGTGTCTCTTTTAGTCTTTTATAGTCCTTGCCCCAGAAGTGTTTTGCCCTCTCTGTCCATGTGACTAGGAACACTTCCGGGTCAGATAAAAAACCTTCTTCTTTACCCCGGAAGCACGTCATTTCCCTTGTCCATGTGTACTTCCGGGGCGTAGGGAAAATAGTCACTGTTCCTCCCTGCAACGCCTTCTATTGGCCCTCATAGTATCCAGCAGGGCTGTAAAGGAAAACTCCAACATCCATAATTCCCTGCTGACATTCGGGGCACCTCTATGCTGCAGGGAGGGCTCCACCTGGCGGCGTGGGGGTATTGGCTGGGATGAACAACCGGCCACCCTTCACAGCAGTTAGACTGATTCCTGGACTACGGCTTATAAGCTTTGAAAAACTATTGGAAGAGCTCAATTTTTATTATAAGCAAATTATTTTAAGAGGAGACATGAAATATTCAAAACTATACGGAGAATTGGTATGGTGGACCCCAACTGTTAGTCACAGGGTCAAAAATTGAAACTGGCAAGGTTAAATTTTGCAGAGACATTACAAAGTTTGTTTTTTTTTCATTTAGAGGACTTTGGATACAGTAGGTGAAATAAATCACCAAGTAGTTTGGTGAACAGTGATACTTAAGGGGCTGTCAAACCTTAAATGGATTTTGTTTTTTGCAAAAGGCTGGCAAATATAAATTGATGAGCTTCTCCAGTTTATCCTTTAGCACAGATATACAATATTCTGCATTTTTAATATATGTTATTCTTTGTTTATTATACTGTAACTACAGGCACTGAGGTATATGCACACACCAAAGATACCTCTCTTTTTTAGAGATGACACAGCCTGTTTTGTGCATCATTTTTTATTTGAAAGAAAGTTTTTTTTATTTTTCAAATTACTTCTTCCCTCCTTCATATTTGCTTTTTAAGAATTTGTCTTAATTGAAATAAACTTTACTTGTAATACTTTGTCATGGCAGTATTGGTGGCACAGCGAGTAGTGCTGTTTCCTCATAAATTCAATGTCCTGGATTCAAACTCGTTGCCCAGATGCTGTCAGTGTGGAGACTGTAGATTGTCTCCCATGAGTTGTCCTCTCACATTCCTGAAGATGCTTAATTATTAGTTTCAAATTGTCTAGTGTGTTAAAAGACTCTAACTTGCTCTGGCCTGCATGTTCCCCCACTGTCTGTATGGGTTACTCAGTTTTTTCTCTTATGTCCCTAAAGATTGTGTAGGTTAGGTTTAATTGGAAACTCTAAAGTACCCTCATGTGAGTGGACCGTGCATTTGACAGGTGCCCTGCCCAGGACTGCTTCTTACCTTAAACCCAGTGCTGCCAGGATATGGTTTAAAGAACATTGGATTAGGCAGGTTTGAGAATGCTGTTGTTGTTGAGCTAACACTGTTACTTTCCTCATTACTACTGACACAGCTAACATTATACATATATACCAGCTGTGTAAGCCTGTGCTGTAAAAAGTTCAGGGTCCTAGAAAATATTGAATTCGTCAGAAAAAACATTGAAAAGTAGAAATGTCAGGTAATTAAAAGGAACGACTCTGGCCATCTCTCTCCTAGGAGGTTTCGTTTCGCTGATGTGCTCGCCTCACTTCTGTATTAGTGGCTAAGCAAGTGACCCTTTCTTCAGAGGTTTCATTTTGCCAACGTGCTGGCCTCGCTTGTATATCCTCGGAGGTGCAGCCCTTACCCCGACTCCACCTCCTACCATACACTTCCATGGATAGATGTTTAGATATAAGAAATAAAACATCCATCCATCCATCATCCAACCCACTATATCCTAACTACAGGGCCAAGAGGGTCCGCTGGAGCCAATCCCAGCCAACACAGGGCACAAGGCAGGAAACAAACTCTAGGCAGGGCACTAGCCCACCGCAAGGCGCACACACACACATACACATACACACCCACTAGGGACAATTTAGAATAGCCAATGCACCTAACCTGCATGTCTTTGGACTGTGGGAGGAAACCAGAGCACCCGGAGGAAACCCACACAAGAAATATAATATATATATACTGTATATATTGTGATGGACGGCCAGGGATCATGTCCTGTCAGGAAGCTTGGGAGAGCAAGGGACCAAAAAAAGGTCAAGCCATTCCCTGGGACATGAAAGGACAGCCACCCTGGGTTACATCGGGGCCACGAGCATGGGGCTGTAACGCTCAAGCTTATTGGGTTACGTGGCCACCACCAGGGGGTGCTGGGATAATTCCAGAGCCATGGTCTAAAACACTTCCGCCTCAACTGGAAATGCTACCAGAAGAGGAGCTGGATTTAAAAGCAGCACTTCCACCACACCCGGAGTCGGGAGTCATAACTTGCGAGAGAGAATTGGAGGGGGCAGAAAGGAAAAGAAGGAAAAGAAATGAGGACTGTGAGCAATATTATTGCTGGTTAGGGCATTGTGTGTTGTGCCAAAGACTGTAAAGAAAATAAAACATGTGTATTTTGAGAACATTCTGAGTCCGTCTGTCTGTGTCTGGGGGGTCAGACTCCACAATGGCATCCCAGATGGGACTTCCTGGCCATTGAACAGGCAGGGAACCCATCATTAAAAATAATTTTGTGGAGTGCCTGGCACAGCAGATGAGACGCACACATGCAACAGTCTCTACATGCGCAAACCACACCTCGTGACTCAAAAAGCCTCCAAAGGTCCATGTTAACCACCGTTTCCCCATTGGGAAAGAGGACTGCCAGGCGTAGCCAGAAGACAGCGGGTGCTGCGAAGAAGTCCGTCGTTGAAAGGGTCGGCATGCTGGAAGAAGAGGCCAGGCGAGGAAAGCAGCGTCCAAAAGAGGGAATCCAGGAGGTAGATACCAGATGCAGGGAGTGTTTGCCATGGGGGTGTTTTAGTGGTGTTCCGGGTGCCTACCTCACAGGGGGAGACTGTACGGAGGCATGCTGCTAGCCAAAGAATGTCGATTCCAAAGAGGACAGTGTGGCAAAGACAGAGGAGGTGGAGGGCCTGTTGCGCAGTGGAGAGTCGAAGCTGGCTGACAAGCACCTCGATCCATATCCCGTGGGGAGGAACCCGTTGAAGAAAGGGGTGGTGGAGGACCAGGATCCATCCAATGAAGCAGGTAAGGTGGTAGAGAATGTGTACCGGAGCCCTGTGATTAAGATCCAAGCAGAGACGATGAATCTCCACCCCATTCCGGAAGAGAACCCGACAACGCATGTACAGGAGAGTCACATGCGTAATGACTCCTGGCCGGAGGACCAAAGTAGCAGAAGTCTGCTGAACTAAATTTGTTTATGTTGCAGTAATTGAAATCCATCGAAGCATTGGTGAAGATCGCCGAAGTGATTAAAACGGCAATCCGCGAGTTAGAGAAGACAGCAACGGCGCCGCTGGAAAAGGTGGAACGGTATCTGTGGCACCTCAGGGGCTGCCTTCTCACAATAAACGGGCAGTGCAGGTTAGTGATACCGGGCTGTAAATAAAAAGGGAAGCCCTAGTGAATTTAGCTGGGATACTGCGAGATAACAGACTTGAGTATTGGGGCATCCAAAGGTAGACTAGGAAATGTGCACCGATCGCACCATTACGCTAGAAACAGTGTGTGTGTCGGCACCCAGACTGCCCCATCCCCTAAAAGTGGCAGCGGTCGCGTTCTGGTCAAGAGGGGTACAAACTGCACGGGGTTCCTCTTCTTGTCATAAGGGGATCCAAGCTGTTGTATCACCCCAGAGTAAAGGAAGACCCTGGAGAAAGGGAAAGTCTCCCTACAGGAAGCAGTGTGAGTCGGAGTGCTCATGCACTATAGGAGAGTGCTCTCCAAAAGGGTGGAGAGAAAACCCAAACCTGGCTGAGAACGAGGCAGACCAGAGATACCCCGCTTGTTTCCATTCCACGAGGGCACAAGTGAAAGGAGCGCATTGGTGTTATGAGTGCCTCGGAACAGACCATACATGGAGACTCCTGGAGGTGGCGTTGGCGCAGCATCTCCGCGTCATATTTCTATTCTTTTACAGAAGACTGTGGCCTCCAATATGCCAACACCCTCGCAAGAAAAGAACCATATAATTATTGCATTTTATTTTATTTGATGCATTTATATATTTATTGCTTTTTATTTTAATTTCTCTCGTTAGAAATTTAGTACAGTATTCAGTTTCCCTGTGCCATCTACTGTATAGATGCAAGATTCTGCACTAAATGGACAAGCAACAAATTATTTTTCCATAAGGTGTATTGACAATTTATGGAACTAATTTTAAATAATATGTAATATATTTGTGGACTGGTCACCTGTACAGGGCTGCCTCCTGCCATAATAGATTCTGGTACCCTGTGACCCAATAGTTGAAAATGTGGGTTTAGACAACAAATAGAAAGACAGATGGAAGTTACGTCCACAAGTCAGGTAAAAGAATCAGATCTTATAAGAATCACAATTTTGGAAACAAAGGTTAAAAAACTTAAAGTTTATTAAATTGTGCAGTTTTGGTCTTTTAATTTTAAGACTAATAATTAATTTATTTATATAGCATCTTTTCCATGCTCAAGGTGCTTCACAGAGTTTAAGAAAGAACGACAGGGTATACAGTACATAGCATTGTACTAAACCAGATAAATAAATAAAGAAGAGTAAGATAGTAAATTCAGAGAAAAGCCTAACAGACAATATAATTGATGGTCTAGCACACATACACAGGTTACATGAGCATCTTGACAGAGAGATAAACTGAGAGAAGGGTAATAAAGTCAGGTGGAGCTAAAAGCCTTCCTGAACAGATGAGTTTTGAGTTGGTTTCTAAAGGGATTCATGGAGTCAGCTGATCTAATTCATTTCAGTAGGTCATTCCAGAGTCTGGGCACTATACAGCTGAAGGCAATGTCACCCATGGAGTGTAGATTAGTGTGGGGCACAACAAGATTGCCAGAATCAGAGGACCTTAGTGGGCAAACAGGTACATAGTGATGGAGAAGGTCACTGATGTAGTCTGGCACAAGGTCGTTTAAGGCTTTGTAGGTTATTAGTAGGATTTTATATTCAATTCTGTAGGACACAGGGAGCCAGTGAAGGCGAAGCTGGATGGGTGTGATGTGCTCGCTGCTGCTGGTCTTGCAGCCGAGTTTTGAATAAGCTGGAACTGTGATATAAGATTACAAGGGCCACCTGCCAGTAGGGAATTACAATAATCGATGTGGGATGTGATAAAAGCATGGACAAGTTTCTCAGCGTTAGAAAAGCAGAAGAAGGTAAAATAAGAATGTTTCTTAATGGGATTTATGTGGGTGGAATAAGAAAGGGAGGAATCAAAAATGACACCAAGATTCTTTGCAGTAGAGGCAGGTCTGATGAGATCAACACCAGGATTGACTAGGAAGGAGCTAATTTTATTAAGTTGCACTATAGTCCCAATTTGCAGGAGTTCAGTTTTGTTGCAATTTAATTTTAAAGAGTTCTGTTCCATCCAGGTTTAATTTCACTGAGGCAAGTTGTGAGCTGATAAAGTTCTGATGAAGTTCCACTTTTAACATTGAAAAAGAGTTGAGTATCGTCTGCATAAAAATGATAACCCAGTCCAAAGCTATGAATAATATGGAGAAGGGGAAGCATATAAATACAAAACAGCAGAGGAATGAGGACAGAGCACTGTGGAACTCCTTGTATGACTGGCGCTGAGCTGGACCTGCTGTTGCCAAGACTAACAAACTCTTGTCTATCAGTCAGATAGGACTTGAACCACTGGAGAGCAGTGCCAGAGACACCCAACATGTTTTCAATTCTGGACAGTAGAATGTCATGTCTGACAGTGTCAAATTCTGCACTGAGATCTAACAGAATTAATATGCTAGTTTGTCCAGAGTCTGCTGCCATAAGCAAATTATTGGTTACCTGTGCTGTGCCCTGAAACCAGACTGAAAGTGTTCCATCAAATTATTAGAAGTTAAGTAGTTGGTGAGTTGGGAAGCTACAAGAACTTTTGACAGAAAAGGTAAGTGGGAAATAGGCCGAAAATTGTTAAGATTGTCAGCATCAAGACCAGACTTTTTTAACATTGGGGTTACAGAAGCGATTTTAAAAGTGAGTCGCACAAAGCCAATGTCAAGGGATGAGTTTATTATTGTTGTAATAGTCGGGATTATGGCATGAAGGCAGGATTTAAGAAGTGTGGTGGGGATGGGGTTCAGTACACATGTAGTTGCCCTCATCTTACAAAGCAGGTTATTAATAAAAGCAAATGTGACTGGTGAGAACTTAGAGAAGGAGCTGGATGGCGTGGAAAAACAGGGACAGATATAAACAAAAAATTATTTATATCTTTAATTTTGTTATGGAAAAAGTGGAGAAATTTCTCAAAGACTTCAGTAGAAGAGGTAGTTGGGCCAGATGCGGGTTGGAGTAGTTTATTAACTACAGAGAACAAAACCCTTGGGTTATCGTGGCCACTTTCTATTATTCTGCCATAATGGGTGTTCTTGGCAGCAGTTAATGCTTCTCTGTAAGCTCTTTGGTGGTCAGAGAAAACCTGGATGTGCACGGTGAGGCCAGACTCACAAGACATTCTCTCAAGGAGTCGGCGAACTGCTTTCATAGATCGCAATTCTGAGTTATACCAAGGAGCTGAACGCTTAAAGGAAACCTCCTTATGTTTTAAAGGAGCTGTTTTATCTAATGCTGAATGAAGGGCTGTGTTATAGTAGTCAACAAGACTATCTAGTGTTAATGGAATAGGTAAAGACTGTAAAAGATCAGAAATGGATCCAGAAAGAATACAGGGACAGATATTTTTAATGTTTCTGTAGGAAATTTGTCAATTACAGGTAAGAGGAGGGAGAGGAAATGAAACAGTGAAAAGTACTGCTTTATGGTCAGAGAGTCCCAAATCAGTGCCGTGTTGGCAACAGATAATCCAGATGTACAAATCAGATCCAATATATGACCACCAGAGTGGGTGGGAAAATCAACATGTTATGTCAAGTCAAAACAGTCCAGTAAGGATAGGAATTCATTTCTCAGTTTAGATGTGGGGATGTCAATATGGATGTTGAAATCGCCAAGAAGAATGACTCTCTGGGAAAAAGAACTTAAGTGGGTTAATAGTTCAGTCAGATCAGATAGGAATGATGCATTTTATTTTGGAGGACGATAAAGAACAATGGGTAAGACAGGACCTGATTCCATTATTAGTTTAAAAGACAGACATTCGAAAGACAATGGACAGTCAATTGGGATTCTATTGATGTTTAACTCCACTCTGACAATTACTGCAAGTCCTCCGGCTTGTCTTGAGCTACAAGGCTCTGTGAGGAAAGTGTAACCAGGTGGAGTCACCTCCCAAGTCTCAGTTAAGCACAGCATATCAAGTTTGGTGTCAATGATAAAGTCTGACAGCACCAATGGTTTGCCATTAAGAGATCTCAAATTAAACAATGCAATATTAGTTGATGAGACTTCTTTTTGCGCAGAGCCTGACCGGAGTTTATTTTCACATACTGTAAATTTGGCACACTGACACTTCTATTTCCAGGGCCATGAGTAGGACAGCGTATTCCTGAGCAAATGCTGCCAGTGATCTTTTCATTCGTAGCCCAGTGGTGGCAATGACCTGACCCACGATGTACACATTTTGGGTGCCGCAAAATACCGGTGTCAAATGGTCTGACTAGGATATTCCAATCAGACCATTTGCTCTGGACAAACTGTTTAATATGAAGGAGTTTGTCACAAGAGTATTTTAGCATGATACTGAGCAATACTTATCTGATAGCAGTGGAGAAGCAGCATAGCACAGCAGAGCTGGTGAGATGGGCGGGGTGCGTTTGCGCAAATGAGCGGTGATAACAATGCAGCAGAAAGCACAGCAGGAGGAAGTAGCAGGGTTTGGAGGTTCCAACATACAGCCACAAACAAGTAACGCTGGGTATTACAGGCATGATCACCCCAGAGCCACAAGCCAGGTGTGTGTGAACATCAGATCAGTTCTTAGTCATAAAGCACAATAAAATGAATTGAGAGCAGACCAGCATAGCAACTATAATCAAGAAGACAGATCATCCCAGGCACCTAGATCACCAAGGTACAAAGAAATTTTTGTAGGTCTCGTACCATGATCCACAGATTCAGTTGTTCCCAGTCAAGGTAAAGTTCATAAAGTCCATACAAATTAATGCAAATCCATACAATTCGAGTCAGCTGCATCCACAAACTATATGTACAATAAAGAAAATAAAACAAGCGTAAAAAAGTGCAGGATTAAGGCAAATTTTAGGAAAAGTGTTGTTAACAGGGAGGAGCGGCAGCAGTATGCGTGTGCCAACATCCCCTCCTCTGTCATTGAACCTTGTCTACTGAACCTTGACTACTTGAGAGAGGCCGGATATGAATGGCTTGCATTATGTTAGGACTGTAGAGTATGAGATATGGGGGCAGTCTGACTGTTAAGGTTAAGAAGAGACATGACAGAAGTCTTTAAAGCTGTCAAGGGACTTGGAGGAGTAGATGTCAGGTTTTTTTTTTAAAGTGACTTCTCCAACTAGAATATGAGGCGGAACAGAGTAAGCTAAAGAATTTTTGTATCACACTGAGAACTATACAGTAGACATCAGTAAATGAGTTACCACATAACATTGTGTAAAGTAACATACTGCAGACATTCAACTATCAACATATCATACATGTTAGTTGAATAGGAAGGAATGAGCTTTAAATGATCTTATTCTGGTAAACCTCTGAAGGAGTGAATCCTTTAACAGTTATCAACATTATTCTAATCTGCTGCAGAGTCTGTTAAAGAATTGTCACATCTTCATTGTCTCACTGTTATGTTATTCCTTTCATATATTGTCTTGTTCTTGCTGGACTCGTTGCTAACTAGGATTGGCTACATTCAAAGCAAGAGTGACATATAATTCTAAAAAAATTTAATCCTCAAATAATAAATATTTAATATTGATAACAAAACTATGTATTAAAATTAGCAGTAATTTCAAAGACTTACCTGTATTTTCTGTAAAAAAGCTTCTCCAGGATTAATAATGTGCAACTTTCCTAATACAAGTAAATTGGAAGAAGTGCTACGCAGTTATGTTTCAAAGAAGAAGTTTTTTACCTGTGAATGGCTAACACATTGTGTTCATTGGTGTGAAGTGGACTGGACTTCGTATTACCTAAATCTGTTTCCATTTAGATCTTTCTTAATTTCTTACCATTTCTTAAAAAAACATTGCACTCCTACACAATGATGTGAAGGAGAAGCATACATGGAATTGTGATGTGTTGCCAATTATCTGCATTACACAGCTGCAAACAAGAACACAGGTAAACACAGAAATGTAAATGAGGCTTTTAGGAGCAATATTCATTGTTTTCCACATTGCATCTGCTCAAATTCAAGCAAACATATTTGATATAATAAAAGCATACATTGCAGAAACCTCTGAGGGTGTATTTGTCTGTAAAAAATTGATTTGCTTGGATATAAATTCTGTACAGTCTTTCTCTGCTAATAAAAGTGAATTAAGACCATCTTGCCATCTGCGAGATGAATATGTGGGGCATAGTGATTTTAGCTCCAAAATCATGGGGGCATGGTCAGAAATAACAATAGTGTTGTACTTACAAGATTTAATCGTAGGCAAGAAGTTGTTATCTACAAATAAATAATCAATTCTTGAGTAGCAATGATGCACTGGTGAGTAGAAGGAATATGCTCTTGAGTTAGGGTTTACAAATCTCCAGGGTCTGATAAGTTGTGGTCAGTTGCAAACTGTGTAATTGTGTTTGCAGTTTTAGATGTCATCGTCCCTGCGGCAGGAGACCTATCTAGGTCTGGATTTAAAACATGATTAAAGTCCCCAGCCATTATAATTTTATGAGTGTTCATATTGGGAATGGATGCAGATATATTCTGCATGAATTCACTATCATCAACATTGGGTGAATAAATATTTATTAAAATTACTTTACAGTTAAATAAATTACCAATGACATTCACATATCTCTCCCCAGGATCAGATACTACATCTGATACTACACATGAGACTGTTCTATTTATAAGAATTCCCACACCACTAGTTTTCTTTTTAGAGCTGGAATGGAATATTTGGCCAGTCCAGTCGTTGTGCAGCCAAAACTGATTCTTACTTAATAAGTGGGTCTCCTGTAAAAATACTATTTTAGCATTTAGGCCTTTAGATCTTTAATTCGTGATTCAGGCCTTTAATATTCCAGCTCACAAAGTTAACTGCCCAGTCTTTGAGACATTGCTTCTGAGCTTTTATTGTCATTTTTAAGTCTTAACTGAAAATAAGACAGCTTTGACCTTAATTTTCAATTTTCCCAGGAGTTATTGCCCTGAAGGCTATTGTTATGTTGACATTTATAATTACAAAGATTAAAAAGATAGATTAAGGACAGCTTGCTCCCCCTAGTCTATCCCACCCCCACCCGAGACAAATACACCCTCAGAGGTTTCTGCTTCTGACACTTCTCAAGAGGACAGATTATCTCATGTCTTTACCACAAAAATAAATTTGGAAAATAAATTGGAAACCAAGAAGGTATCAGAGCTAATCAACAAAATTACTAGAATAGATCAAGAACATGCCAGGTGTCCAAGTGACACGTTTCATAGGAAAAGGCAGGCGCTGAACAACTCGTACTTAAATCAAGACATCATTATTATGAACATGGTGAGAAAGCCAATAAGATCTTAGCTCAACAAATCCATAAGCAAGAAATTCTCAGTGCAATCCCAGCAATCACCAGCACAAACAGAGACAAAATCATTGACCATAAAAATATAATGCACACATTTAGAGACTACTATAAATCCTTATACTCTATTGAGATTAAAGAAGACAAGACACAATCTAAGGGATTTTGGACACATTACAGATACCACAAATAAATACTCCTAGGGCAGAGGAATTGCACAAACCTCTGGCACTTTCAGAATTACTAGATGCTATAAACTCACTGCAGAGTGGGAAAGCAGCAAGCCCTGATGGCTACCCTGCTGAATTTTATAAGAAATTCTCAACTCAGCTAGCTCCCCTTTGTATTAGCAATATTTACAGAAGCTAGAGAAAATAAAATTCTACTTCAAACCTTTCGCCAAGCATTAATTACTGTCTTTCCTAAACAAAATAAGGACTTATTAAAATGTGCATCGTATAGATCTCACTTCTGAATAACGATGTTAAGATACTCTCCAAAGTCCTTGCTAGAAGGATGGGGAAAGTGCAGTCTTTGGTAATATCACAAGACCAAACTAGATTTGTTAAAGGCAGACACTTAGCTTCCAATCTTCAACACCTGTTTAATCTATACTAATAAAAGGCAAAGCCCTCACTCACTCACTCACTCACTCACTGACTCATCACTAATTCTCCAACTTCCCGTGTGGGTGGAAGGCTGAAATTTGGCAGGTTCATTCCTTACAGCTTCCTTACAAAAGTTGGGCAGGTTTTATATCGAAATTCTACGCGTAATGGTCATAACTGGAAGCAGTTTTTCTCCATTTACTGTAATGGAGATGAGCTTCAACGCCGTGGGGGCGGAGTTTCGTGTGACATCATCACGCCTCCCACGTAATCACGCAGTACATAGAAAACCAGGAAGACCTCAAAAAAGCGCTCAAGAAAACATGCATTATATAATTGAGAAGGCAGCGAAACAATAAGAAGCGAGCGAGTGACATATACAACCATATTCATGAGTTCTGCTACTTCGGAAACAAAGCACGATGTAAACCTACACTTTAAATTAAGTTCATAGACAGGCTGCTGCTGGCGTTTGTAATTTAGTGCCTGCCCATATAAGGCCGTCCGTCAGCGGCAATCCAATAGCAAACTGCCACGGGTAAATATTCACGGGTGAAGGACTGTGCTTATGGAGAGGAAGATGGTCAGGGTGGTGTTTGACACAAACTCAGCGAAACTGCCAGAGAAAGTTTTAAGTGCCAGGACTAAGGTAACATTAAATACAGCTATGGACATAGCACGAGATGGCACCAGCACAGCTGGGAACCTTCGATGCAAGTACACCGAGTGGCTCATGTGAACTGACGCAGTGCACAGATAAAAGCAACAGTTCCAAAGAGCGCTGAATAAAAACCGAATTACACAATTGAAAAGGCAGCAAAAATATGAAGCGTCTGATAAGCATATTCATAAATGCAGCTACTGTGGAAACAAAGCACACGGTGGAAAAAGTCAATGTCCCGCTAAAGGAAGACAGTGTAAAAACCCGTGCTTGCAGTGTGTCAGGTCTCAGATAAAGAAGAAGACGAGCTGTTTATTGATGCAGTAAGAAACGAATCGATGAATGAAACCTGTCATCTTTACAACGATTGACAAACACGGAATGTAACTTGAACACAACACATCCTACAAATACGAACCTGATTGAAAGAAATAATGATAATCAAATCCTTGATGACAGCAACACTCAGTAACACTCACAAAACAAACACTGTATATTGACAGTCATGTTACGTTATTTTTAAAATGTTCCCTTTTCTTTTTCTAGCTTTTTTAACACACTACTTCTCCGCTGCGATACGCGGATATATATATATGTATATATATATATAACCCGATCTACATACTCGAATAATGGATACTTTATTCGCCATCAATGATTGTTTTGGTAAAGCCATACTCAGTGTATTCATTAGATGAATGGTAAAAAAGTAAGAGCGAGGGGAGGATGACTTATTGAGGCATGCAGGCTGTAGTCTTGCGTCAACTCTATCTGAATTGCGATCACATTTGAAAAAATATATCTTTTCAAGTTCTATTTAGTCCATATGTGTCAAACTCAAGGGCAGGGCCACATCCGCCCGGCGTAATTATATCCGCCCGAGATCATTTTATATACTGTATTATTGTTATTAAAGCCCGGGTATATGAAGCGCTGGTAACACAATAAACTACAGATCCCATAATGCAGCGCTTCAGCTGCCTTGCCGAACACTTACCGCGTTAATCAAGTCTACCATATGATGCTGCAAGTTATTGCGAAGCTAGAGTTATTGCGCACTGAGTTTGCACGGCGCTTTGGTGACTTTGAAGAACAAAAAAAGTCCGTCTACATGCGGCTCGAACCTTGTGCATGTTTGGTAGCACATATCTGTGTGAGAAGCTCTTCTCAGTGATAAAGACTAACAAAACAGCACACAGGAGTCGCCTCACTGATGAGCACCTGCAATCCATCCTGAGAATCTCCACAACACAGAACCTCACACCAAACGTAAACGAACCTGTTGCCAAAAATAGATGCCAGGCGTCCAGCTCTAAAATGACATATGAGCAAAGACAACTTAATGATTTGATTTGTTATTGCTGAAAGGAACACATTTTATTTATATTTCCAGGTTTTGTTATGCAGCATGTTCATATTTGAATTTGTATAATTTTGAAAGGATATATTTTTATGGAGAGCAAAATCTTTTGGGATATTTAAAATCTAAGTTTATTTTTTATATAAATTTACATAAGAGGAAAGAAATTTGAATGTTTGTTCTTTTAAGTTATTTAAGGTTTGAGTTGATTTATTCACAAATAATATTCCTGTCTGTTTTTACCATTCCTACCAAAGATATTTCTGTCGACTAAATAAAAATTCCTTCTATTTAAAATTTAAATAGAACTTGAACAAATCTGATAGTTCATAATATCCACGCAGACTTGCACGTAAGAGCGGAGTTATCCGTTTTAACAAGCAGCGTATTGCACTGATCTGAAATAGCTGTATGTGTATATATGTAGATATATATATGTATGTATATATGTGTATGTGTATATATGTGTATATGTATAGATATGTATATATATATGTTTATGTGTGTGTGTGTGTAAATATATATATATATATATACAGTATATATATATATATATATATATATGACAGCAACGCTCATCACTCACAACAGTGACAAAACAATTACATTGACAATCATGTTACGTTATTTTCAAAATGTTTCCTTTTCTTTTCATTGCTTCTTTAACACACTACTTCTCATCTGAAGCCTGGTATTTTGCTAGTCTATACTAATAAAAGGCAAAGCCCTCACTGACTCACTCACTCACTCACTCACTCATCACTAATTCTCCAACTTCCCGTGTAGGTAGAAGGCTGAAATTTGGCATTCCTTACAGCTTACTTACAAAAGTTGGGCAGGTTTCATTTCGAAATTCTACACGCAATGGTCATAACTGGAACCTATTTTTCTCCATATACTGTAATGGACTTTAGCTCGATGGCCGTGGGGGCGGAGCTGCGTGTCACATCATCACGCCTCCCACGTAATCACGTGAACTGACTGTGAACGCAGTACGTAGAAAAGAAGGAAGAGTTCCCAAAGAGCGCTGAAGAAAAATGCATACAAGCTTATTCATAAGTGCAGCTACTGCGGAAACAAAGTACAGTGTAAACCGTCAGTTTAAATTAAGTTTATGGACACGCTCCCACTGCCATTTGTCATGCCTTCGTCGAATACTTGCGAGATACAAGTTTAATGAGAAGACACGAGGTATAAACAAGACTTTGGATCACTTTGTGATTGCTGTAGCGAGAAATTTTTAAGTGCCGGGTCTTAGCTAACATTAAATAAAGCCATGGACATCGCAACATCACACAAGAGAGCAGCTCACATGAACTGACTGAACGTAGTACGAGTGATCACTTCCATGCATCAAACCTGTTCAAAAAACGCATTACACAATTGACAAGGTAGGAAAAGAATATGCTCCGAGCTGAGCTCCACAGCTAATGCGGTCTTGCAGAAGCAACTTCGTCACGCTGCCACCAAATACTCACAGAAAAATCCACAAGTTAATACACACGCTGTCTCTAGAGTTTCTCCATACTCAATGTATTCCTCACATCCCCGTTATACCCGCTGATCTCCCATTTCAATTCAGATGCCTCCAATTTCCAGTATGGCTCTGCTGCACGATGACAAGTAATACGTCTCAGGGACAGACCCTACAAAAGGTTGCCATTGATTTCAGGCAAGATTGCTTTTCTCCTGGACAAGGATATGTTGCATTCTCAAGAGTGAGCTCGTGCAGCTTCGTCATATTACAACCAGAGTGCTGAACTGACAATGTGCTATATAAAGAGAACTATAACAATCATAATAAACGAACAATAAAACAGTAGAGAATTAAATAAAAAGGCAGCTTACTTGGCAAAGCAAGGAAAAAGGATGGCCTTATATGTCATTCGTTTATAAAACAGCGGAGAAGCTGTGTGAAGGCTGCTTCACAAAAAACCAGCGGACCGCCTTATATGAGCAGGCAGTCAGCAAAATAAGGGAATCAATAAATATCTATGCTCGTAATAAACGAACAAAAATTAAAGTACAAGCTGCGGATTAAATAAAGGGAATGGGTACCTGAACAATAAAGTAAGTCTCGAATAGCTACACAATAACTATAACAATCATAATAAACGAACAATAAAACAGTACAGAACCACGAAGCAAGGAGAAACGACGGCCTTATATAGCGTTCGTTTATAAAGCAGCGGAGAAGCTGTGTGAAGGCAGCTACACAAAAAACAGCAGAGCGCCACACTCTGAATGTATTATTCGCATCACCATTATACCCTCTGATCTCCCATTTCAATTCAAATGCCTCAAATTTCCAGTAAGGCTCTGATTCGCGATGACAATTAATACGTCTCAGGGACACACCCTATAAGAGGTTGCCATTGATTTGAGGCAACATTGCTTTTCTCCTGGACAAAACTATACGTTGCATTCTCAAAAGTAATCTCAGTGCACAGCTTGGTCATATTACAACCAGAGTGCTGAACTGACAACGTGGTATACAAAGAGATCCTTAACAGATAGTTATTGGTATATTTTCCCTCAGTTTAAAAAGGTTTTCTTTTCTTCTTAATAAAAATTTAAAACAAGTTCTTCGTCGGTGCGAAGCGCGGGGATTTTGCTATATACTGTATATACTGTATATATGTAGATAACACATGAAACATATGTATTTCAAATAACATATGTGGCGGCCCAGCCAGGACGCCTAGAAGGACCAAGAGAAGGACTATGCCTCGTCCGGACCATGAGAGGGTAGCCACCCTGGCTTGTATGGAGGCCCACCGCCAGGGGGCACCCAGACAATTGTGGAGCCCTGGACGTCAGCACTTCCGCCACACCTAGTGGTCCTGGCAGAAGGAATACCGGAGACACCCGGAGTGCTTCCAGGTGCTCATGTGGCACTTTTGCCACACCAGGAAGTGCAGCTGGAAGGGCACCTGGAGCACATCCGGGTGGGTATAAAAGAGACCGCCTTCCTCCAGTCAAAAGCAGGAGTCGGGAGGAAGAGGATAAAGCTCGGGAAGGAAGACAGAGGCGGTAAAGGACCATTGGAAGGCCCGGGAAGAAGGGCATTTGGTGCGAGGGTACTGCGTGTTGTGCGAGACTATTTGAGACTGTAAATAGTGTAAATAAACGTGTGTGTTTGAACCATCGGTGTTTGCCTGTCTGTATCCAGGTTGAACTTCCACACATTATATATCATTACTTATATATTTCCTTACAAGTCTTTGCCATATAAAATCTTCAAAGCATGACTTGAGCTGTAAGAGAGAGTATTCAAGTTGGTGGTGCTAAAAAGAGAGTAGAAGTGTCAAGAGGGGCAAATGGCTGGCTGAATGGGGGATGGGTGAGTGCCAGTTGAGCACTTCTAATTGACACATTTGTAAAACAAAGGCAGTTATCAGCAGACAATTTTTGTGCTGATAAGGACATATGATTTTCCTTACATGTGTTTGGGAAAAGTAGGCTTTTCAAAGAGAATGAAAATTTTTGCAGGCTTTTGGGAATTCTTCCAGAGCTCTTTTTGCTTGTAGCCATCACACTGTACGTATCATGCCTCCCACTATCATGTCTCTCTTCCCTAGTTGGTTAAAATCAACACCATGGCATAGAGGAAACAGACAGTCAGTCAGTCAGTCATCATCCAACCCGCTATATCCTAACTACATGGTCACTGGAGTGTGATGGAGCCAATCCCAGCCAACACAGGGCACAAGGCAGGAACAAATCCCAGGGCAGGGCGCCAGCCCACCGCAGGGCACATACACACACACCCACACACTAGGGACAATTTAGGATCGCCAATACACCTAACCTGCATGCCTTTGGACTGTGGGAGGAAACCGAAGTACCCGGAGGAAACCCATGTAGACACGGGGAGAACATGCAAACTCCATGAAGGGAGGACCTGGGAAGTGAACCCGGCAGCACTACCAATGCGCCACCGTGCCCCCTATAAAGGACACGTTCCTTTAAATTATAATATCATTATTATTCTGTTGTGTGTATGTTTCTGGAAATAGTTTGGTCAATAGTTTGTTTTTTGTCTTTTTGTTATAAGTCTGCTACAGCAGATGAATTTCCTTTTGGGGATCATAGTACTAGGGTCTTGTACTGTGTTAGCCATTATGGATGTAGTGAGAAGTCAAGAAAATTACACTTTTTATTAGCTGACATAAAGATTACAATATGCAAGCTTTCGAGGCAACTATCTATCTATCTATCTATCTATCTATCCATCCCATGACCCTGAATTTGATTAAGCATGTTGGAGAATATTATTTTATGTTGGTACAATATGTTTTTCAATAATCCCTTGACACATTTCAGTAACCATAAAGATTTACTGGGCATGTCATATAAGTGAAGCCATCATAATTAGGATGAAAATGTGCCTGCCATCCAGCTTTACCGAAATTGTATCTTTTACAAGACATTAGGTGGCATCTCCTTCCTTAGACTGTGACAGTTTTCATTTTGTTAACGCATTCACAGCAGTGTAGAAACACAATTTACTTACTCGACTTTTCTTTTTTTAAAGGTTATTGCATTTTTTCATAAGATTTCATATTCACATCCTTTACACCACAGGTATGAAGTGTGTCAAGTCTCAGGATCATTAGTAGTGTTTCTTTTTCTTCTCTGTTTTTGGCTAATAAAAAAAATGCAGAACAGTTAAAATATTCTGCTTAGTTATGGATCACCAAGCAGAATTAATCAGTCATCTCTATAAAGTACAAATGAGTTGCTAAACATTGCAAATCTCTTTTGCTGCATGGGCGCTGCACAGAAGACACAATTCACATCATTTAATCAGTGGAGCTAAGGAGAAAATAAACACATTGGAGAGAAAAACTAAAAAAAAAATGCTTAGAATAAAGCAAATGAAGAGAGCAAAAAGCAAGAAACAGAATGTCTTTGGCTCTCAATAATAAAATGCACACAAGCAGCAGATCCTCGGGATTACTGCCTGCTGCTCCCCAGAGCTCCAATACTTTGTTTTAGCTGGTGTGCAAAAATAAATATAAACATTCTTCTAAATCATTTTTCAAATGTTCACGCTTCATTCAATTTTATTTTAACAGTCTACTTTCAAAGCATTCAGTTTATTTATTATTAAATACCTTTGGTGATGTGGTATTATGTGCAGCTACTGGTGTGCACAAGCCGACTCCAGGGTCTGCCTGGGATTTGAAAGAACTACAAAGGAAAATTTGATTGATTCTGTTGGGGATTTCCTAAGGATGTGATTTATTTTTTTCTTTCTCTGACAAGCCACAAGTTTTGAAAAAAATTAATTCTGTTTTCATCCTTCTTCATTTTTATATTCTTTGTGTGTATTTAATTACATTGTGAGTCAGAGTGCAGGGTTGATTCTTGCCTTGAACCTATCCTGCTGTGATGAGTTCTAGTGCCTTAAATTAAGCTAGTTTTAGAATGTCATATTAGCTAATATTTCCTTAATTAATTGTTTAATTTGTGCTTACTATGCTCTCAATTGATATAAGTGGGTTTACAAATAAGCATCTTAAATAATTATTTTTTTTTCCGTAAAATGTGATTAAATCCATTCAAACTGAAATATTTTAATGTCTTGTTATAAAAGAGTGTACACTCCTGGATTCTTTCCACGTCTGGAATATTGCCAGACAGCGCAAGATGCATTAAACATATTGCCGATGTGTTTATTAAATATTAAATAAAATGAAAACTTAAAGCAGCAAAGGTAAAGGACAAACTCTGCTGCTCCTTTCAACATTTCAATATCTGGTAATACCATGGCACAAACTTTTGCCCCATCCCAAATCTAACATGGTAGATATTTTGGAAGGAAACTCATCTTTAGTATAGCAGGGCTCATCATGTAGTGTGATACCTGAGAAGATTGAATTAAAATATGGGCAGATATCCTAGATTTTCCAAGGAAGCCAAAATGTAGGTGTACCAACTAATTCTTTCAAAAAAATATTTTTTCTCAATTTTAGACATGACTAGTGTCTCAGTGCTGTAACTTACACAGACATTCCTATAAACAGTGGTGTACTGTACTACTACCTTTAATCACCCAGCACATCAGTTCTGTTCACAAGAGCTCTAATCAGACACCTTCTTACTAAGAATCTCTCAGCAACTCTGGGTCAACATACTAACTAATTAGAGTTTGCTTTAGTCTTGTATGTACCCCAGAAAAGACCATTTCCGGTGAAAAATATAGGCAAAAAAACAGGGAACCACCATCTAAGAACTTCCAGTTAAGAAAACACATGTTGAAATTCTACTAGTAAGAACAGTAATTCAACAATGTTAATAAAACAAATCTGAACAAAAACAATTCCATATTTTAAAAAATTCTGGGAAGAATCAAAATGAAAAAAATAATAATTTGATATTATAAAATTATTTGATATTTTTTACTTTATTTGATATTATGATGTCTACGTGAAAACACACTCAAGTAATACCCTACCGGCTATATGATATTATGATGTCTACATGTAAAACACACCATAGGCAGTAGGGCATCATGTGAGTAGTATTTTAAATTTATTTATTTCCTTCAGTAAAGTCAGTAGTGCATAATTCTTTTTCCTCTTTTTTCCCTTTTGATAATTTATTTAATTTTCTAATAAGCGGAATGACTTTTGTTTGTGTTTTTTAAATTATAGCCCAGCTGTCAAAAACATTGCATACCAGTTTGATATAAAATTGTACACTTTCTGTAGTGAATGATTTGCATCATCTGAGGTGTTCTGCGTCCTTTTTTCTGCCATTGTTAATCTGATTTGTTATGAGTCGTATATAATAATGTACTTGATATAGCCTGAGTGGTAGTCTAAGGACTTCTACACTGTGAGTGTAAAAAAAACACACCAAAATGTTTTTCATCACATCAAACTTTATGGTCTGCGTTTGCACGTATCCATGGCAACCAAATTTATAAATAAGTAAGATCGTATACGGCTTTGACACAAGTTTATACAATGTTCCAAATTTTATCAAAATCGACCGACTATTGTTGAAGTTGTGATGAAAAACATTTTGGTGTGTTTTTTTTTTCCACTCACAGTGTAGTTCTGTGAAAACATTTTGGTGTGTTTTTTTTTCCACTCACAGTGTAGTTCTGTGACACTGTCATAGAATCATAGGTCAGTATTGTCTCCTAAATAGAGTACAGTGAAATTCTTACTTGTAAGTGCTAATCAACATGCAGCACATTGCCAATCTCCAGGATTGTGATCACTGCCAATAACAACCCTACCCTGAAACTTCTGTCTTCCTTACCTCAAGACTTCTATCTTCTTTATCTCAAAACTTCTGTTTAGCTTATCTGAAATAAGTAGCTCAAAGTTAGAACTATAACACAACATGAAGTTAAAGTCAAAGTATTCCCCCAGTTCGATTTTTCAATAATAGTAATTTGTTCTAAACGTTACTTGCAATGCACCCCAATATATACCTGGGCACGTAACTGCCATTGTGTATGCACTGCTATGTAATGGCACCCCGTCTAGTACTGGTTTTTGTCCCATGCATAGGGTGTCTAAGATGCAGTTTTAACAAAAGTGAAATTTATTAATGTGCATCCCAAATTGTAGCAGATAATTAGCAAATCTGAAAAACAGTTTTCTGTCTTGTATTGCAGAATCTGTTCTCTCTGTCTACAAAATATAAATTGCCAAAAACAATGTTTGTATTGCAGACACCATGCTTAATGATGTCCTTCTTCAGCATTTGCTATTGCGTCATGCCAGCACATACCCTGCTGATGTGTGAGGTGCAGCCTAGGAATCCTGATTAGTTCATAGTTGTGCTGGACAACCAGTGATTGTGATCTGTTTTAGAGAAATAATTTTCACACATGAGCTCCCCATTCTCATGATTTGGATTAGTGGGTTAAAAAATGGATGGAGATTTGTTTTTTGTTTTTTTTGTGTGTTTGTTTTTTCTATAGCTAAGACTTCAGTGCAACCTCCTCTACGTCATTTTGTAATTTTTGGAATGGGCTCGGGATATCAACCATAACTATATTTCACTATGTTTTGTCCAACTTAAGCAACAAACTAACCATTCATTTTCAACTTCTACCAGTGGTGTATCCAGGAATGAAAGTACATGAATCAAAATTCCATCAATGATTAATCAGTTGGAGCTGTCCTAAAATATATTATGATGTGGTTAAACCCCTAAATCAACAGCCATCGAGAGGTTATACCTAGGTCTATCGCTTCCTTAAAGTCCTGAATGTTCTTCCTCACACCACTGAGCTTTCATCCCAGTATTTCTCCCAGACCCAGACTCTGTTAAACCTCTGAATACTTTCAACCCAATCCTGGAGCTACATCAACCTGGTGGCCTGTGCTCTCTGACCCTGAGGCCTGAATACCTATTAAAGGCCAGGTACAGTATCTGAGGCAACTTGCCTTCTTAAAGAAGTACCACTGACAACTCGCCCCATTTAAGGACAAGTCGCTGCCCCTTAACAGCCATGAAGGAATGGACTTGTCTCCTTCACATCCTTCCTGACCTACCCTTTAAAGGAGCTTTCTTGAAAAGGTGGATGTGCTGCCAACAGGAGGCTGAAGTTAACTACCCATTTACTAGAGTTTCACTGCGGATCAGATACTCTTACAATAAATTGACAAGCCACTAGCAGTTAAAAGTCTATTTAAAACCTTCATGGACACTGACTTATCAAAAAACAAGGATAGAGGGGGAGGGAAATCATACGCTGCAACATAAATATTAATTGAGTTTGGTGGCTTTCAACAGCTAACACACTTATTGCTCGAGTTCACAAACTGATTATTGGATTTGATACAGCAGCAAAGGACCTCTGTAATGCTATTATTTAAATAAAACATTAAAAGCTTAAGTATTAGAAGCCTGAGATTTGATTGTAACCCGACATTTGCGCAATGGACATATGAGCGGCAACAAAATAGCGCCGATTAAAACGCACAGTCAAAATCACGAAAGTATCATTAAATATGAATTACTAGTTTAAAGCATATATAATAATGTTTATTTTAGAAGTCAATATTATGAGACGCCACTTGCCATCAGCACGGCACGCAGATAGTCCTTAAGATCACGCTTTGCATTTGCAGGAAGAATTGCAGCAAGACGTCTTGATAGTTGAGCATATTTAGACTTGCTGGCTGCCTGACTGCTGGTAATTCCGCTTTGTATACGACACGTTATGCCAACCCTCGACTGAGTTATTTGTTCGCGGCATGCCATCAGCAGTTATAACAGTTATAACCTAGCACATAATGTGTACATAATGCGCACATACGCATCCCACTCTCTTGGCCTCTCTCGCCATTTTGTTGTGGCGATTTTGTCGGCGCGCATTTGTCAAAAACCAATTAACGGGTTTGTCGGCGCTTATTTGTCCGTCGCGGTTTTGTCGTGGCGCATATGTCTATCGCGCTTTTGTTGGTGAACCAGATTTGATATATGACAGAGCAGAAGTTTTAAATACAGTACTTGTTGAAGGATATTGCAGGCCACTTTGCAGTTTTTTTGGTGTTTACTTTATGAAGTATTCATGATATTTGGATTAACAAGATCAATATAAGTTCTTTGTTTGAAACTTGTATTTATAGTGCTCCATTTTTATTAAAACTAATACAAGAATAACAAAAAATTATCTAGGTAATAAAATTCTATGGTCTGTGTGTGTGTGTATGTGTGTCTGGTCCCTCCAAGCAATCTGACTGGTCAGTTTGGACTTTGAACTGTTTGGCTTTGTTGATGAGATCAAAAGAGGAAATGCCAAGCAAGAGAGGTTGACACACACTACAGGTGTATGAGGCACACTGACAGCCACCTTCAAGGACAAGAAATATTAAAGTGGACAGGAAGCAAGCAGGGCAACTCAAAATGACAGAGTCTGAGAAGCAGGGTTTATGGGAACATCCTCGAGAAAGGGAGCACTGGGTAAGAGAGGTTCAGACACATTAAGATACAGTGGAACCTCGGGTCACTTACAAATCGGGTTACGACCAAAAAAGTTCGCCAAACTTTTGCATCTATTCACAACCACACACTCGAGTGATGAACAAGCCAGTTTCCCTTCCGGTTCATATGCGCCAAAGATTTCCGCATGTGTTCAGTCTCTCCCTGTGCATTCCCTGTGCAGCGAGCAAGCGAGAGAGCGTGACAAAGCAGTTATAGAAGGCAGTTAAAGAATGCACCAGGCTTGTTTTTAAAGAGACTGCTTTGAGTATTGTTTAAACTCGTATTTAATGAAGACTTTTTTCAATTAGATTTTAACCTTCACTTCACTTCACTTCTGTTTTTATGGGATCATTTATTTATTGAAGGATTCTGAAAGCACTGCACTTATTTAATTTGGACTTTGTTTTTGATTGTTGTTTTGCTGATTTTAATAAAAACACTTGGCACTTTTTGCACCATCCGATTGCTCCATTGTAGTGCCTCACTGTCATGCTCATCGGTAACATTACCAACGGTGACAGGGTTAAGGGCTTCCAGAAGCGAGATGGGAGCATGCAGCGAACCCGCATGTCACAGACTTTACCTCAAAACTGTAATCTCCTCTCCACCCAGTTCCTCTTCACTTCCTTCATGCCAGAACTCAACTCATGCAAGGTTAGTTTTCTTGGTTGTTTATAGTTAGTTTTTGTATAAATTACGGATTTTTTAATTGTTCATTTATTTCCCTGTGCTTAAAACTCAATAAAAAATTTGCAGAGAGTGGTTTGTAAGGCTATAGCGTGAACTGATGCAATGTCAGTTTTCTCTGTTAAGATTTTCTCAGTGTTATTCAATGTTTTTAAATTTAGTTTACTATTACGCTGTGCTTTCTATGGTATACTAGCAAAATACCCGTGCTTCGTAGCAGAGAAGTAGTGTGTTAAAGAAGTTATGAAAAAGAAAAGGAAACATTTTAAAAATAACGTAACATGATTGTCAGTGTAATTGTTTTGTCACTGTTATGAGTGTTGCTGTCATATTTATATATGCACACACACACACACATATAAACATATATACATATACATATACATATATACATATAAACATATCTACATATACACATATTTACACATAAACATATATACATACATACATACAGATATATACAGATCTACATATATATACATATCTACATATACACACATATATATATACATATCCACATATATATATATACACATATATATATACATATCTAAATATATATATATATACACATACACATACATACATATATATCTACATATATATATATATACTGTATATAGCAAAATCCTAAACCTGCGACGAAGAACTGCTTTTAAATTTTTATCAAGAAGAAAAGAAAACCTTTTTAAACTGAGGGAAAATATACCAATAACTATCTGTTAAGGATCTCTTTGTATACCACGTTGTCAGTTCAGAAGTCCGGTTGTAATATGACCATGCTGTGCACTGAGATGAGAATGCAACGTATAGTTGTCCAGTAGGAAAGCAATGTTGCCTCAAATCAATGGCAACCTTTTGTAGGGTGTGTCCCTGAGACTTATTAATTGTCATCGCGAAGCAGAGCCTTACTGGAAATTTGAGGCATTTGAATTGAAATGGGAAATCAGATGGTATAACGGTGATGCCAGGAATACATTCAGAGTGTGTCGCTCCGCTGGTTTTAGTGAAGCAGCCTTTACACAGCTTCTCTGCTGTTTTATAAGCGACGACATATAAAGCCATCCTTTTCCTTGCTTTGCCAAGGAAGTTGCCTTTTATTTAATCCACGGGTTCTCCGCTGTTTTATTGTTCGCTTATTATGATTATTATAGTTCTCTTTATATATCACATTGTCAGTTCAGCACTCTGGTTGTAATATGACAAAGCTGCAAGCTCACTCTTGAGAAAGCAATGTATAGTTGTCCAGGAGAAAAGCAATCTTGCCTGAAATCAATGGCAACCTTTTGTAGGGTGTGTCCCTGAGACTTATTAATTGTCATCGCGAAGCAGAGCCTTACTGGAAATTTGAGGCATTTGAATTGAAATGGGAGATCAGAGGATATAATGGTGATGCGAGGAATACATTCAGAGTGTGGCGCTCTGCTGTTTTTTTGTGTAGCTGCCTTCACACAGCTTCTCTGCTGCTTTATAAACGAACACCATATAAGGTCGTCGTTCGTCGTTTCTCCTTGCTTCGTGGTTCTGTACTGTTTTATTGTTCGTTTATTACGATTCTTATAGTTATTGTGTAGCTATTCGAGACTTACTTTACTGTTCAGGTACCCATTTCCTTTATTTAATCCGTGGCTTATGCGCTATTTTTGTTCGTTTATTACGATTATAGATATTTACTGATTCCCTTCTTAGGCGCTCCGCTGGTTTTTTGTGAAGCAGCCTTCACACAGCTTCTCCGATGTTTTATAAACAAATGACATATAAGGCCATCCTTTTTCTTTGCTTTGCCAAAGAAGCTGCCTTTTTATTTAATCCACGGGTTCTCCGCTGTTTTATTGTTCGTTTATTACGATTATTATAGTTCTCTTTATATATCACGTTGTCAGTTCAGCACTCTGGTTGTAATATGACAAAGCTGCGCGAGCTCACTCTTGAGAATGCAACGTGTAGTTGTCCAGGAGAAAAGCAATCTTGCCTGAAATCAATGGCATCGTTTTGTAGGGTCTGTCCCTAAGACTTATTACTTCTCATCGCGCAGCAGAGCCTTACTGGAAATTGGAGGCATCTGAACTGAAATGGGAGATCAGAGGGTATAACGGGTAGTGCGAGGAATACATTGAGTGTGGAGAAACTCTAGAGACAGCGTGTGTATTAACTTGTGGATTTTTCTGTGAGTATTTGGTGGCAGCGTGACGAAGTTGCTTCCGCAAGACTGCGTTAGCTGTGGAGCTCAACTCAGAGCATATTCTTTTCCTACCTTGCCAATTGTGTAATGCATTTTTTGAACAGGTTTGATGCATGGAAGTGATCATTCGTACTGCGTTCAGTCAGTTCACATGAGCTGCTCTCTTGTGTGATGTTGCGATGTCCACGGCTTTATTTAATGTTAGCTAAGACCCAGCACTTAAAAGGTTCTCGCTACAGCAATTTTAAATCCATTACAAAGTGATCCAAAGTCTCGTTTATACCTCATGTCTTCTCATTAAACTTGTATCTCGCGAATAAAGTATTCGACGAAGGCATGACAAACGGCAGTGGGAGTGTGTCCATAAACTTAATTTAAATTAGTAGCTGCAGTAGCTGCACTTATGAATAAGCTTGTATGCGTTTTTCTTCAGCGCTCTTTGGGAGCTCTTCCTTCTTTTCTACGTACTGTGTTCACAGTCAGTTTACGTGATTACGTGGGAGGCGTGATGATGTGACACGCAGCTCCGCCCCCCCACGGCCATCGAGATAACGTCCATTACAGTATATGGAGAAAAATAGGTTCCAGTTATGACCATTATGCGTAGAATTTCGAAATGAAACCTGCCCAACTTTTGTAAGTAAGCTGTAAGGAATGAGCCTGCCAAATTTCAGCCTTCTACCTACACGGGAAGTTGGAGAATTAGTGATGAGTGAGTGAGTGAGTGAGTGAGTGAGTGAGTGAGTGAGTGAGTGAGTGAGTGCATCAGTCAGTCAGTCAGTGAGGGCATTGCCTTTTATTAGTATAGATAATTAACTATTTTTGTGCTTAAAAATCATTAAAAAAATATTTACATACAGCTTGTACGGTCTGGAACGGATTAGTTTTATTTACATACAATCCTATGGGGGAAATTACTTCGGGTCACGACCAAGTCGGGTTGTGACCAGAGTTTTGGAGCAAATTACGTTTGTGACCTGAGGTTCCATTGTACTAAGGAAACTGCTGAAGGTACAGGTAGGGCAAGAGATGTCAAATATTTTAAAATTTAATCTGTTACCCATCTTTGACATCTAACATGGCTGGTAATAATAATAATACTCCAACTGGAGAAGCATAGGAAACATAGACACAACAAAAAAGTAACATTCAATATGACAACATGACTGTAACATTAGACTTTGAATACATTGCTAAAGGTACAGTGCATCTGGAAAGTATTCACAGCGCATCACTTTTTCCACATTTTGTTATGTTACAGCCTTATTCCAAAATTGATTCATTTTTTTCCTCAGAATTCTACACACAACACCCCATAATGACAACGTGAAAAAGTTTACTTGAGGTTTTGCAAATTTATTAAAAATAAAAAACTGAGAAATCACATGTACATAAGTATTCACAGCCTTTGCCATGAAGCTCAAAATTGAGCTCAGGTGCATCCTGTTTCCCCTGATCATCCTTGAGATGTTTCTGCAGCTTAATTGGAGTCCACCTGTGGTAAATTCAGTTGATTGGACATGATATGGAAAGGCAGACACCTGTCTATACACAGTTGACAGTTCATGTCAAAGCACAAACCAAACATGAAGTCAAAGGAATTGTCTGTAGAAATTTCTGCTGTTTTGAAGGTCCCAATGAGCACAGTGACCTCCATCATCTGTAAGTGGAAGAAGTTCAAACCACTAGGACTCTTCCTAGAGCTGGCCGGCTATCTAAACTGAGCAATTGGGGAGAAGGGCCTTAGTCAGGAGGTGACCAAAACCCGATGGTCACTCTGTCAGAGCTACAGAGGTCCACTGTGGAGAGAGGAGAACCTTCCAGAAGGACAACCATCTCTGCAGCAATCCACCAATCAGGCCTGTATGGTAGAGTGGCCAGATGAAAGCCACTCCTTAGTGAAAGGCACATGACAGCCCGCCTGGAGTTTGCCAAAAGGCACCTGAAGGACTCTCAGACCATGAGAAACAAAATTCTCTGGTCTGATGATACAAAGATTGAACTCTTTGGTGTGAATGCCAGGCATCACGTTTGGAGGAAACCAGGCACCGCTCATCACCAGGCCAATATCATCCCTACAGTGAAGCATGGTGGTGGCAGCATCATGCTGTGAGGATGTTTTTCAGCGGCAGGAACTGGGAGACTAGTCAGGATAAAGGGAAAGATGACTGCAGCAATGTACAGAGACATCCTGGATGAAAACCTGCTCCAGAGCGCTCTTGACCTCAGACTGGGGCGACAGTTCATCTTTCAGCAGGACAACGACCCTAAGCACACAGCCAAGATATCAAAGGAGTGGCTTCAGGACAACTCTGTGAATGTCCTTGAGTGGCCCAGCCAGAGCCCAGACTTGAATCCGATTGAACATCTCTGGAGAGATCTTAATATGGCTGTGCACCGATGCTTCCCATCCAGCCTGGTGGAGCTTGAGAGGTGCTGCAAAGAGGAATGGGCGAAACTGTCCAAGGATAGGTGTGCCAAGCTTGGCATCATATTCAAAAGACTTGAGGCTGTAATTGCTGCCAAAGGTGCATTGACAAAGTATTGAGCAAAGGCTGTGAATACTTATGTACATGTGATTTCTCAGTTGTTTTATTTTTAATAAATTTCCAAAATCTCAAGTAAACTTTTTCACGTTGTCATTTTGGGGTGTTGTGTGTAGAATTTTGAGAAAAAATTAATTTAATCCATTTTGGAATAAGGCTGTAACATAACAAAATGTGGAAAAAGTGATGCGCTGTGAATACTTTCCGGATGCACTGTATGTTTAATTCAAAGTATATATGTCTCCCAAATTGAGGACACTGTTCACATTTACTCCTGGCTCACTAAAGAGCGCTCTACATTCAGCTTCATGTTTGACAAACTTGATGTTATGCATTGAGTTGATAGTAATGTTGTGTTCTTTGCATATGTTAGTTTTGGCATAGTAAACAGGAATCATTATCAGTATTTCAAGATTTTTTTATTTTTATTTATTTATTTATTTATCAAGCACCTTTAAACAACTTTCATTGACCAAAGTGCTGTACAACTAAAAGACAAAAAGGTTATCAGGTACTACACAGCATATATACTCAATATACAGTACATTGCACACTACTATACTAAACCAATCAATAAAATCAAAACAAAATAAGTAATAATAATAATAATAATAATAATAAATAAGATGAAACCAACTACATAAAATCAAGAGGAATTAAATGCACATGAAAACAGATGTGTCTTAAGCAGGGTTTTAAAATGATTAAGATTCTGGGCCGCTCTCAACTGCAAGGGGAGGCTGTTCCACAAACTGGGGGCTATTACCGAAAATGCTCTACCTCCTCTGGTTTTAAGCTTTATTCTGGGGATATGGAGTAACTGAAGATCAGAGGATCGCAAGGTTCTGACAGAAGAATACGGAACAAGAAGCTCCGACAAGTAGACAGGTGCCAAGTCATTTAAGCTTTTAAAAACAAGCAGTAATATTTTAAACTGGATCCTGAAATGAACAGGAAGCCAGTGAAGGGAGGCCAGTATAGGTGTTATATGGTCACGCTTTTTCTTCCCTGTCAGAAGGCGGGCCGCTGCATTTTGAACGGCTTGCAGCCTCTGAATTTGTGCCTGACTGAGACCTATGTATAATGAGTTACAGTAGTCAAGGCGTGATGTAACGAAAGCATGAATTACTGTCTCAAACTGTTCATGGGGAATGTAGTGCTTGATTTTACTAAGTAGTCTAAGTTGAAAAAGCTGGACCTTACAACTGTGCTGATCTGTTTATCCAACTTAAAAGCAGAGTCAAAATTACCCCAAATTTCTGGCAGACTGATGAGAAAAAGATGCCAGAGATCCAATAACACTGTCATACCCGCCGAGGACATTGGACTTTCCAAAAGCAATAATTTCAGTTTTGCTTTTGTTCAGACTGAGAAAGTTTATCTCCAACCATGTTTGAACATCTCGGAGACAGTTCAACAAGGTCTGAATAGCTGGGTGACTATTTGCTGGAATAGATAGATAGATTTGAAGATCATCAGCAAAGCAGTGGAAGGCGATTTTATGCTTTCTAAAATAGACCCCAATGGAAGCATGTACAATGAAAAGAGGATTGGCCCCAAAATGGAACCCTGGGGTATCCCACAGCCAAGAGAAGACACTGAAGATGAGTACTTCCCTAAATGGACTGAGAAGCTCCTGCCTGACAAATAAGATTGGAACCATTTAAGAACAGAACCTTTAATTCCAACACATATCTCAAGGCGTGATAGCAAGATACTATGGTCTACTGTATCAAACGCTGCAGTCAGATCCAATAAAACCAGAATGGCAGAATTACCAGAGTCAGCAGCTAAAAGCAAATCGTTAAGCACTCTTAGGAGGGCCGTTTCGGTGCTGTGTCGTGGCTTAAAACCAGACTGAAATTTTTCAGAAATCCCGTTAAAATCAAGATACGCCTGTAATTGGTTATAAACAACCTTTTCTAAAACTTTTGATAAAAAAGGGAGTTTAGAAATGGGCCTAAAGTTGGAGAGAACTGAGTGATCCAGGTTGCTCTTTTTGATCAGCGGTTGTACTACAGCATGTTTAAACGCAACTGGAACACAGCCAGACATCAAAGATGAATTAATTAGGTCAACAACATGTGGCAACAACAAGATGATTATTACACGTTGATTGCATCACATTTTGTGATTATTTTGGGCTAGTCAGTTGATTTCAGGGACCTAAATTCCCTTAATCCTGATACTCCTATATGTTCAATCTCCTCAAAATAACTATTCATGGTGGCTCTAAAATCGGTACTGACCCCTACTCTCTTTTCTGTTTCTTTTTCCGGTTTCTGGCCTGCGCCACCACCACCTACTCAAAGCTTCATGATGCTCCAACAATGATGGATGGATTAAAAGGAAGAAGTCTACGTGACCATCATCATCATCAAGCCCTTCCGTGAGAACCCTAAATCCAAAGAGGACTGTTTCATTTATATTAGGTAGAATGTCCAGAGGGGACTGGGCAGTCTCATGGTCTGGAATCCCTACAGATTTTATTTTTCTCCAGCCGTCTGGAGTTTTTGTTTTTCTGTCCCCTGGCCATTGAACCTTACTCTTATTCGATGTTAATGTTGATTTATTTTGTTTCATAATTGTGTCTTTCATTTTTCTATTCTTTAATATGTAAAGCACTTTGAGCTACTGTTTGTATGAAAATGTGCTATAGAAATAAATGTTGTTGTTGTTGTTGTTGTAAATTAAATTTATACGGTGATTGTTCATAGAGCTGGCTTGGTAAGATTCTGATTTTGCTGTCACCAGCAATGGACTATGTATACCCTGTTAGAATTCTAAAAGCATTGGACACCCACTGCAGGAAGGCATCAGGCACTTTTTACAGTTTGTATTCACTTATCTAAAGTAAAATAGTTTGGCTTCAACAAAGCTGAGCTTACAGGCCAGAGATCCTCTGTGCACATCTTCTTTGTAAACTGATTGATGGGTAGTACAACAGTACAATTAGGCAGAGGATTCTGGGGTGTTATAGGTATCTCAGTCTTTTATTATGTCATGGCCTGTTGAGTTCTCTAGTGAGGAAGATGAAAAGTAAAACATAGCTTGGTCAATCTCTACTTGTTTAAAATTTCAAAACACCCCATTTAATGCCCTAAACCACTATGTGAAAACAAATCACAAGGACAAAGAAACAATTAACCCCTATGCTTCAGCATTGAAGGATATGGGTGCCTTAAAACCACATGTGTTGTCTTTCTTAAGACTACAAAAGAGGGACAAATGACTCATGGTCCAAACAGATGGTCTTTTCAGTGAATGGTTCTCCTTTAGTAAAGAGTAGTGCTACAGTGGCAGAAGGCAGCGGTAAATGGAGTTAACTGCAGTCACGGCTTTCCTTCTGGGCTGGCAGTTTCACAACTGCAAAGAATGCAGCCAGACAGTCCTCTGTGTTTATCTTCAACTCCCTCCTCTTACTACTTTCATTCAGTCACAGCAAGCTTGTATGAACAATTCCACCTCTGACAAGTATACCCATATCACCTATGGGTTTATCTATAAAGAAAAACTTTATATCATACAGAATTTGCTTTTAACCAACTTTCACCTGGGCCCTGTGCTTTAATTAAAGAGCTCAGTTTAAAGTAATAACTAGCAGTTAATGTGCTTATTCAATTAATAATTTTATAAACTTCTATCATGTTAACTTTTAAGCATCTTTTGCGTAAACTGATAAGATTCAATTCCTTCAGTATTTTCTTGTATCTTATATTCTGCAGCTAAAGGAATAAGTCTAGTCACTCTGAATTTCTGAACAATGATCTATGATGAAAAGAAGTAAAATGTTAAAGTAAGAAATATTTATTTAAGTCTGTAGTCCAACAAGCAAGGTCAAAAATTGGGCACAGTTTCAAAAACACAAGTAAGGCAGAAAGGCACGTTTCAAAACAGGCCCAACATGAAACAAAAACACACTAAATCTGAATAAATCAAAAGAAACTCACTCAATGCTTTTTTATGGCTGGAAGCACAATACCAGGGCAAATGATAAGAGTTCAGATACCCTTGTATTGACTTTTCTCTCTGTCCCCATTACGTGACTGCAATCTTGATATGGCTCATGAGCACCTAATAGAGACGGGTGGTGCTGGAAGAAAAAGATCAAGTGAAAGAATGGGCTGGGGCAGAGTCCCAACCCAAACTTGACAAATACCCTATGCTGGTGAGGCCTCACAATTACACAGTTTGCACAATTTATAAATCTCCTCTTTTTATCTGTAGTCTACACATCATGCTATGGAACCCAACATCAGTCTTCCTAATTCTTACTGCCAGCACTGTCTGGATGTGGAGAGTGAGGAGTCCATGAAGACTGCAGGAAATTTCTCAGAAAGGATGTTTTCAATAGTCAGACTACCCTATTATTGTGTGTTTAGAGCTAAAATGTTGACACGCTATGTGTAAGATCTTACAATTGTCTAAATTACATTACATCTGCCATGTATCTGTCGGTGTTTGAATTCTGTCCAGAATTTCTGCTGACTCTAGGGTACCTCTTCGACATTTTGCTCAGTTCATAGTTAAATGTCAACATGACTAGTTTATGAAATTTTTGTTATCAATATCATTTGCATATACTTAAAAAAAGTGATGGATACCATCACTGATCCCTAGGAGACACCAATTTTAACATTACCAATTCAGAACATGTTCCTGCCTCTTTCTGTATTTAAGCCAATTTTGTGCCCATCTGCTACTATTTGAAATACAACATATTTTAGTTTGATCACAAGTGTTATGCCCAGTAGGCATGAGACTTCATATGGCAACTGGAAGACAAAGACATAGTCAAAAAGGGTCAGAAGCAGGTGTACCACTATCAGTAACCTAAGCCAATGGCGTCTCAAAAATCAAGGCCCGCTCATGCCTGTGGTGACGTCACAATCGAGGTACTACAGAGGGCAACAGATGCATATAGAGAACCTGTCGCGTTGTACGCGTGTAAATAAATTATTCCTGTGTAAAATTAATTAATGTAATGCGTGAAATAACAAAGGCAAGTCAGTTGCGTTATGCATTTTATTTATTTTTATTTATTTTTATATAAAACGTCACACATAACGTTTAAATCACATATTTGACATACTTAACAGCGACTATTATATAGATATCAGCAACTCAACATTAATGCAACTAATGCCTTAAACATAAGATTAACCTAAGAGTAACACTGAATACTGTATTGAATAAAACAATGCAATACTGAATGTTCATATATGAAAATGACTATGATAAAGTAAGAAAAAAAAAACTAGAAAATCACAGCGACGAGTGGTTGGCACCATATGAAAATTTAATATTTACATGCATCTCAGGAAATCACATATTCCAGGATTAAACAGAAGTAACGTGAAAAATAATGCAGATTTACCCGTTAATAATCACAAGAAAAGCTACATTTAACCTTTGTTAATGCAGTTAAATCTAAAAAATAACAAGCAACACCAGATAAAATACAAACAGCCATTATTTTTGAAATGACTAATGATAAACGATGATTTTTTTCATACCATCATAAAATAAGCAAAATTAACAAATGTGCTGATATTAATCTGTACGAAAGCAGAACGTTATATCAAAATAACTGGCTTATTACGTTACCTCTTTTTTGTCAATGTAGCCAGTTTATGTTTGGGGTTAGCTTTTTCCTTCAAGAGTTCCACGTTTATCTGCAGCGCTTGCAATAATTATTTAAACAGATGTTGGCCACTGTAGACATGGACAACTTCAGTAAGTCACAGATACTCTTCCTAGCAACACAATTACCAACTTGCAGTCCACATCTGTTCAGGCTTCGTTAAACAGTGAGATTAATGCAGATTTTTGATTTTTAACAATAAAAAATTTGACTCATATTCAGTATTAGTAACAATTGACTGGAAAATCAAAAACATTTGTGTAACACATTCAACCAACAAATCTGAGGACCATTTCAGACCACCCCTGTCTGAGTGAAGCAGGTAATTATATTCCTGTGAAAATTCTAAATGCAATGACTTATCCATTGTCACACTGAACTGCGCTTGTAACCATTTTAAACCCTACATAACCAGCAACAAATATAAGTGATTTTGACTGTGCCTCAGTTAAAATTAAATCATCACATTTAGAGATAGCAGTAACCAAATCTGAATTAAGAACCTCAACATTGTTATCATTTGAACTATCAGTTGTTTCAATACATTGGGAAATGAAGTCTAATAATGACACTTGACCTTTAGAAACAGACACAACATGCAATAAATTAATCAGTTTCAATTTTTTTTTCAGACTCTTGAATCTCTTGTACGGAGATGTGATAGTTTGTACCAGATAATTGACGATATTTACCAAAGCGAGCTTCCAAACAGTCAGTTTGGAATTTTCCCGTCAAAACGTAGTTCAAGTTCAAATTTTCAGGCAAATATGGAATTAAGTCAATAAATGTTAATACTGTGTGTTTCAGTGCTACCATTGTTTCATTAGTCAGTCGTCCCTCTCGTGGTTTGCAACTCAATTCCCATTCTAGTTAAATTCACATATTTGCAACACTAAATAACACCATGCCTGCAGCTTACTGTTCATATACATTTTTACACAACTGTAGCTAAACATTCCTTTCTTAAGCCTACTCTCGACATTACATGCCCTAACCTCCATTTGCAGCATTATCGATGTTACCCGGCACGCGGTGCAGTTGTTCTCCATTAAAATAAACAAAACACATCAAAATATTACCTTGCACTGCACCGCAGACATCTGAACTTATAACCTTTACGACTGCAATAACTTTATATCAAAAACTAAAACGCCATTAACTTTCTTTTTAGACGGAAAGTTCAGCTGGCACTGTTTGTAAACATAGCACCTCGATTGTGACGTCACCGGACCAATAAGTAACGCATGAGCGGGCCTTGTTTTTTGAGACGGCATTGCCTAAGCCAAGAATTATCAGACAAAACTGAAGTCAGAAGGAGTGCAGAGAGTTTAAAAACAGGAGAAACAAAACAAACATTTTTTTGAAAACGGTTAGATGGGTTCTGGAAACTGTGTAGTCAGATAGGGAAGCACACTCCTGGATGGCCTGTTATCTCATCATGTTGTGATTGACAGACCACAACTTCTCCAGGACGATCGTAGCAATTTGCAATCAACAACAACACTGTAGTATAATAGCAGAAGTCACCAATCAAAATCAAATCTAGGTTTAAAAAAAACGAACCCAGTGGGAATCTTAGTGTTTAAAAGCAACCAACAGAAGCAAACAATATTCAAAATAAGAGACCTTGACAACCAGTCTCTAATGAATGTATTGTAAAAAAGATCATATTTGGTCATCTGATGAAATGTTTTTTTTTTTTGCTCTTTTCTCATTAAATTCAAGCAAAGCAGTCAAATCCCAACTCATGTTAACTCTTCTGTAATGTATCTTTACTTGACAATATCTGTAATAATTACTTAATTCACATGTAATGCACATTATGCTTACTGGAGTTATGTTATTAAGATCAGCTTGATCTCCTTTTCACATAATGGTATGAAAAGCTTCCAATTTTTAGGGATTTCCCCAGTATACAGTAATATTTAAAAATTTGCATACAGAATTTATAGATGATCACAAACTTCCTTGAATACTTTTTAATAAATGTCAATGTATCTGATTTCGCCTTATTTTTTCTCTTCTTTCAGGACTTCCCTCTTTGTAATCTACAAACCATTTTGGGTTTCATTACGATTATCTTTAGCTACTGTGATATTTCAAGCTTCTTCAAGAAATCTGAAAACTATTTGAGTTGAGAGCTGTTCCCTTCTTTCATTTGTATGTTTGATTCCCCCCTTGCTGTTTTGGATTCCCTTTGCCTGCACTTTGACTTTTCTCGTACTTCTAAAATACTAAAAGAACCCCTTCAGGTTTTTATAATTTCACTAATATTCCCCTCTAACTTGCCACTTCAAATAATGTATTTAGTCATTGCACTTATTCTCCTAAAACCCACAATCAGATCTCAGTTTATTGGCTTCAATGAGTTATACAGTTGTTTATTCTTCACAAATGTACTTATTTCATCTATTGAGGATTTTTTTAAATTTCCATTTAAAAGATAAAGTTGCCCTGTTTTTCATGAAATACACCTTTAAACCTACCTGCCCCTCATCCTACTGAATACCTAAAAATATGTCAGTTTGTTTCTTTAAGATGATGATGCATCTTTTAAACATTTGCTATGGTAAAATTGCATTTAATAGTTTGAAAATGTTTTGTATATACCTTAGTAAAACAGAATTCTAGCAGTTGTGCATTCTCCAATAGCACAAGACACCCCTTCAGTAAGGTTCCATAATTTGTTCAGAAGCGACAGAGAGTATTGTAGCCACTTCCATCTCTCCAATTATCCCTGTGGAATGTGAAAACTGAACGGCCTATTAGACTGCTCATTTTGTTGATGAAGTCACAGTGCTGCTGCTAACTGGCTTCCTCGGCCTTGTTCCACCAGTATATGTCAGTATGTACAGCCACCTATTACCACCAGAAAACAAATCACTTGAAGCAGACTGCCATTTGCTGTGCAGCTGCAAGACTCTCAAAGAATCTAAATGAGCTTTTAGAGTCGCTTCAGTCTTCAGAAATAAATAAAGAAAAATACAGCTATTCTTCAATGCTTCCACAGTTGTTCATTTCATGCCAGATTGAATCCATCTACTGCTTTCAGAGATTTATTTATTGTGCGTGCTTTCGTGTGTGTGTGTTTTGAGTCAAACATTCCATCTTACTGGTATGAACCCAAGAAAAAAAAAATCCATCTAGCTCTGTCCTTCTTTAGATAAATCAAAAATTGCTTTTCAATAGAAACTCACTTTATTGCAGAATCAGATGATCTTTGAGCTGTTTTAAAAATAAAAGCGGACTTGGACCATAAGCACAATAAAACACATTCATGCTAGATAAAGAAATGCTGAAAGAGAAGAATTGGGGGCTTTCCAATACCTCACAGTTTGACAGTTTAGGTTTAGATTGGAAATCAGCATGACTGCTTAGAGTAGTCTGTTGTTCTAATATGTGTTTAATGTTCTTTTAATTATTAAACTCAGCAGCTTGATAATATTTGATATTATCTGTATATCCTTTCTCTTAACACTCCTAAATTAATTTTTAGAAGCATCAGATAGAAAGGAAGAAGCCAGAGTATCCACCAACATTTATTTTTATCATTACTACTACTTTTTCTACTATACTCCGTCTCAGTGGCCACTTGTTGCTCTCAAAAATAAAACTGCCACAAATACAAATATCCTTGATGCAACAGTCCAAAATAAAGCTCTTGTTGCACCACAGACAGTTTTATTGCCCCTTGGAGCTTACACATAATTAGAGCAGATTGTGTCATCTCTTTTCTCAGATGGGCTGTTGTAGCACGATTAATCTCTGAATGGGAGTCCTAAAATCCTTGTGTTCAGCTCTCATAATCATCCCATGACGTTTGGCCACCACTTTCTATATCAACAAGAATAATATCCACCTTTTGGTTTTTATATACAAATTCAACAGAATTTTGGAGCTGAAGAAACCAATGCTGGTGACCTTCTATGTTGCTGTGTATGCATATGTTCCCTAGAACATGTGCAGAATGGACATTCTTTCAACCTAAAGGCATGCTTTCTGAAAAAGAGCTGGAAACCAGAGATATCTGAGAAAGCCAGTATGAACACAAAAGTGTTCCTGATATTAAAGTCAAAAAGATGTGAAATGCTACATGCTGCAGCAATGCCCACCCCATGAATAATTCATTACAAATAAAATCAATCCACACTTCATTAAAACATAGCAAGAGAAAAAATGGCATTCATATCACAATGTCAAAAATGTCCATTATGAATAATTATATGGGAAAAATGGTTACTCCTTTACATCTGCTGCAACAACAACAACATTTATTTATATAGCACATTTTCATATAAAGAATGTAGCTCAAAGTGCTTTACAAGATGTCAGTGAGAAAGTTACAAGGAAAGAAAAATGAAATAATGAATAAGTAACAAATAAAAAATAAATCCATGTGATCTTATAAAACATTTACTCTATATACTATATATAAAATCCTTATCGTAAAAGTGCAACGATTTTGTGCAAGGACGTTTTTTGTCACACTTTAAATCAGGCTTATTTTAAAACCTACATATATATGTTTGGCATTATTCTTTTCAGAATTTATCAAACTTTAATACGATGTTGTTAGATTTTCAGATTCTTATTCCGTTTTTAAATTAGAAATTAAAAAATATCAAGTACTCATGTCCCACAAGACAAGACTTTCTGCCAAGAGATTTAACCATGCCAGGGGCTGGAAATAAAAGACAAAGAGTAGGACAGCTGCTGTACAGGCTTTTAAATGTTTGGAGCACCGCACCAAATGCACATCAAGCAGCAGCAGCAAGCCAGCAGCTGATCGTGCAAAGAAGAGGTAAAAAAAAAACTGTACTTGTTTCCCATTGTATCACCATTTAAGAAGAAGTATTGGAGGTGCGACTGCATATCCTTGGGGTGCATTCAGCCCCCCTCTTCACAGAGCAAGCGGCAAAGACATGAAGTGGCTGGCGTGTAGCGCAGGCCAGGGGGGGTTGGCGAATGAAGTGAGCAGGGGGGCGAACCCCCAATATATAATTACTAGAAGAGTAGCGTCCTTATTTACAATATCATATGGTAAGTCTCTAAAGATGAGTCCGGTACAAAAGTCCAATAACCTGAAGTGCAGAAAAAGCAAAAAAAACTCCAGTTTTTCTAACCATAACTGCAGCCATAAATGTCAAGGAATACTGATTTATTGATATTATCATGCAAATTCCACATGGAGAACACCCGGAACATGAGCCCCATTTCAAAGGCATGCAGGTTACATGAATTGGCATTGCTAAATTGTGTGTTTGTGTATCTGAGTGTGTTCAGCCTGCGATAGACTCTTGCCCTGTTCAGGGACTGATCCAGCCTTGCTTTTGATGCTTGCTAGGATAGGCTCCAGCTGTCATACATCCCTGTCCTGGAAAAGCAGTTTAAGGAAAAGAATGGATTATTACATCAGTAAAAAACTATAACATCTATGTTATTTAATGTGCAACAAGCTAGTGCAGTTTGCCTCATAGCACAATAATCACAAATTGAAATTATTGTGAGGAGATTTCACATTCTCCATCTTTCTGCACGTTAGTTAATGTTACTTGATAACTCTAAACTGGTCCTGTTTGGAGCAGGTATTCCTGTTATGCAGGACAGCCCATTTAAGGATGGATTCTTCCGTTCATCTGCTGCTGCCAATTTAAGCCCTTGGCTCTCCAACATTATGCACGAAAATAAGCAGGTTTAGTAAAACAGCACACACTGAATATACAAGAATTCAGAAACAGAACTTCCTTATCACTCTGTAAAATAACAAATAGATCATCAGGAGAAATAGTAGGTGACACGACAACAACTTCTACTGTCCCATAGATCCATTGCCCTGGGTTTGAGTCCTACACCCAGTCATTGTCGCCCTGGAGTCTGCAGATTCCTTTCGTGTTTCCATGCACTTTCCTCTCACTTCAACATAGATGTCCAAGTTAGGTTAATTGGTGACTCTAACTTGAACCTCTCTGTGTGTACATGTCTATGTTATAAATTATGTTTTTATTACAGTTTTTTCTATGAAATCCTCCACCTTTTTAATGAGTTCTTGGACTCATTTTGGGGGCTTTTTTTACCTTAGAATCTGATTCTACTGACAGGTTAATTGGCATTTTAGTCTGAATTCTGTCAATTTATTTGCACAATTTTTGCACAAACTTTTGTTTTTTTCACGCTTGACAACATTTTGTGCTCCTGTTAGGATGCTTTCTGTGTTGTTAGGGGCCTCAGAGGTTTGGCCCTTTTAATGATGCAACGGGTTTGAAAGGTCATCAAAAAGTTCACTTCTTATTTGAGTTGGCAGATTTGAAACGCTGCCTCTCTTTGACACTTCAAATCTTTTACTGAATTTTTGATTTTCTGTTTTCCACTCATGCTCTCCTTTTGACCTCGATTTGTGGCCACGCATTTTGGCTTTGTTGCAGTATTCCTGTCTTATCTAGTTTTGACTGTTTTTTTTTTTTTTTATTTCACCTTTTCTGCCAGTTACTATTCAAATATACTTGCTATCCTTCTAGCATAATTGTGTGGGCCTTGCAATTTACTAGTGCTTTGTCCCAAGCTTGTTCCTGCCTTGTGCAGAATTTGAGAAAATTTCATAAGGTTGTTCTGCCCCTATTAGAACACCAGGGATAAAGTTTTACAGCAGTGCTGGTGTTAAAGGAGCAGAGGTACAAGCAAGTTAAGGCTATGTCACATTAGGTGACATGTCCAGCGATGTAACACTTTTATCCTTCATTTATATAATCTTAGCAAGTCAAAGGCAGAAATATCACCTAATGAGACCTACCGAATAAAGAATGAGGATCTCACAAACAGCAGAAAAGTTTGACTGTCTGTCTGATAACTTTTGTTTTATGTACCACAGCAAAATACAACAAAGATACAAAGCTCAGAGAGTATTGATGAACCTGCCATAGCTGTTAATCCTTTGTACAGTGCAGGTTTCATCAGGTAGAATGCATTGACTTTTAGAAAAAAAAGGTGAGCATGGCTTTATCCTCAGTCGGTAAATGTGACATGGGTAGTGATTGTCAGTCATTTAAGAAGACATGGTCCAGTGACAAGATCAGCAACGGCAGTTGGCAAATCTGATATGCTCCTGAACTAGAAGTTGCATAATGTGACATAGGCTTTAGTGGAATAATCTTAAGACTCATTAATGAAACAAAGTACAGTAACAAGTGTTCCAACAAGTCAAATCACAAACAACAAAACAAAATACTAGGAATCAAAGTCAGAACTGAAAGCAAAGTTCAAACGTCTCTAAATTCTTTTGGAATGGTAATGTTTGTGAAAGACCTTCTTATAATAACTTAAACAACAGAGATCCCAAAATCCATCTGCAATAAAAAATCGAAAGCACCAGCCCAGCAATGGGTATCATTGTGAATAAACATGTCTTAGTGCCCATAGAAATTTGCATGCAAAATGACAGCACCAAATTACAAAATGGTGTCAATATGACATAACAAAAATGCATGAAATAAGAACCATAGGCTCATGGAGTAAATGACCAAGCAGTGTGGTAGAGAGTAGAATTTTAGGGACCTTCAAAATTTTACTTGATGTTATTATGGAGAAATTATTTGGATAGGATTGGTGAACATGTTGGGCTGAATGACCCCTTTATCATCAAAATTGTTCTAAAATAACAACTTTTATGAATTAGAGGGCAGACTTCTAGACAGATCATGATTCTTTAGGTTGCATACAAAATTAACAATTACAGGCCTGTCTCTCTTCATTCCTTTCTTTCCAAATCACTTCAGAGTGCTGTTTCTAACCAGGTCTCTTCCTTCCTTGTACAGAATGGATTGTTTGATATCAACCAGTCTGGCTTCAAGAGGTACCACTCAACTAACACGGCTCTACTAATGGTGGTTGGACCACTACAATCCTCACTAGAGCTACCAATATGTCATTGATTCTGATCCTGCTCTCTTTCTGCATCTGACACAGTCAACAATGACATCCTTCTTGCCACCCTCTCTGACTTTGCAATCATTGAGATTGCTCTCAGATGGTGCGAGTCCTACATCTCAGGCAGATACTAAAGTTTGTCCTGGCACAGGTGTACCCCAAAGATTTTTGCTGGGTCACTCTGTACACCACCTTGCTGGGCTCCATCATCCAATCCCATGGGTTCTCTTATCAGTGCTATATGGATGATACACACGCTGTACCTGTTGTCCACTCCAATACAGTATCAGCTAGAGTCTCTGCAGCTCTTAGTGATATCTCAATCTAGATGAATGACAACCATCTACATCCTCTTGTGATCCTGGCCAGCTAGTCTGGTCAAACCCACCCCACCCGCCTCCCTCTGTACAGCTCACTGTTGCTAACACCTCAAGTCTGTACACAACCATGGTAAAGTGACTGATGAGAAGCTATCTTTTTCTGACCACATTTCTACTGTCTCTTGTTCATGCAGGTTCATGCTGTACAACATCTGCAAGATTAGATGTTATCTGACAGAGTATGCAGCTCAGCTTCTGGTCCAGGCTTTGGTCTTGTCGTGTTTGGACGACTGCAGCTCACGTCTGGCAGGAGCACCCACATGAACTATCAAGCCACTGAAGATGACCCAGAATGTAGTGATCTGACTTGTATTGAACCAGCCAAGACAGGCATATGTCACTCCCCTCTTCAGGTTTCTACATTGGCTCCCTGTAGCTGCGACATTCGGTTAAAATACCTGATGCTTGGAGTAGTCAATGGGTCAGTACCTGAGTATATGGAGAGATTGGTGAAGCCCTATAGTCCTTCTCACCCACTCAGATCTGCCAGGGAACAATGTCTGGTGGTACCATCTGTGTGGCATCAGGTCTCAATCCGGACCCTTTTCCTGTGTAGTTCCCAGTTGGTTGAATGGGCTGCCCACCTCCATCTGTATTGCTGACTCCCTCAATGTATATAAGAAGCAACTGAAGACCGATAGAAAAAGAAAAACTATGCTCCGTAATCTTTTATATTGTTGGTTAATTTGTTGTTAGATTAAGTTTAATTGCTTTATTGATTGTAATCTGTGATTGTAAATTTGTTAGTTATTACATCTTTTCATTTGTGACAATCAATTTTTGTTACCTGTCCTAATACACTTGCTTATATTTACCTCTTTTGTCACTCGCTTTGGATAAAAGCATCTGCTGTAAAAGTAGGTTGTGGAGATATCAAAATTAACCTTCACTTTCAGTTTGCGGCTCTTTAACCATTTTGGACTATATTATTATTGCTACTCTTATTTTATTATTTTTTTCTCACTGGCACAATTTTGGCTTAGACAAAACATCTAAGATTTGGATAAATTGTGAAAGCCTTCACGGCATTAATTAGTGTCCTTTGTGATCTTTGGAGATAGCAGTCTTAATGTTTTTTGACTTTGGGATGCACATTAGGCTTTAAAACTTTTGGCTTTTGACCTCCCTAATTTTTGTTCCTGACATTTTCACTCTTGGCCATATACTTCAAAGGCCATGATGTATTCAAAAATTAGTTTTTGTCCCCAAGCACAGTTGTGGCCAGCTGAATCAATCAATTAAGGGCATTGCCAAGTTCCCTGTCACTATCGAGTAATTGTCCAATGTTTATTTAGCATACACTAGCGACTAAATACAATTTTGTTAAAATCCACTTACGCTCAGAAGGCATGACAGCAGAATAATTTGTTAAAATGTTGTGAACAAACATTGAGGGTATGGGGGTTCTCTAACTGATATTAACTGGTGGAGTTCAGCAATGATTCTCAAGAAATTATTAAGCAGTAAAGGAAAAACATTAACATTGATATTTGATGCCTATCCCATCTGCCTTGCATTGTGAGTCAGTGAACTCTTTAGTCTCTGCTTTCACATGCTGAGAGTATAATGCATGCTGCTGACTGTAGTTTTAAAAATGGAATTCAACAGCCCTGCTTTGAAATCTACTCTTTTTACTGTTTACATTACCATTTATTTCAATGAAAGAGATAAAGGGTCAGCCTGTTCAGAGAGCAGGTCAGTCATATCACCACTCCACACTGAAGAAGTGCATTAGTGAAGAAAGGCAGCTCTGGCTTGTAGGCTAAGCCACTATGCTCTGTGCAAGGCCGTAGATTTGAGCACAAATGGGGACCACACTGTGGAGGAATGGTGTAAACCAGTTAAAAAATAACAATTTGACATTTGAAGTATGAAAATGACTGTAAAGTTACTTACTTTCTTTGTCATGGGCTTAAGAGTTGAATATACACTCATGGATGGCAGCAACAAATGACTAATGTTCAAAATGTCAGAAGTTTAAGAAAGGTACCAAAGTAAAAATTGCTGTTGTGTGTCTGGTCAAGGCAGACTGCATTTTAGTTTATAAACACTATAAAGGTGCCCTATCTTATGAGATGTGGAGACAAGCAAAGGGTAAGACTGAAATCAGAAACCTTTCAAGTCCAACTCATTAGACACAAACAAACACTGCCTGTTGGGTACAGAGGTGACCAAATGCATGGGTTTCACCTGACATGCTACAACAGGCCAAGTTCTGAATGGCTCCAATGATTCTCCAACCATTAGAGCCCAAAGCTGACACTTGTCATCTCACAATACACACTGCAAACAGATATACCAATTTAGGACCTTTTTTTTGCAGATAAGCATCAGTATTGACAACAGACTGAGATTAAAATATACCAAGAAAAAAATGTCTCTAGTGCTTATTTTAATTACTTTCATTTTTTTAAATGTATCAGCCCTAAGCTTTGTTTTTTACAAGACATAGTTACTGTAGAAAAAGCCAAATACTGTGTACTATGTGCAGAATCTGTACATTGTCACTGAAATAAACTTACAAACACTTTGTTCCTTAAATAAATTCTAGAAACATATACTGTATTGTCAATATTTTTCTAACGTTTTTGTGAACAAATGTTTATTGAAAACTTTCAAAAAACAGAAACATGATAACCGTAATTATAACAACTAGCCGACCCTCTACGTAGTATAATTATTTATTGATGGGTGAACACCTCCTGAAAGATACAGTTGTCCAAATGGGGTGGGTTTGAGGATACGACTGTGAGTGAATGAAAAGGTGGAACTCTGGAGAGAGCAACATACAATTGTCCATGACTGAAAACTGGTTTTGGCAGATACAGGCATATCTTTTTGAAAGTTTGGCCCTGTGCCTTATTAATTGTCATTGCAAAGGCTAATCTAACAGGAAATTGTCTGCGTGTAAAAGTAAAAGGCAAATTAGAATCTGATGGGGTCAGGGAAATCCAGGGAATAAGGACAGTTTGTGAGGTAGCAGCTGCAATAGTTTTACACTCCAGTACATTGCGGTGAATGCTGGTAACAGTCAGTCTAGTGCCATTACAGAGACCTCTTGCTGGCATGAGGTTTCTGAGAAGCATGACGACTGAACCAATTTTAATTTTGAGTTTATGCGGAGGCATGCCAGTGGGAGTAAGACTGTTAAAAAATTCTTCGGGGATCTGCGTGATCGTTTGTGATGATGGAGTCAATGCTGGTGAAAGTCGGTAGGGATAAGTTTCAGTACTTGTTCATTAAGGTGTAGCGAGTCTTCGTTGGTCACGCTTAATATAGCTCGCGTACTGAGTTGTTCCGGAGTGACAGTTGAAAACTTGATACCTTGAGAGCGAAGGTGGATGCGGAAGGAGGGTTAGAGTTGGCGGGCGGGCGGGGCTCTGTCATGCGTACCCCATGGTCGGGCGACTTGGTTGATTATATATATAGAAAAGCAGCCAGAACCAAAAAGAACAATGAAAAGTCAACGTGGCTGAGAGGTGCATGTGGACTGTAGCAGAGATGAAAGCGACTGAGGCTGTGTTTGGTGAGGTGTTGCGTGCGGGCACATAAGCAGGCAGTGCGCATGCCTCGAGAGCTAGGGTGGACGCAGGAGGAGGGTTAGAGTTAGCGGGCGGGGCTCTGTCGTGCGTATCCCATGACGCGGGAGGAGGGTTAGAGTTGGCAGGCAGGGGGCTCTGTCGTGCGTATCCCATGGTCGGGCAACTTAGTCAATTATATATATAGAGCCTATTAGTTGGAATAATTATGCAATGGTACATCACAAGAAAACATAGAAAATCCACCTCCTGCCAACAACCTCCATGTGAAAGAAAACTATCAAAGAGAAGACACAGAAGACCACCTACGGGGATTGGTTAGGAAAAGAATACTGTGTTCATCTCAGCCAATTATTTTGAATGCCATAGGTGTTTATAAAAGTGTATGCAGCCATCAGCCAATCTAAATTGGATAGAAGTGGCCTTCACATGGTAATTTGCATTTGCTGTTTAACTTTTCATGGAATTTCACTTGTAGCTGTAGTGTAAATGTAGATGAGAGGACAGAAGGTGGAAATACTGGCAAAGCAATGCAGTTGGGAAGATAATCTCATAAGCCTCATTCAAGGAAACAGTGTGCCACAGAATGTCTAGAGAATTAAAAAGATCAGTCTCAATCAAAAGAACACGCACACACACATATTTTGTTAACTGCCATGGGGAAATTGTCTTTTCGCATGACCTTTGGCTATAGATACAGTACATCTCAAAATAAGATGGACAATAATAGCTGTTCTGCATATGAGTTTGGGAAGACAGGGTCTACTTGGGGATCCTATTCCCTAACACAAGTGCTGCCTCAGTAAAGGAACATTTCAGGCATGTGGCAGCCCGTTAAGATCGCATAGTAGATATGCTCACTTCTCCAGAGGAAAAACGGTCATTAGGAAGCAGTGTGGTGCACCACCCTGAAAAACCAGCTGATAGACCTGTTCTTCAGGGTGTGTACAGATGTTGTAAAGGAGACGACTTCAAAGCAACTGTAATCTAGATGAAAGGTATATAATAATTATTACAGTTACAAAATTCAGGAACAGCATCTAAAACAGGCAAAGATTAGTAGGAACAAAACAGCACAGCACAAGTAAATGTGTTAAAAACAATAGACAAAAGCAGAATCCAAAAAGGAGGGTGAAAGGTCAAAAACACTGAGCAGTAAGAAGGAAATACAGGAGTAAACTTGGAAAAGCCTTTCACAAATTTTTTATGTTCCATGCCTCTACCATCATATGACCAGAGCAACAGTGAGAGAGAAAGACGGAAAGAAGCAATGGAGGTTCAGACAACAAGAAGGCAAATTGTCCCACTTGGAAATGATTACGGCTCAGCTCTTTAAGGGCTATTGGGTGCACAGAGGTACAGCGATATCAGAGCCCAGAAAACAGAGCTTTAATCTGATGTCTCTTTACCTTAAGAAGACTAGGCATGGCCCCAGAAGCAGGGGTCTGATACGAAGAGGGCAGTTTTGATCTGCTTCAGCACAGAAGCCTCATGGAGTTTAAAGCTGGGAAAGAGTTAAGTCGAAGGCTCACTAGAGAAAGAAAGAGAGGGCAGGGGAAGACACAAATAAAGGAGGTGAGAAGACAGTGCATTGTTATAGTACTAGGAGGTGGACAAGTGGGTGTGCCACTCCACTTAAGAAATGGGTATCCTGAAATACCAAGACAGCATGGGGGCATTTTCCTGTACTTTGTGTTCTCTCTTGCCTGACCATTCTTGTGTGTTATTCTGGATGTCTGGAGACTTATTGCCTCATGTTTGATATGTAAACTATAGTATACAAATGCACATATTCTTTTCATATCTGCTTGTCCAGTCTAACATCATGGGAGCAACAGCAAGACAGGCACCACCAGTGCATGATGGGAAACTAGAGTCTCTGGATACTGTATAGAATGAAAGCATTGTGCCATGTATTTTTTTTCTTATAAAAGCCATTACTGGGGATTGGTTTAAATGTCACTTGTTTCATAAGTGGGTGTTTTCAGTGACCAGAATTTGCAAATATCCCTTTGCCTTTATGATGTATTTTTATTTATTTATTTGTAAGACATTACCTGAACTAATTTGAAGAAACTTAAATACTGTCAGACAGACTCCGTTCAATTCATCTTGTGACTTCTAAATGTAGTTTGGTTGCAGCAGAGCCTGTTCAGACATGCCAAAGTCAGTAAATACTTACAGAATCTATAAGCTTGTGTTAGCAAAACATACCACTCTCAAACCCGCTTAGACCAATTCAGTATCGTGGACAGCTGCAGCCTATCCTGACAGTGCTGGGTTTAAGGCAGAGCACCAGTCCACTGCAGGACACACTTACGCTCCCACAGTTATTTAGAATTGTTATAGAAGGAGCCTCAGAATGTTGTTTTCATTTTGACATTCAGATATTCTTTTTCTTGATCAGTGCTAAAACAGTTCCCCACAGAATCAATTATAAATGTGTTTACTGTGCATTGTGATAAAGATCTGTGTCTCTCTTTCACTTTAGCGTGGTCAAGCACCAGAGCATCTGTTTTCAAAACCACATCAGCCGACAGTGCTCACAAAATGATGTAGCAAAAGCCGAAATGCAATTTTTTAAGTGCGTGTGTGTGGACACACACCTTTATTATGAGAGAAAACACTCTATTAATAAAACTGCTTTCAGAGACTTGCCTAAAAATTGATACAGTAACCAGGAAGAAGTTGTCGTGGTGCTAGAAATGAGATTATTAGATATGAGAAGCCTAGAGTGCAGTGTACAGTAGTGTGAACAGAAGGACTCAGTGCAGCCTAAACAAACAGATCATTTAACAGGTGAATAAGTGATAAGTGCCAGAGTTTAGTGCTATGTAAATTCAAATGTGTTTTATCACAGGAAGCCACTCCCATCCTTACAGCCATGGATCATATCCAGTGAATCCTTCAGATAGTTTTGCAGTGAGTAGCTTGATGCATGCAAACCTCTCACAGGTGAGTACAGTGGGATAAAACCCAGAACTAAGTCAGAACAGAAACAAATGATAAACTATCTACCCTAAAGGGCCTTACTAACAGGTAGGAGGATTGCCAAATCACCGTTCAAGTTCTGGGCTCATTCGTCTGTCATCATGTGGTTTCTTTCATTTCTCAGTGTGAGGGTGGTTGGGGAGTATTACTGCAATGATTCTACGTGGTTGTTATGGAAAAATGTTGGTCTGAAATGTAACTGCATTCCAACAGTCAAATACGTTTAAAAGGAAAGGCACTTGGAAACCCTAATTTATTCTTTAGTTTTGTTAGAACAGCCCCTTTTGTACGGAGGCTGGTAGTGATGTATGTGGAGGGCTTTAAAACCTTGACTAGGGGGCATTGGGGTGAATGGGGGCATCGTTTTTCTCTGCTCAGTCCTAGTAGAAGGGCAAGGGCAAGCAGGTCACCAAGTTGTTTATGAGGGAAAGAAGAAAGTCTAGATTTCTTCATCTATGCTCACTATGTGTACAGGTGCACAGAGGAGTCACTATGTGCATCACATTTTGGTGGCACATACTCAACTAAGGAGTATAACACAATGCAGAGGATGTCGACGCAGACCCAGTATAGTACTGGTACACTGCTGCCTTTTATTCAGGGCATGAAAATCACATGCTGCTTTAAAAAGCCACATTTATTAAAGACCTCTGTTATCTATGCTGGACTTATTATTGTGTCTAAAAAATTTGATCTGAGCTTTGAGGCAGCACTGCTAACCATTGCAACACCGTGCCTCAAACAAGATGTGGACAGAATGATTACCACAAACAAAATGCAACAAATGGCCACAAATTAGCAGTAAGTAATATATATATATATATATATATATATATATATATATATATATATATATATACTGTATATATACACACACTTTGTATATATATATATATATATATATATATATATTGTGGAGCCGACCCGGACTCAGACAGGCGGACATGTTATTCATCACCACCACACGTTTATTATTTACAACTATTTACAAAGTTAGGTGTCACTCAGACACAGAATAAAGTGCACAAACCCCAAACACACAGTCCTGGCCACTCAATGCCTTTTCTTCGGGCCACCTCCACAATCTTTGCTCCTGCCTCGTCCTTCTTCCACCCGACTCCGGCCCTTTTATCCATGACCCGGATGAGCTCCAGGTGTTTCCGACACTCCCCCGTTGGCCACGCTCCAGCGTGGCGGAAGTGCCGGCTGTTCTCCCGGCAGCTCTCTGGGTGTCCTTTTAATTCTTCCCCCCAGCACTTCCTGGTGTGGCGGAAGTGCTGAGGTAACAGGTCCCCAAGGCATTGGGGCGCCTCCTGGCGGTGACCACGGGCCCCTACAGGTTGGGGCTTCCATGCCCTCAACCCGTGGCCCCCAAAGCAACCAGGATGGCGGCCCTCACGTGATCCAGGGTGGGCGCAGACCCACATTCGGTCCCTCACGGCGTCCGGGCCGGGTCATTGCCCCTGGCACCCCTGACAATATATATATATATATATATATATATATAATATATATATATATATATATATCTATACTAATAAAAGGCAAAGCCCTCACTCACTCACTCACTCACTCACTCACTCACTCACTGACTCATCACTAATTCTCCAACTTCCCGTGTGGGTGGAAGGCTGAAATTTGGCAGGTTCATTCCTTACAGCTTCCTTACAAAAGTTGGGCAGGTTTTATATCGAAATTCTACGCGTAATGGTCATAACTGGAAGCAGTTTTTCTCCATTTACTGTAATGGAGATGAGTTTCAACGCCGTGGGGGGAGTTTCGTGACATCATCACGCCTCCCACGTAATCACGCAGTACATAGAAAACCAGGAAGACCTCAAAAGCGCTGAAGAAAACATGCATTATATAATTGAGAAGGCAGCGAAACAATAAGAAGCGAGCGAGTGACATATACAACCATATTCATGCGTTCTGCTACTTGGAAACAAAGCACGATGTAAACCTACACTTTAAATTAAGTTCATAGACAGGCTGCGCTGGCGTTTGTAATTTAGTGCCTGCCCATATAAGGCCGTCCGTCAGCGGCAATCCAATAGCAAACTGCCACGGGTAAATATTCACGGGTGAAGGACTGTGCTTATGGAGAGGAAGATGAGATGGTCAGGGTGGTGTTTGACACAAACTCAGCGAAACTGCGAGAGAAAGTTTTAAGTGCCAGGACTAAGGTAACATTAAATACAGCCATGGACATAGCACGAGATGGCACCAGCACAGCTGGGAACCTTCGATGCATGTACACCGAGTGGCTCACGTGAACTGACGCAGTGCACAGATAAAAGCAACAGTTCCAAAGAGCTGAACAAAACCGAATTACACAATTGAAAAGGCAGCAAAAATATGAAGCGTCTCATACATACAAGCATATTCATAAATCCAACTACTGCGGAAACAAAGCACACGTTGGAAAAAGTCAATGTCCCGCTAAAGGAAGACAGTGTAAAAAACCCGTGCATGCAGTGTGTCAGGTCTCAGATAAAGAAGAAGACGAGCTGTTTATTGATGCAGTAAGAAACGAATCGATGAATGAAACCTGTTATATTTACATCGATTGACAAACACGGAATGTAACTTGAACACAACACATCCTACAAATACGAACCTGATTGAAAGAAATAATGATAATCAAATCCTTGATGACAGCAACACTCAGTAACACTCACAAAACAAATACTGTATATTGACAGTCATGTTACGTTATTTTTAAAATGTTCCCTTTTCTTTTTCTAGCTTTTTTAACACACTACTTCTCCGCTGCGATACGCGGGTATATATATATGTATATATATATAACCCGATCTACATACTCGAATAATGGATACTTTATTCGCCATCAGTGATTGTTTTGGTAAAGCCATACTCAGTGTATTCATTAGATGAGCGGTAAAAAGTAAGAGCGAGGGAGGATGACTCATTGAGGCATGCAGGCTGTAGTCTTGCGTCAACTCTATCTGAATTGCGCGATCACATTTGAAAAATATATCTTTTCAAGTTCTATTTAGTCCATATGTGTCAAACTCAAGGGCGCATACATCCGCCCGGCGTAATTATATCCGCCCGAGATCATTTTATATACTGTATTATTGTTATTAAAGCCCGGGTATATGAAGCGCTGGTAACACAATAAACTACAGATCCCATAATGCAGCGCTTCAGCTGCCTTGCCGAACAGTTACCGCGTTAATCAAGTCTACCTTAAGATGCTGCAAGTTATTGCGGCTAGCTCACACGATGCTGAAGAGAAAAGTTGATTCTGAAAATAGAGCCTTTAAAAACCGATGGGAGGCTGAGTATATGTTTACTGAACCCGTGTGTCTCATTTGTGGAGCTAATGTGGCTGTAATTACAGAATTTAATCTAAGACGGCACTATAAAACAAAACATCAGGGTAACCTGAATGCAATGCAGAAGATACAGAAAGCAGAAGAATTAAATAAGAATCTGACACTTCAGCGGACGTTTTACCCGTGCACAATCACAAAGTGATTTCAATTGAGGCTGCTTTTATGGGAGACACAACCACTTGCCCCACTTTCCCTGTTACCAAGTAATGTTAAACCAAGTCGTCACTACGGTGTTCCCAAATACGCACTTTGCTGATAAACTGAGCGCACTGAGTTTGCACGGCGCTTTGGTGACTTTGAAGAACAAAAAAAGTCCGTCTACATGCGGCTCGAACCTTGTGCATGTTTGGTAGCACATATCTGTGTGAGAAGCTCTTCTCAGTGATAAAGACTAACAAAACAGCACACAGGAGTCGCCTCACTGATGAGAACAACAACAACAACATTTATTTATATAGCACATTTTCATACAAACAGTAGCTCAAAGTGCTTTACATATTAAAGAATAGAAAAATGAAAGACATAATTATAAAAAATAAATCAACATTAACATCGAATAAGAGTAAGGTTCAATGGCCAGGGGACAGAAAAACAAAAAACTCCAGGCGGCTGGAGAAAAATAAAATCTGTAGGGATTCCAGACCATTAGACTGCCCAGTCCCCTCTGGGCATTCTACCTAACATAAATGAAACAGTCCTCTTTGGATTTAGGGTTCTCACGGAAGGGCTTGATGATGATGATGGTCACGTAGACTTCTTCCTTTTAATCCGTCCATCATTGTTGGAGCATCATGAAGCTTTGAGTAGGTGGAGGTGGCGCAGGCCACCACCACAAAGAAACCGGAAAAAGAAACAGAAAAGAGAGTAGGGGTCAGTACCGATTTTAGAGCCACCATGAATAGTTGTTATGATGAATTGAACATACAGAGTATCAGGATTAAGTTAAATTACGATTAAAATGAAGTTATAAAAAGGCCATGTTAAAGTAATGTGTTTTCAGCAGTGTTTTAAAGTGCTCTACTGTATCAGCCTGGCGAATTCCTATTGGCAGGCTATTCCAGATTTTAGGTGCATAACAGCAGAAGGCGCCTCACCACTTCTTTTAAGTTTTGTTCTTGGAATTCTAAGGAGACACTCATTTGAGGATCTGAGGTTACGATTTGGAATATAAGGTGTCAGACATTCCGATATATAAGATGGGGCGAGATTATTTAAGGCTTTATAAACCATAAGCAGAATTTTAAAGTCAATTCTGAATGACACAGGTAACCAGTGTAGTGACATCAAAACTGGAGTAATGTGTTCTGATTTTCTTTTCCTAGTTAGGATTCTAGCAGCTGCATTCTGCACTAGTTGCAAACGATTTATATCTTTTTTGGGTACCTTCAATCCATCCTGAGAATCTCCACAACACAGAACCTCACACCAAACATAAACAAACTTGTTGCCAAAAAAAGATGCCAGGCGTCCAGCTCTAAAATGACATATGAGCAAAGACAACTGAATGATTTGATTTGTTATTGCTGAAAGGAACACATTTTATTTATATTTCTAGGTTTTGTTATGCAGCATGTTCATATTTGAATTTGTATAATTTTGACAGGATATATTTTTATGGAGAGCAAAATCTTTTGGGATATTTAAAATCTAAGTTTATTTTTATAAAATATAAAATTACATAAGAGTAAAGAAATTTGAATGTTTGTTCTTTTAATGTTTACTTTATTTCTAACTTGTATAATTTAGACATGATATATTTTTATGGAGAGCAAAATATTATAAGTTGTTTAAGGTTTGAGTTGATTTATTCAGGAATAATATTCCTGTCTGTTTTACCATTCCTACCAAAGATATTTCTGTCGACTAAATAAAAATTCCTTCTATTTAAAATTTAAATAGAACTTGAACAAATCGATAGTTCATAATATCCACGCAGACTTGCACGTAAGAGCGGGTGTCATCCGTTTTAACAAACAGCGTATTGCACTGATACTGAAATAGCTGTGTGTGTATATATGTAGATATGTATGTATATGTATATATATGTTTATATATGTGTGTGTGTATGTATATATATATATGTATTTGTGTGTATATATGTGTGTGTACGTATGTGTGTATGTATATGTATGTGTATATGTATAGATATGTATATATATATGTTTGTGTGTGTGTGTAAATATATATATATTTTTATATTTATATTTATATATATATATATATGACAACAACACTCATCACTCACAACAGTGACAAAACAATAACATTGACAATCATGTTACGTTATTTTCAAAATGTTTCCTTTTCTTTTTCATTGCTTCTTTAACACACTACTTCTCCGCTGCGAAGCGCGGGTATTTTGCTAGTATAAAGTATATATATATGTCATTGTGCTCATAGAGTTCCAATCTTGGGGCACACATTAGCCGTGCCATAAAGCGGCAGCATGTGACTGGCTCATACCATTGTTTTAAGTCATGGCTCTGGGCTCAGTGGAAACATCCTTTTTGTTTCCTGTGTTCCTATGCCTCCCTACGAAAATACTGCAAATTGTTTTGTAAAACAAATGCAGGGTGGAAGACTGAAGTACTGATCAGGTCATGACATCACACATGCCCAAAGAAGCTCTGCAATGATCTTACAGTACACACACATGAAAGTTCTGCATATGGCTGCTACAACTCTGTGATGTCCCACTGGCCACTCAGACCATCACGAGAAGCTGGGAAAAATGTTTGCCAAGGCTGGCTGCATGGTTAATTTAAAAGAAAATATTAGATGAATAAGGTCACTGGTGGACACAGCTCATTTACTGTGAAAAACTCTTTAGTGACTTTCGATAATCAACACTACTTAACAGCATGCCGTCAAAAAAGAGATGAGTTTATGAATTATGTTTTTTTCACTGGAATCAAACCATTCATGCCATTACTTTCCTGATCCACACCATATATTTTGATAATGAGAGGAAATGTCAAACTAAATTGATTAAATAAAAGATTAAACTGAGGGTAGAACTGATTGGGTGACCTTGAAGCACCAAGTCATGCTACTCATTCAAAAGGGTGCACACCACATGAAAAGGACATACTAAGGCTGACTATTGTTTTTGTGGAAAAATAAAAAAGCTGAAGCAACACTGAAGGGTTAGCATAAAATGCTGCCTTAAATATCTAGCTAACTATTATGTTCCAATATGATTTCATATCAAAGTGGCAGAGATGCAAATAAGCACTAATAGTCAGATGTCACCAGCATAGGCACAGAGAGAAAGAGAGAGAGGTTGGGAGCATGCAATGATACAGCACGTTGCTATACCCACCACACAACGAACCACCTAAGGATCCCAAATTAGGACCCGAGCACAGCTGTGCAATGGGTGACACCTCACCACCACACTAGTTTGAATGGACAGTGTGAAGTTTTTTTTTACAGTGACTGGAGTGCTAATCCTGATACCAACCCCTAAGTTTTCTATGCAAGTTGCAGTAATGGCATGCAAGGCTAGATGCATGTTAACGTCATACCCAGGACAGAGCAATTACTGGTTAAGGGCCTTGCTCATGATCCCAACGGAATGGAATCACTTCTGGCATTTACGGGATTTGAACCTGAAACATAAGCTGAAATTTCAAAACTTTGGGCATCTTACTACATGCACCAAGAGGATAATAATTAATTACATTATAGTGTATTTTTCGCTACTCAGATCACTATACATAGGACTGAGGGGAACTATTTCAACCACCTCCAAATTATAGAACCCACCTGGATGATGCAACATCAGTCTTTATTGCAAGAGTACGCTCATCACACATTAGCTATTAGGTGGTGAAAGGATGAGAAAGATAGCCAATTAAAGACAGGGCATGATTAGGGGGCCAAAATGAACAAGGCTGTGATGGGAAATTTAGTGAGGACATCAGGATAAACCCCGGGATTTTGAAAAATGTCCAGGGATCTTTAATGACCACAGAGAGCCAGAACTTTGATTTTACATTTCATCTGATGGACAGCAACATATTTACACCACAATTTCCCCATCACTGCACCGGGGCATTGAGATCCACATTCTGACCACACCAACCAACACCTCTTCCAGCAGTAACTCAAGGTTTTTCTAGATGGCTTCCCATCCAATTACTGATTGGGCCTGAACATACTTAGCTTAAGGTGACATCATATAATCAGATTAATTATTAAGATTAATATGTCACTGTGCTCTGTGCAAATATTTTAAATCTGCTTTTCTTTTCTTCTCACATGTACCACTAACACAAAGCCAGATTTAGCACACAGGGGCTCATCATTTAGAATTGCTAAGCAAGCATCTTAAGACAAGACAAGTTAAGAGCTGCAAATGGGCAACGGGCACTATTTCTGTGTGTTAGAGTCAGCATGAAATTATATTGAATCTGCCTTGTTTGGAATGGCATGATTTACCTAAGTAAGGGCCTGCACATGGAGAAAGAGTATAAAGCCTTGGAACATTGCCTGGCACACCTTTGAAGCCAACGGACGGATGGGAGATAACATCATCCGATCCTGAAAATCCTTCCAACGCAGAGACGAAAATGTCAGACTCTACAAAAGGTCTTGTCATGGCTTCCCATCTGTTATGCCGCATAAACCGTCATTAAAGAAAGCTAAGTTATTAACTCTTATGTGATTGGGAGGGATATTGCCTCTTTATAATATATCTATTTAGGTTCATGGTTACTTAAGATGCCACAATTGCAAAACAAACATATTTCCAGGGATCTAGTGCCTTCTATAGGAAAACACATCACAGACCACAAATGGTCAGCATCACATGAATAGCAATGGGCATAGTTGCAATGAATAACATGACAGTACCAAAGAAATTATATATATTACTGGTCAAAGGTTTTAGAACACTCTAGTCATCCCAACAGCTTCAAGAACAGCTTAAGAGTGGTCGAAAAAAGCAAGTCTCAGTTTCTACCGTGAAGAGTAGACTTTGTGCTCCAGGTTTGACAGGGTGAGTGTCAGTAAAAAAGCCGTTCCTTTAAGGACTATATAGGGCCTTGAAATACCAGGCGTGGAATACTGCAGACTAAACAGCTCTGGTGCAGTGAGGCGCCTATCATGCAAGCTGGTGACCCTCAGAAACTTATTTTCTGATTGGGTTGTGACTTTGGGTCTGCCAGATCTCTTCCTATCAGAGTTTCTACCAGTTTTCCATTGCCTTTGGATTGTGTAGAACACCATACTCATGAGATTTTGATTTTTTGTTTGCAGTTTCACTAAATGAAAGGCCTACACTTGTAACGGCAATAATGCTTTGTCTCATTTAATTTGTTAACTGCAATTTACTTGTCATTATCAATGGAATATTGTCCAACAAGTACTTCAGACGGTGTAGTAAAACAGTCTGTTCCAACTCTGCTTTAAGATGGTTGGGGGGTTTTAAGTAATTGACAGAAGTTGGCACACCTATGCAAATTGTTTGCTTTAACTTGCAAGGCTTAATTTACTTTAATTGCTGCAGAACATCTGTAGGTTGCAATCCATTAGTTGTTCCCTGAAGGCAGTCCATTTGCAATATTCTGATATTTCCTTTTCTCAGTTTTGGTTAGCCTAAACTTTAAATTTAAACCTCTGGCAGTTTACTGCTTACCTTTTCACCAGTGTATGTCATTCATTGCATTTCAACTTATTAAACTTGAAGAAAAACTGAGGTGTTCTAAAACTTTTGACTGGTGGTGTACTTCCCAATGGAAAACAGTAAATAAAATGACAATGCAATGACAACACCAAAATAACCTAAAATAAATTAAACTAAATTAATTCTTTATTTTGCTTAAAAATAATTGCAAATGAAACAGGATTCTGATTACTAAAGAATAAGAAGAAACAGAAAAAGATGAGCAATCTCTTGCTACTTTTTTATATATTAAACTTTATATGCTGGTAATTGGGTGCAGAATTTTATTATTTTGAAGACCCTTTACTAATTATATTTTAGAATTTCACCTCTGTAACACAAGAAATTGGACTGGACTGCCAATACTGAAGCTCTGTGTAAGAGAGGACAGAGCCGACTATACTTCCTTAGAAGGCTGGCGTCCTTCAACATCTGCAATAAGATGCTGCAGATGTTCTATCAGGCGGTTGTGGCGCGCCCTCTTCTACGCGGTGGTGTGCTGGGGGCAGCATAAAGAAGAGGGACGCCTCACGCCTGGACAAACTGGTGAGGAAGGCAGGCTCTATTGTAGGCACGGAGCTAGACAGTTTGACAGCCGTGGCAGAGCGCTGGGCACTGAGCAGGCTCCTGTCAATAATGGAGAATCCACTGCATCCACTGAACAGTATCATCTCCAGACAGATGAGCAGCTTCAGCGACAGACTGCTGTCAGTGTCCTGCTCCACTGACAGACTGAGGAGATCGTTCCTTCCCCACACTATGCGACTCTTCAATTCCACCCGGGGGAGTAAATGCTAACATTATTCAAAGTTATTGTCTGTTATACCTGCATTTTTATCACTCTTTAATTTAATATTGTTCTTTATGTATGCTGCTGCTGGAGTATGTGAATTTACCCTTGGGATTAATAAATTATCATCTATCTATCTATCTATCTATCGCTGTATTTTTAGTATCTGTCATATCCTATAAGAGGAAGCTCATCTTATCCTGTCAGGTACTGTTAGGTACAAGGTAGGGACCAGCTCTGGACAGGACTGGACACCATTTTATCTTAGGCCAGTCATGTTAGCCTAATATGTGGCACCTTTCAGCCACTTTGGGTTTGAAGAACACCGAGCATGAACAAGGGAGGAGCGTGCCAGTTCCACACAGAAAATATCCCATCCAACATTCAAGCAGTAGGAGTCAACAGTGCTACTTGTTACATCGTTTTGTTCCCATAGCTCCCAAGAGAAGTGCAATGCTAAACATCCAAGTCATATGCACAACACATGACCCCTTTAGCAGTCACACAGATTGACATGGAGTGGACATTTTTCACAGTAAGTCTGAACATGAATTTAAAGATACAGCCAGCAAAATACCATTTTAACCTTTTTTTTTTGGCTGGCTCTGTTGTAACGTAATGATTACATCATCCCTGCAGCTAACACTTCTTTAGGTTACTTATGTGTCAAGTTTGGAGAGTGAAATGGTCTTTGCAAAACACTTATTTTGGTTTCTATTAACCATTTCTTTATTAATTTTTAAATGTCAAGCTGAAAAAATATCCTGAGACCAAACTATAGCTTTCAGCCTCAGACACACAAGATTTTTGTCCCCAATATCCTGCAGTTTAGTAAAGTTCATGATAAGATTGTTGTTAGCAATGATAAACTACCACCTCTGACAGTGGATGTGAAGTCCTTCTGATGCCAAACACAATGATAATGTGAAAGGCCAAAAAAGTCATCGCTAATTTAATTTTGTGAGGCACACACTGAACAGACGCTCCCATTAAATTAGAAACACGTGCAAAGCAGCACTCCACTGCCTATCTGCAAGAAAAACTAAACTGCTAGAGTGCTGCATGACACACCACCTTATAAAGAGTCAGCACAAACCCAGAAGTGCAGATCTGGACAATAATCAAAAAGTCAGTAATCCAAAACAACAACAACATTTATTTATATAGCACATTTTCATACAAAAAATGTAGCTCAAAGTGCTTTACAAAATGAAGAATAGAAAAATAGAAGACATAATAAAAAATAAAAATAAGTCAACATTAATTAATATATAATAAGTAAGGTCCGATGGCCAGGGTGGACAGAAAAAACAAAAAAAAAAACCTCCAGACGGCTGGAGAAAAAAAAAAAAAATCTGTAGGGATTCCAGACCAAGAGACAGCCCAGTCCCCTCTGGGCAATCTACCTAACATAAGTCAAACAGTCCTCTTTGGATTTAGGGTTCTCACGGAAGGACTTGATGATGATGATCACGTAGACTTCTGGCTTTCAGTCCATCATTGTTGGAGCATCATGATGCTTTGAGTAGGTGGTGGTGGCGCAGGCCGCCACCACAAAGAAACCGGAAAAAGAAACAGAAGAGAGAGTAGGGGTCAGTACGGATTTTGGAGCCACTATGAATAGTTATTATGATGAATTGCACATGCAGAGTATCCGGATTAAGTTAAAGTGAAGTTACGAGTAGGCCATGTTAAAGTAATGTGTTTTCAGCAGTTTTTTAAAGTGCTCCACTGTATTAGCCTGGCGAATTCCTATTGGCAGGCTATTCCAGATTTTAGGTGCATAACAGCAGAAGGCCGCCTCACCACTTCTTTTAGGTTTAGCTTTTGGAATTGTAAGGAGACACTCATTTGAGGATCTGAGGTTAGATCACAGCAGCAAATCAGAACTGAAACAAATTCACAGGATTAAATTTGTTAACCCTAAAACCCCAAAACTTCTTAAAAGCAGGCAAATTCTAAATGGTGGCTGTCACACAGGAAAACTAACTTGATTCTCCAAACACTGTACCAAGTACCAAACACTGCCATAATCATTTGATTGGTATGAAATAAGACATTTTCTGTCTGCTTGTGGGATCGGAATATTGATTTATGCTCATATATGTACAGCTTTGTTCTGATTTTCAGTTTTCCAAATACTATAAGTTTTGTTTCTCTGGTTTATGGGCTTGCTATTGTTCTTGGATTCTGATTGGTGGATTGTGGACTTGTCTTTGTGGTAACTGTCAGCTTGCCTTTGAAGCAACTCTTTTCGGCTCCTTTTTTTCTTGTTTTGCTTTTTTGTGACCACTATAATAAACTGTTAAAAATATTAGGAACTATATATTTTGTCATTTTACGTTTCCCTGCTCCTGTTTGAGTTTTTGAAGTTTTTAAGCCTTGGCACTTTTATCTGTTTGCCCTGTACAGGCTATAGGCCTGTTTCTTGAGTTTGGGTGCATTTTATTGCTATAATTCATTGGATCACTAATGCCTTGAGTTTTGTGGAATGGGAGAAAGCGATACAAGCTGCAGCCCAATTTCACGGCATTAAGGTGATGTTAAATGGGCATATTTAATTTTTAGTTTCTTAAAATGTAGTAGACCCATTAGTTTTGTTACAATTCTGTTTCTATTTTTCAGTGTTTTTCATTTTTTGCAATTTTTTGTAAATTTTCCCTAGTCTTTTGTTTGTTATTTATTTAAGTTTTTTGTACGAGTATCATTTCTAATTTTGCCCTGGTGTATTTTCCTTCTCTTTCTCTCAATTCTCCCAAAAAGTCCCCTGTTGTATCAGTTCTCTGCTAACTTCCTGGTGTGCTCTTAGGCTCCCTTTAGTCTTTTCCAATTGATCTGTAAGTTTGATCTTTTGATCATTTAGGCACTGATTTTTCAGTTTTTTATTTTTTTTTTTTTTACTTTTATCTATTGGTTTCTCGTTGTTCATTTTTGGTTAACAGGTTGAGTTTTCTCATTATAGGTTTGCCTGTTGTCATTACGTTTTATCCATCCATTATCCAACCCGCTATATCCCAACTACAAGGTCATGGGGGTCCGCTGGAGCCAATCCCAGCCAACACAGGGCACAAGGCAGGAAACAAAGCCCGGGCAGGGCACCAGCCCGTTTTATATGATTTGATTGTGTTTGATTTTGCTTCATTGAATTTGAATTCTTAAAAATTGTTTTTTGTTACTTTTAGAGTTTTATATTGATTTTTTTAACAGCTTCAAAATTAAATATTAAAAATTTTGTAAGGCAAGGTGTTTTATTTTTGTTTTTTGCCCTCCATTTCAAACATTAAATTTTTTAAACTATTTTTCTGAATAATTCCAATACAATAAAAGCATGCCATTTTTCTATATTCAATGTATAAAATATTGTTGTTTTTTTTTTTTTGTTCAAATTCATCAGGCTTTCAAGTTCCCTGCTGAATAAAGCCATCAGAACTGGGAAACTGGGTTAGGTGTTTCCCTATGGAATTTGTCCATCCTACTTTATGTTGGCTGCACTCAGCAAGCTGTGCCCTTTCCTTAATGATCTAAATACCCAAGGCACCTGCCAGTTAGCTAGTCTTGCAGTCTCCGTTCTGAGGTAAATATACCATATTTCTGCCTCTCTCTAAAGTGGCATTTTCTGGATTCTGAGGATGCACAACAGGCACATCAGTAAGGCAGCTGGGACCTGAAATGCAATGGCATGATTCCATCACACAGCTTCAACGTTGTGTGTCATGTGACTGCCTAAAATGATGCTATCTGCAGTGACTGACTTCCATAAACCAGCAGTCTTAATAAGAATCATTTCATTCCTGATTTATGAGCTTAGTCTAGACAGCAAAAGACAGACTTTTCATAATTTTAATTCTATGCACATAATGATCCCTTAGTGCCTGAACTTCTTATTGGAATGATGCAATTACCTAAGGCATATAAATGAGCTCTGCTGTCACAACTACAGAGTTTTTATTCAATTTTTGCGGAAACAGCACAAGGCTATAGTGAAATGTCCAATTATAGATTATAAGAAAATTAAATACTATATCATTCAAAAAACAAATCCTTACGAACGGAAATTTGTTGAAGGAAAATAATGCTTTCATGTAAAACAGCTCTCTTTTAATAGCACTACCTTATCTAGTAAATTAACTTTGTAGGGGGGTTGTAATGCTTCACACAGGACGCCCTTTCCAAACAGTCAGATGTCGGAACACTCGGAAGATGCACAGGCACTGAGAGAGCATAAATGCTGTGTGTTTTATGTTATTGGATGCACCCATTGTGTGTCACCCTATCAGGCTCAGCAAATTACCAGCCCCTGTGCTCATCGGGTCTCAAGTTGCATTCCTTCAAGAATTACAAGAATTTTATTGGAATGAGATGATAAATGAACATTCTATGCAGTTTCTGCATTCATTTGAAATAAAGCATAATATAAAATATTAACGAAATGTTTTATTAATATTATTATTAACTAGTAAAATATTAATATATAATATATTAATATATACTTTTATGTACATTCTTAAGAATCCACAAGATAATCGTAATGATATAGAAGTAATGTGGCTAAAACAGCATCATTTATGGAAAATAAAGATTTCCATTATTTTATATTTTGAACCTTATGAAATGTTGGAGTCAGTCTTGTACATGTGCACTACTCCCTTTTTTTTTGGTTTACATATGTTCAATAAACAGTTCTGTTCATACTACATAACTATCATGAAAGTCAACATTTACACGATTACATGATATCTATAACACCAGGCATGAGGAAATACACAAAAGGCACCTCAGTAACATTCTCAGTGGCGTAGCGTGGGTGTCAGCCGCCCGGGGGGGAGGAAAATTTCGCCCCTCCCTTATTTAGGAATTTCAATTTAAAAGATTAAAATATACAGTAATTCTTTACCGCCCCCTAAAAGTGCCGCCCCACTACGCTACGCCACTGAGCATTCTCATGGCTCATCAACTAGAACTGCAACAGTCTGCCCCAGAATTATGCAAATTCTGCATAATTCTGCAACAGATAACATGGTTTGGTTTTCTAACAAGGAAAGGGGATAATTGTAGTTACCTTTTTCTATAGTACAACAAGCAAACTCGGAAAGCATTTCAACTTGATGGACTAGAACAAATCAACCAACTGTGCCTCTACTAACACTGGAAGACATCATGCCCAGGACAGCTGCAGCCCTCCAATTCAAGGTTTTTATGTCAAATCTAAATACTCAGTTATCTGTTCAGTCATCCAACCAAAATACATTTACCTAATGTGCTACTATTTTATCTGCCTTTTTTAGGTTCAAGATACATTTTAGAGAAACACTGAAAACATGTGTGAAAGCTTTGGCTAAGTAACAGTAGTTATTAATGACATCTTAGTTTTGGAAATGATAAAATTATTCAGTTCTGGAAGGAGGATTATATGTGCGCCTGAGGCCTGTTACTTTAGGCTTTTGTTTCACCATTGATGATTATTGTATTTTGATGAATCTTCGAGCCCACTTTATCATCTTGTGTTGGTTGTCAGTTTCTAGACATTAGTGTATTGATCCTGGCATTGATTTGTCTTGTTTTATATCAAAATAAAAAGACTTCATCTCCGGTCTTTTAACAATTAAGCTCTGCTTTGTTAATTGTAAATTGGTCACAACAAAGCTGATCGGTGAATAAGTGTGCTCTGCAAAGCATTAGTGCATCCTGCCACATGCCCAGTGCTTCTGACATTGCTGGATGTATTCACAAAACTAAATTGAGATGACATGGGTTTAACAAATTAAAAGATTATTTTTACTCTTGGGGGTGGGGGGATGGCTGATTAGAAAACAATGGCTTCTATTTAGGTGGGTAAATTTGCCATTAAAGTTGTAAATGTACCATATCTGCTTTCATACACTCTTTGTTTTAGAACTTATATCCTGCATTAATAATTCATTCTTGACAATAAAATTGGTAGGAAAGAATTTCTGGATTTTCTCAAAATTAATTTTTTTAAATCCATGGAGCAGAAAGATGGTCAAGAAAAACTTCATACTGCCTAGAGCTGATCCATTTAGATTTTCCCACTGGCAGAGAGCTTTTAGCAGCTTCTTTACTTTTACTATTCAGTACAAAAAAAGTATCCAAAATGCATACTCATCCTTCACGTTGTCATTGATGACATGGGTTGTTTGGCTTCCTTGCCAGGGTGGATGGTCCCTTTTCCTAGGGAGGTTGTGTTCCCCCAGTACACTGGTATCCCTCTGGTATGGCTTCCAGTTGGACACCCACAGGGCTACAAGGGAGTTGTAGTGTTAGTGGGCAGCCTTGTTGGGGTCCTCAGGTATCACTAGCAGGAGCTGCTGAAGGCAGGCACTCTTGTCATGTGGAGGTTTTGTCTGGCCTGGAAGTGATTCCTGGGTACAGTGTGGTAGCACTGGAAGAGTTCTCCTGGTTCTGGTATAAAGAAAGCTGCTCTACCTCACCTAGGCGAGTTGGAGTCTGGTGTGGAGGGCAGACAAAGCTCACTTAGGTAGAATGGAGGAGGAAATGAGAAAGAAGAAGAAAGGAATTGTATTGTGTAAATCTTGAGAAGAAGCCTTTTTTGAGGTATTGGGTTACAAATAATTTCTTATTTGAACCCAAGGCTTGTGTCCAGTCCAGAGAATTTGGTTTGGGATGCTATTACACCACCTATTGGTCACAACATCTTACATGGGAAATTCTGCAAGAACTCTACGTCTGAGGAGCTACAGAAAGCTTCAACTTCTGTTCCCACAAAGCAACACTGTGTTCACAGGTGAGTGCTCTGTAAGACGCTGGTCAGCAAATGTTTGGATATTTGACTGAGACATATTTCTTCATGATATATGACTGAATGAACAGATTTTTGTTTACAGGAAAGAAACACCATTTAAATATAAAATGGCATTCATCCACTCCCCTTGTAAGACTCTTTAGCAAATTTTTATCCACAGCGGGTTTCAGTGGGGTTTGGCAAGTCAATTGCCTTCAGAATACCTAAATAACACAGCAACCTTCTTTGCACCTTTTTCCTTCAGCCTTCAACCTTTTTGATGAGAGGCAGGCACACAAAAGACCTTTAGCCGAATGCTGTGATTCACACTGATCTGTTTATTAATCATTCAGAAGCGACTACCAGGCGTCTTCGTATCATCTTGCATTTGCTGTTTTGGAAATGGTATGGGGATTATCGGTGTGCTGCTGTCTTTCCAGCTGCTTCTATTTACACCAGATCCTGCAACCTAAGTGATGTTCTCTGTGCCTTCAGTTTATTCATAAGCATGCTCAAAGGACAGGTTTGATTCAGAGGTTCACAAATTCCAATATGTTAAAACTCCCGTATTAGGACGATTAATTAAATTACTATGTTAAGGGCAATTTATTTCATAGCCAGCACAGTAGAGCAGTGGTTAGCTCTGCTCCCTCACAGCTCCAGAATCCTGGTTTTGAATCCTAGTTTGCAGTTTTTCACCTTGTTAGTGCATATTTTTTCTTTAGACACTCCAGTTTTTCTGACAAATCCCAAAAGTGTTAGTTTGGTTGGCTTGTTTAGTTCTGGAATAGTAATGTTTAACTAACCTAATCTTATGACAGACTGTGGTCTTATTTGGTGCTACTGCTTTCACCATGGTACTTCAGTTTCATGCATGCAATGTCAGATCTACCATCAGGGTGACTTGGGTGTGTACGCTGGGGATCTGGCCACAAAGGGGCCTTTTGCATATGTGAGAATAAATTGTACTTAATAACAGGAAAAGTCCAAGTTTTCACCTAAAAGGCACTTACACTAATACAATGTCAAGCAACTATCCATACCCCACTTCAATCCTCATGACTATAAACATGCCCATTCAAACCTAAATAAAAAGCTTTTAAAACTAAAATACTACAAATTAAGAAATTTAACAAATGAGTGGAGACCATTCAGTCCATCAAGCGTGATTGTTTAGCTAATGGCTAAGCTGTCCCAATATCTTATCCAGATACTTCTTAAAGGTTGTCAAGGTTTCTGCTTCAACTACATATCTTGGCAGGATGCTCCAGATTCCCTCAACATTTTGCTCAAAGAAGTGCTTCCTGGCTTCACTCTCAAACTGAAAGATCAGAGAAAGGATCTAATGGGTCACTTTTATGAGATTGTACAGTTGATGCACTCCAAAAGACAAAAAAAAAACAAAATGCATGGTCATTCAAGTGACAGACCAGTGGTACAGCAAAAAGAAAAATTAAACAGACAGAAGCAAAAGATGTTGTTTTACTAAAATATACTGGCATTTGCAGCTTGCAAAGCATAAATCCTTATATATAATTTGATACTATCCGTATGTATGGTGTTCGCGTCAATACCCCGTATATATGGTGTTTGCGTCAATACCTCAACTCAATACAAGTTAGAACCATGCAACGGGACTCTGCCTCTGTAGTTAGAACATCACGTGGCAAACGCGGACGCAGTATTGCATGATTGGCTAAGAATGTTCGAATGCTTCAGTGACGCCGCTGGACGGCTGAGTATAGTAAGTCGGTGTTGGTTCAGTCAGATAACAGTAATTTTGGTTGGTTTTTGGAACGTTGCTTTGGTGGGGCATACTTTCCAGGACTAACATCATCGACTGACTTAAACCCTTTGACAGCTCCGGAACCGTAAGTAATTTAGAACGTATTGCCATTTGCTTGGTATGTCTAAATCTTTGGGCAGTTCGGTTTTGGCATCCGTCCTTCTGACATCTATTAGCAAACTGAGTAATGATGGCTGGGTATTAACAACGGTCATTGTTTAAATTTTAGCCGATCTCAGATCTAAGATGATCACACCAACATAATTATTTCTTCGACTCTGATTAGAGCTGTAAAATACGGTTTGTTTTGAAAATTTGTTTGCTGGAAAAAATCAAATGAGGGGCGCCGAAGAGCTGAGTTCACGTCTCTCAGCCCCCGTTTAAACAGGAAGCTCTTCATTACATTGGCCGAAAAGGTCTATTTTAAGCACAAATCAGTGCCATGATAACAAAATCATTTCAAGTACTTAAAAAACAAATAATTCTTTGCAGAGAAAGTATGAATTTCACAAATGTAGAATTTGTAGCCAAATCGGGCTCCCAGTCGCTAGTAAATGAATACATCAATAAATAAATAAATAAATAAAAACTAAATGATGAGCCGTAAATATAGTTGGGACTAATGAAACTGATCTTAGAGATAGTCAGGAAATTGCTAATATCACTTCTTCTAGGTGCTGGCCACACAGAAGCAGCCATCAAATAAACAGAACACAAAATGGTATTGTTATATTGATAAGATAATGTAAAAAAGTCTGAATTAGGGTAAGCCACCCCAATTCAGGGTGTTCAAGAAAATGAATGATTTACTTCATGAGTTGTATCAAATATTTTAAATATTAAAATGTGTGCTTCAGTTTAAATGTTTAAACATTCTTGATTCTTGCAATCTAAAGAAAAACAAAAATAGCATCATATTCATTATCAGTATCCTTGAAATAGTCTAAAACTAGCAGACCTGGTGCTCTTCGCTACACGTTTAACCGGCTTGTTTTGGCAGCGGATCGTGGTTTTCCAATCTAGATGTCTTGTCTTTTTCAGATTCTTTTAATCGCCTGGTTTCGGCAGCCAATCGTCCTTTTCCCAATCTAGAAATGCTGTCTTCTTTAGATTCGCTTAACCGCCCGATTTTGGCAGCGAATCGTTTTTTTTCTAACATAGAAGTCGTTTCTTGCTGAGATTCGTTTAATCGCCTGGTTTTGGCAGCCAAGCGCTTTTTTTCCAACCTAGAAGACTTCTCTTGAGATCCATTTAATGGCCTCGTTGATTGCATGTCTTCCAAGGTAGTTTCAATACCCATTTCTTGCACGGAGTCTTCTCCCCTTTTATGAGTGACTGTGTAAGTACCGCGTGTACTAAACAGTAAATTAGTAAAGGAGAAAGGACTAAACACTAAGGAAAAAGAACGCAAGACCGCGTCAGCTGGGTAGCTCAGCTTGGAGCAAAATGAAGTGAATGAAATGACGTGAATTGGGAAGGGAGTTGATCACGTGACTCCCCCACCCGCCTTAACTCTCAATCCCTCCACAAACACACAAACACAGTCTCTCGGATCTCCTTTATATATATAGATGATGATAACCTACATGCTTATGTTTGAAATTTGACATTTCATAAATAATATATAAATATTATTAAATATAAAAAAATATTTTCATATTCAGCAACCTTGAAATACAGTAGTATAAAACAACTCTTCACATGCCTACCGATCTCAGCTCAGTATTTTCAGTATAAGTTTTGTGAAAAGAAGTAACTTTGTCCCCTCGTATATCATTAGAAAGTGAACCCCTGGGTCAATTGATGTGGCATACACAACTGCAAGTCCTTCAGATCATTTTGCTGAAGACATCGGTTGGTTTACTCTTTATCGTAAAGGGTGCTTATTTCCTTGTACAAAATATGGTACAAAAAACGGCCTACAAATGAGTATGTTTTTGGGTCTAGAAGGCTAATATTAGAGAAGAACCCCAAAAAGACTGATTTCTTAAATAACTACAGTTATTAAATTACGAGTTACTCTATATATGATATGTGGGGGTTTTGTTATACTGGAGAATCAGCAGGCAGCACTCATAAGTAATTGCTACTAGTACCACTATATATATATAGTCTAAAACTGAATTTCCCAAACTAAGATTACAACTGTAACAATGTTTAACTTATATGAGTGTGAACAAATTAATTCTATGCAGCTGAAGTTATAAGAGTACCAGGGTATGTTCTTTATTACTTAATAGTTTAGATAAATGTCCACACCTTTTTTTACATTACTTCCACTAAAAAACACTAAATGTTTAAGGGTTTTGCTTTTGTGTGCAGGGCCACAACTAGGGAAAATGTTTGAACAGACAAAGCTAATTGCGTAAGTGAAATTACAGGGTACTTTCATACTTTAAGCACAATGCAAATTCAATGATTGGAAGTTTATAAACAAAAGATAGAACTTTTCCCACATTTGACTGATATTTTGGACTTTCTTGATTATTTAATGTGCTCCCCATTGTATCCACCATGTGCTTTAAGGCAACCCCAAGAGAGGTATCTAGGGAAAACTGTTATAGCATTGCATTTTGTAGCCATACAGTGACTGTCACCTGCTGACTGCACTTGGGTTTGTCTAATTTATAGATGTGGATTTTCAACACAACTCTCCTCCCCATCAGATTATAACATACCCACCTGGAAGGGAAGGCATGATTATTATTGTATATTTGTAATCTGCCTATATTAAGCGCAGATTACAAAATCAGTATTTATCATAACTGTGTACTTTTGCAAAATAAACACATACAGATTCATTGATTTTCAGAATTAAATTTTGTTCTTTAAACTCTAATTCACTAGTCACTACTCTGCAATAATACCCTAATGTGACAAACCAGGTATGACTTTTATTAAAAAAGAAATCTGTAGAGCATACAGAATTTATTATGTCATGCACTGTATGTTTCTCTCCAGATGATTTGGACTGACCAGGAAAGTCACTTTAATATTTTAATGCTCATCAAACTTTAAATTGCATCGGGTACAGTACTGGCATAACTGACTACATATCCTGTGTCACTTTGCTTTGATCTGTTACTGCACACTTCCCAGCTTCTTCCATCACCTATCAAACAATAATTTCAAAAGAACTGTCTCAGATTCTCCTTGATGTTTATAGCAGCCATATGGGACTAACAGATTTCCAATAATCTGAAGTGCTGCATATCTAAACAGTACACAAGCAGATGTCTAAATATGAACACTCATTAAACAAATATGGTACCATACTTATCATCAAGAGGAGTCGCAGCGCATTGCTCAATGGCAACTCTGGTCTGTACCGGGAACTGAGAAGGACAGCTGCGAGGGCTCTGAGGGCAGACATAGAGGTGTCTGTTAGAGGAATCTGTGAGCAAGTGACACACAATCTATGGCCTAGCGACCCACGTCCTGCTTGCAGAGGAATCGACGCATTACGCACATTTGAATCTGTTCCTCGGAGAGTCGCAATCAGGGCGGCTGATGGAGCGGTCTTTACGGATGACACTGCAGTTGTGACCCGCTGGGCTGGCTATTTTGAGCAGTTGTTCAAAGATGATCCTCCAGCTAGTACGTTGGATATCTCTGGGTCCACGGTTCTTGAGGCTGATCCTCCAATTAGCTGTGAACCACCCAATCTCACTGAGATTGATCAGGTAGTGAACCACCTGAGGGGAGGAAAGGCTGCAGGGATCTGTGGTATCCGCGGTGAACTTCTCCAGGCTGGTTGTAAGGCTGTCCTCCTGGCATTGCAAGCAATCTTTGCTTCCATTTGGCAGACTGCATTATCCCAACTGACTAGAAAACGGGACTTGTCCCTATATGGAAAGGAAAGGGTGATCACCTGGATTGCAACAACTACAGGGGGATAACACTGCTCTTGGTGCCGGGTAAGGTCCTTGCTAGGGTTGTCCTCAATAGGATCCGTGATCACTTGTTCACCTACCAGCGACCGGAACAGTCTGGTTTTACACCTAAGAAGTCTACCATCGACCGCATCCTGGCACTGAGGTTTCTCATGGAGCGCAAACGCGAATATTGGCTGAGCTTCTTTGTAGCCTTTGTCGATTTTCATAGTGTTCAACTCAGTTGATCGAGCTGCTCTGTGAGACATACATGAGACTTAACAGGATACCCTAAAGGTTGCTGGATATCATGGCCGGCCTGTACAATGGTACTGTGAGTGCTATGCAGAGTGGAAGCAGAATCTCTGTGTTTATCACAGTTGATTCTGGGGTTCATCAGGGGTGTGTTCACAGATTCTGACTTTGCTGACGATGCTGTGGTCTTCACGGAGTCAATGGAGGCTCTGATCGGGATGCTCAAGAGACTGAGCGAGGAGTCTGAGTGTCTGGGCTTGCAAGAGTCCTGGATAAAAACCACGATCCAGGCCTTTAATGACCTCTAGGGCACAGCCATCAGAGAGAGTGTTGACCTTATCTAGAGGTTTACTTACCTTGGCAGTGACATTCATGTCTCTGGTCACTCTTACTATGAAGTCAGTAGACGGATTGGGAGAGCATGGGGGGTCATGAGGTTGCTGGAAAGGGGGGTGTGGCGCTCCCAATATCTATGCAAAAGGACGAAGGTCCAGACCTTTAGAGTCCTGGTGCTTCCTGTCTTGCTATATGGTTGCGAAACATGGTCGCTATCCAGTGACCTGAGATGAAGACTAGACACCTTTGGTACTGTGTCTCTCCGGAGAATCCTTGGGTACAGTTGGTTTGACATTGTTTTGAATGAGCGGTTGCTCATATTACCTGCATTGTGAGGGAGCATCAGTTACGGCACTACGGCAATGTGGCGCGTTTCCCCGAGGGTGATCCAGCTCGTAAGATCCTCATTGTTAGGGACCCGAGTGGCTGGACTAGGCCAAGGGGTCGCCCATGTAACACCTGGCTGCGGCAGATAGAGTGTCATTTCTGAAGGCAATTTCCGAACTGGACCATGTGTCTGCCTGGGGAGTTGCCATGTCCCAAGGGGGATCCCAAGTTGTTTCGTTGTGCAATGGGTGCGGCAATGCACTGTACCAGTGCATGCTCCCCAACTTGACTTGACTTGTACCATACTTAATCCACTCAAAATAACCGCATGGCCAATGGAAACCAGCTGGCTTAAAGGTGGATTTACTTACTGCAGAAAACTGTAGAAAACTACCACAGAAGTAGAACAAGGAAGTCCAGACACATTCTTCAACAATTCCAGAAGACAAGAGTTATCATTTTTCTTCATTCCTGACAAAAGCATTTAGTGAGTTGGTGTTCAGATATCTGAAATACATGAAGAAGTTGGTTTCTTTCGGGTAGATTTTGAAACATGATAGAAAGCAGTATGCAGTTCTTTCCAAAGAGTAGAATGAATCTGAAACAAGTTTCTCAATAATACACTGGACATGGGAATGAAACTGCATAATCAAATTCTTACCTGCTGAAAAATGTTGTTAAAGTCATAGTCAACTCTAAACCATAAATACTGTGGCAGACGGCCAGGCCGGAGAATGGTCCAAAAAAGGGAACATCTCCAGTGACAAGCAATACTCTAGGCGAAAATACTTTGTTGATGCCATAGGTCAGAGGAGAATGGCCAGACTGGTTCGAGCTGATAGAATGGCAACAGTAACTCAAATAACCACTTGTTACACCAAAGTATGCAGAAAAGCATCTCTGAATGCACAACACATCAAACCTTGAAGCAAATGGGCTACAGCAGTAGGAGACCACACCAGGTGCCATTTCTGCTAGCTAAGAACAAGCAACTGTTGCTATAATTTGCCCGTGCTCACCAAAATTGAACAACAGAAGATTGGAAAAATGTTGCCTGCCATTCTTGGTACTCTTAGTACCAAGTGAACATTGTTTAAATGCCACAGCCTACCTGAGTATTGTTGCTGACCATATCCATCTCTTTATGACCACAATGCACCCATCTTCTGATGGCTACTTCCAGCAGGATAACGTTTCATGTCACAAAGCTCAAATCATCTGAAACTGGTTACTTGAATATGACAATGAGTTCACTGTACTCAAAATGCCTCCACAGTCACCAGATATCAGTCCAATAGAGCACCTTTCGGATGTTGTGGAATGGGAGATTTGTATCATGGATGTGCAGCCAACAAATCTGCAATAACTGAGAGTAACTATAATGTCAATAAGGACCAAAATTCCTGAGGATTGTTTCCAGCACCTTGTTGAATCTGTGCCACAAAGAACTACGGCAGTTCTGTAGGCAAAAGGGGATCCAACGTGGTACTAGCAAGGTCTACATAATAAAATGGCCGGTGAGTGTACATATGACCTAAAAATGAATTCTAGTGATTACAGAACAATAAGCTTTACTTTTCTACCAAATTATGGAAACTATAATAAGAAATAAATTAGAAAAGTACCTATGTGAAAATAGTATACAAAATAACAACCAGCATGAATTTATGAGGGGTACATCCTGACAAACCAACTTTAAGATTTTTTTTGAACAGGCAACTGCAATAGTTGAAAAAAACAAAGCATATGTAATTTACTTAGACTTTCAAAAACTTTTGATTAGATCCCACACCAAAGATGAATTCTGAAACTTGAAGCTGTATGCATCAGAGTTAACCTACAAAACGGAATCTCCAGTTGGTTAACTGACAGGAGACAGAGTACAGATAAAAAGAGAATGTTCCACGTGAAGTGATTAGCAGACATTAGTCATTAGCAGACTCCCTCGGGGTCTCTCCTGGGAACATAATTTTTTTCTGCTTTGTATTAATGACATTGATCCTGATATAGTTAGTAAAGTTTGCAGATGACACTAAAATTAGGGGAATGGCAGACACTAAGGAGGCAGCAAAAAAAGAAAGAATTCAAAAACACCTGGGGCCTCATGTATAAATGGTGCGTACACACAAAAATATTGCATACTCTTGTTTCCACGCTTACGTTGCGAACCATAAAATCTAAACTTGCCATAAAGCCACGCACATTTTCACGCCAGCTCAATCCTTGGTGTATGCAAGTTCTCTACTCGGTTTTGCAAACTGGTGGCACCCAGTGTCAAAGCAGTGTTTTTGTTCCAGTGTGGTTTCCCTTTCTTTTTTAGATCCACATCCCTGACGCGGCTTTATCAAATACACTGAAGTTAACTGCATATTGTTTATTAGTTTAAGGCATCTTATTGTAATTAACATGTAACATCCACAGAATGGCCACACTATTCCAAATACCATAACTGCTTTAGCATTGTACCTCTCAATAAACCACTCAGAGTATTTATCCCACTGTATTTTAGTGTGGAATCACAGCTCTACAGCAGCTGATAGGAAAGAGAATTATCAGTATACAGCATCAAACACACGCTGCCTCAGCCATGCTGTCTATTGAACTGCTATACTCATATGGCAAACACTTCAGAGCCTTTCCTTAGGGACCTTGCAGTTCAGAAACAGTTTCATCCCAGGAACTATAAATATACTCAATCAGTCCACCAAGTGCTCCTTGTAGAACTGTTTTTACTTATAAGTACAATCATCTCACTGTAAACTTGCTCTACAGTTATAATATTGCACAAACTGAGCCACTTTATAAAGCGCATATTTACATATGATGACAATATCATTTTCAGATGAAATGCAGCAAAATATGTTTGTTATATAATACAGATAAAATTTTAACATAATTTAAATAATCTTTATTGTTAATAATTAAACATGTGAGGACACGGTGTTGCAGCGCTAGCAACAAGCTGACGCCCCATTCAAGGATTGTTTCTGCCTCACACTGTATTCTTGCTGGGGCTGGCGCAACACTGGAAGGACAGATGTAGTACATGTAGTACGAAGATATTTCAATGTTTGTTAAAAGTTTTGAAGAACCTGCATTCTAAGCTTACAGATGGCTTGACATCTATTACAGCGCTGACTGTGTGGCGATTGTGTACTTGGAGAAAGAAAAGCAAGGATGGGAATAGGAGGTTAGTACATTTGAAAGAGACTGCTGCAATAAATTATTTCATTGAAGGTTGTGTACGGCGCAGCAAGCATCATGCATGAGGCAGGAGCAATCTCTGGATGGGGCACCAGCTCGTCACTATCACTGTGCCACTGTGTTCATATGTTTAATAATATGCTTTAATTCGTATCATCATGAAAATGATATTAAGTATACATCTCAGTATGTAATTTATTCATCCATCCATCCACTATCCAACTTGCTATACCCTAACTACAGGTTCATGGGGGTCTGCTGGAGCCAATCCCAGCCAACACAGGGCGCAAGGCAGGAAACAAACACCAGGCAGAGCGCTATCCCATTGCAGTTAATTTATTCAGATAGCTGTAATATCATGAATGTAAAGGATTCTGTGTCCTGTTGGAAGAAGACAAAGCCAGTTTAAGAAGCACACAGTAACACATAGAGCACATAGAAGAATACATACAATACAAAACACTTAATGTGCTACTTTAGTTACGATGGTATTTGAGAAACTAGTAAATTAAACGATTTTAAGATGAAGTTTATGATGTTCTACTTTAATGACAAAATAAAATACGTGATTAAAGTTAATATTTTGAGCTTTTTTGCCATTGTGTCTTTTCTCTGTACCCTAATAAGCTCTCATATGACACTCAGATGGTGGGCTATGACTCACCTTTTCACGGAGACTTTGATATCTGACAACTTCTTTTTTATTTCAGGCACTGTGCGACTTTGTGAACTTGAGCTTTCGAGTTTATCCGACACGCTATGTCACTCAATGAGCTTCCTTTTGTTGTTTATACCATTGTTTAAACCAACAGATTGTACGTTTTTCCTTGCCTCCACTTGGTATTCTCTGAAATTCTTCTATTTTCCTCCGTGTTTTTGGCTTTTCACAGAACACTGAACTTCTGGGCTATTTATATTGATTTGCATATTCAAACAGGCGTAATTCTGGGAGGAGTTTGGGTGGGGCAGTAGGCACGTGCCTTACTTTTCATACTGACTGGGATTTATGTAGCGGAAGAACGCGGAAGTGGGCGTATGCATAGATTCATGCATCTGGATTTTTTTGTGCGTGTTCACATTTCCGCTTTTGTCCATACGCCGTGTTATAGTGTGAATTCTATGCACTGCGTTATGCATGAGGCCCCTGGACATGCTTCAGAACTGGAAAAACATTTGAAAAAATGCAGTTTAAAGCAGAAAAGTGCAAAGTGCTACACAAGGGCAAAAAGAACGTCAATTATAAATAGAAGACAGGAGGCACTGTCCAGCAGCAAGCACCCTGGGAAAGGGATTTAGGTTTTTTTTTGTTGACACAACATTTTCATCATCTAAATAATGTGGAGAAAAAACTAAAAAAATAAAATCTTAGGTTATATCATAAAAACTGCTAAATAAGGGATGTTATGTTCAGATTATAAAATGTACTATTGAGCCCTCATCTGGAGTTTTGTCTGCAGTTCTGGATACCATGCTACAAAAAAGAGACAGAAGAGCGCAACCAAGTGTATCCAAAGGGATGTAAGTATACAGTATGTCCTGCTCTGACAGACTCAAAAAATTAAATCTGTGTAGTCTCAAGAAGAGAAGACTGCATGGGGATCTAATCCAGGACTTCAAAATCCTCAAAGGTATTGAAAAAGTTAATTCAGTAGAATTATTTCAGCATAAGGGTGACATGCTCAAGGATGCCAGTGAAAATTAAGGGGAAATGCATTAAGGATTAAAGTCAGGAAGCACTTCATTATGCAAAAGAATTGTGGAAAACAGGAACAAACTACCAAGGCATGTAGTTGAAGCAGAAACCTATTAGCTAAGCAAACTAGCTTAATAAACTGAATGGTCTCTTCGGGTTTATTAGTGTAATTTATTTATTATGTTCTATAAGTATAGTCAGGTCAAGTTGCTACCTGCTGCTGGTACCATGTAGCCCTGCATGGCCTGTGGCAAGGCCCTCTTTGAGGTAGGGGGTCAGACTAGCAACCTGTCTCTGTAAAAGCCCTATGCATGACAATTTAAAAACTGGTATTAATAGTGCTGAACCAAGGAGGAAACCTCCTAAGACAGCTTCTCTTCAGGAAGGCATGCTGGGTATGAGAAAAGCCTCTAAACCTTCAGGAACAGAAGACAGGGGAACCCTGTTTTCATCTGAGGTCAAATATAGTTCAGGATTGCCAGGCTGGTGCTGAGGAATCATCCATTCATTCGTTTCACTCTATGTTGAGCCTTTTGTGCGCTATCCGAGTGTGCATTTGGAACATGCTACACTTTCACAGAAATGTGGCTGCCAGTGGTTGTCTAGGTGCCTTGCCCAGAAACAGAAGAACATTTTTTTTCTCAGGTGTTATTCCAGGCAACTGACCGATTGGACAAAAAATTGGTCTGCACAGCCAATTGAGTCAACAGGTGAATTCATGTATGAAGAGGTACAAAGAACACTGGGTTGAAAGCACTGTTGGCAAACTTTAAGGTAACCTTAGGTAAAGTGAGTTTCATCCTACCTATCAAGCCATCAAACCCCTACTCCAAACTCCTGCTTTGAGTGACTTCAATTAAGGAAACGGATGGTATGCTCTATATAATGGAAACAAGTGCAGAGTGCCTTCAGTTCAATACTTTGAGTAGTTGTTTTTGGCTCCACCCCTTTTTCAGATAAATGCAAGTGATCCAGCATTTTTCAATACTGACCCTTCCAATAATGAAGGTCCACCTTCAACTGAGGAAGTGAAGTTTACAGTCGAAGGCTTGAAAAGTCAGAAACCTGGAATAAAACAAAATTTTATTTAGAATAGCTAACATGATAGATACAAAATCTTAAATAGCTGATATAATTCTGCTTAACATGAGTAACAAGGTTTTAATTAATTTCTGGATTAATAAACTACATAATTCTGATGGGTGAAACATATGCACAGAATTGAATTGCAGTGAAACTCAGTGTTTTGCAAAATAAATTGTGTTTCGCCTCACACTGTTCCACTCCATCTGAACTGGTGTGGTGCTGAGGTATCACCCATTGCGTGGCTGCACTCGGGTCCTAATCTGGGATCCTGAATTGGTTTGTCGTGTGGTGGTTGCGGCAATGCACTGCACTGTATCAGTGCCTTGAACAAAATTCATGCCATTCACAAAAAGAAGAAAGGTGTTTAGTTCTTGTGATGGTTGCTAGGTAACAGTTGTTTGACAGCAGTGGCTTTCCAAGTAGTGACATTTTGCTGTGGAGAAGTGTTGTGCAAGATGGTATGTTTTCAAATGGAAAATATACAGCATGCCATATTTTTAAGAAACTTACTGTGTGACTGTCCAGGCTGATTGCCATTTTTTCTTGAATCTGGGGACAGCGATAGTCATGTATCAAAATGAGCCAGACAATGAGGACGCAAATAAACAACAGCAGGTGCAAATGCACAGTGTTCTTATTTTCACACTGTGCTCAAACAAACTGCAATGCATTGTTTATTAAATAAATCTTTGGTTGCTCCCATTAAGGGTCGCCACAGCAGATCATCTTGTTCCATATCTTCCTGTCATCTCTATGTTGTTCTGTTACACCCACCACCTTCATGTCCTGTCTCACCACATCCATAAACCTTCTCTTAGGCCTTCCTCTTTTCCTCATACCTGCCAGTTCTATCCTTAACATCCTTTTCCTAATATACCCAGCATCTCTCCTCTGCACATGTCCAAACCAACACAATCTCGCCTCTCTGACTTTATCTCCAAACCATCCAACCTGAGCTGACCCTCTAATGTACTCATTTCTAATCCTATCCATCATTGTGCAAATCTTAACATCTTTAACTCTGCTACCTCCAGCTCTGTCTCCTGCTTTCTGGTCAGTGCCACCGTCTCCATATAAATAATTCCATAAAAACAGATGTACTGGTGGAGGTTAAAATCTACAATGAACCTCCCACCACCATTTTTCAGCCTTCAGACAAGGGAAGTCCAAAACAGTAAGTCAACATCTGCCCCTCAAACACTTTTCTTGGGCGTATTTCCAACTGTCTGCTTCCTGTTCTCAATAGCACTGGCTCCTCCATGATTCTGCTATTCCTTCTCTTTTTCTTTCCTTAAGCTTTTGTCTCAACATCCATTCTTCTGTTTCTCCTTTTCTGTTTTGTCCCCCTGCTTCTATCTGATGCTCCTTTTGATTCCTCATTCAGGCACAGGTGCCACTATCACAGACCCTGGAGCGCTGTAGAGGAAACTGGATACCACGTACATCCACATATGCATACCTGGCTAGTCAATTTCCCATAAACACCCTGGAGTCACTTTTGCATGATACTGCATATGCGCCTGCACCTACACCTACTCGGAGCCCAAGCAATCCATTTTAGTTATATAAATAACTGCATTTCACTACAGACCTCCCTCTCATTACTTACTGCACTTCTTCACAATGATGTGAATGAGTGACATCAATAGAACTGATTTTACCAGTATGGTACGGATTACATGCATTTTGCAGCTGCAGAAAAGAACACAGGCAACACAGAAGTGTGAAAGAGGCTTTACTAAACAATATCCCCTAGGGGTGGAAGTCATCTTGTTCTCAATCCTACTTTTTGTAAAAATGAATTGATTTGTATGGAATGATTACAATAAAATTAATAAAAATAAATAAATAAATAATCAATATCCCCTGCTTTCTACCCATACAAAAAACTTTAAAACTAACAAAAAAACCTTTAATGAGTTTCCTATTTTGCAATTATGAAATCACCTTCAAAACAATTTTAGTATTAGTTTGGTGAAGTTGTATGCAGAACAAAACTTGTCCTTTTTGCTCATCAACCTTATAAATTAAGGTTACTGAGTGGTCAGCTTCCAGAGCAAAAACATTTACCACCTTAGTAATTTGAAATGATAACTGAACAGAAGGGCATGGTGATATAGTGTATGAGTTTTGAATATTGTCAACAAATCCTTATTAAAATTGTTTTTTAATGGCATTGTCCATATAGCAGCTCTAAAGTGAGTGTTTGTAGACTTCTAATAAAGAAATCTGAATCAGATTCAAATCTGTACAATATCAAATTTATCATTTCTTTGTAAGTTTTAATAAAAAACTGAATTCATACAACTTAAATGCCAGGATACTTTATAGTTAAAACAGACAAGACTCTCATAGGCCTTTTCCTGTGCATCAGACAGCATCTGCCCAGAGCAGCTCTACTGATTTTTTTTTCACTTTTCTGATGAAAAACTAAAAGGACCTGTCTTATATAATTTAGAGGGTGGGGGAGGTGAACATAGGTTAAAATGGTTTGTCTCAGTGAAAAGGGTTATGTAAAGGAACTTTGGAAATGTTTCTTAAATCCACTGACAGTACTAAAAGGACATAAGTGAAAGGTAAAAAGGACAAAATTCATAAGTGACTCAAGAAAAAGCTTTTTTTATCTCTCTTTTGGTTCTAGCCTACCATTAGATTGCTTTTAGACACGCAAAGAAAGAACTCTTAAAAATAATAATAATAATCATCATAATGATGCCAGAAAGTAATGCCACATGTTATGAAAGTAATTAAACAGAACAAAACAGCATTTATTTGCATGTCCATCCATCCATCCATCCTCTTCCTCTTATCCGAGGTCGGGTCGTGGGGGTAGCAGCTTAAGCAGAGAAGCCCAGACTTCCCTCTCCCCGGCCACTTCTTCCAGCTTTTCCGGGAGAATCCCAAGGCGTTCCCAGGCCAGCCGGGGCCTCCTCCCGGTTGGACGTGCCAGGAACACCTCACCAGGGAAGCGTCCAGGAGGCATCCTGATCAGATGCCCGAGCCACCTCATCTGACTCCTCTCGATGCGGAGGAGCAGCGGCTCTACTCTGAGCCCCTCTCGGATGACTGAGCACCTCACCCTATCTTTAAGGGAAAGCCCAGACACCCTGCGGAGGAAACTCATTTCAGCTGCTTGTATTCGCGATCTCGTTCTTTCGGTCACTACCCATAGCTCATGACCATAGGTGAGGGTAGGAACGTAGATCGACTGGTAAATTGAGAGCTTTGCCTTACGGCTCAGCTCTTTTTTCACCACGACAGACTGATGCAGAGCCCGCATCACTGTGGACGCCGCACCGATCCGCCTGTCAATCTCACGATCCATTCTTCCCTCACTCGTGAACAAGACCCCGAGATACTTAAACTCCTCCACTTGGGGCAGGATCTGAGAGGGCACTCTACCCTTTTCCGGCTGAGGACCATGGTCTCGGATTTGGAGGTGCTGATTCTCATCCCAGCCGCTTCACACTCAGCTGCGAACCGCTCCAGAGAGAGCTGAAGATCACGGCCTGATGAAGCAAACAGGACAACATCATCTGCAAAAAGCAGTGACCCAATCCTGAGTCCACCAAACCGGACCCCTTCAACACCCTGGCTGAGCCTAGAAATTCTATCCATAAAAGTTATGAACAGAATTGGTGACAAAGGGCAGCCCTGGCGGAGTCCAGCTCTCACTGGAAACGGGCTCGACTTACTGCTGGCAATGCGGACCAGGCTCTGACACCGGTTTTACAGAGACCGAACAGTTCTTATCAGGAGGTCCGGTACCCCATACTCCCGGAGCACACCCCACAGGATTCCCCGAGGGACAAGGTCGAACACCTTTTCCAAGTCCACGAAGCACATGTAGACTGGTTGGGCAAACTCCCATGCACCCTCCAGGATCCTGCTAAGGGTGTAGAGCTGGTCCACTGTTCGCGACCAGGACGAAAACCACACTGTTCCTCCTGAATCCGAGGTTCGACTATCCAATGGACCCTCCTCTTCAGAACCCCCAAATAGACTTTTCCAGGGAGGCTGAGGAGTGTGATCCCTCTATAGTTGGAACACACCCTCTGGTCCCCAATGTCCATGCGATGTTGCAGAGACGTGTTAACCAAGACAGTCCTACAACATCCAGAGCCTTAAGGAACTCTGGGCGTATCTCATCCACCACCGGGGCCCTGCCACCAAGGAGTTTTTTGACCACCTCGATGACTTCAGTCCCAGAGATGGGAGAGCCCAGCTCAGTGTCCCCAGGCCCTGCTTCCTCATTGGAAGGCATGTTAGTGGGATTGAGGAGGTCTTCGAAGTACTCCCCCACCGACCCACAACGTCCGAGTCGAGGTCAGCAGCGCACCATCCCCACCATATACGGTGTTGACACTGCACTGCTTCCCTTCCTGAGACGCCGGACGGTGGACCAGAATCTCCTCGAAGCTGTCCGAAAGTCGTTCTCCATGGCCTCTCCAAACTCCTCCCATGCCCGAGTTTTTGCCTCAGCAACAACCGAAGCCGCATTCGCTTGGCCTGCCGGTACCTATCAGCTGCCTCCAGAGACCCACAGGACAAAAAGTCCTATAGGACTCCTTCTTCAGCTTGACGGCATCCCTCACGCCGGTGTCCACCAACGGGTTGGGGATTGCCGCGACAGGCACCGACCACCTTACGCCACAGCTCCGGTCAGCCGCCTCAACAATAGAGGCACGGAACATGGCCCATTCGGACTCAATGTTCCCCACCTCCCTCGGGCGTGGTTGAAGTTCTGCGAGGTGGGAGTTGAAGCTACTTCTGACAGGGGACTCTGCCAGCCGTTCCCAGCAGACCCTCACAACACGTTTGGGCCTACCAGGTCTGACCGGCATCTTCCCCACCATCAAGCCAACTCACCACCAGGTGGTGATCAGTTGACAGCTCCGCCCCTCTCTTCACCCAAGTGTCCAAGACATATGGCCGCAAGTCCGACGACACAACCACAAAGTCGATCATCGAACTGAGGCCTAGGGTGTCCTGGTGCCAAGTGCATATATGAACACCCTTATGCTTGAACATGGTGTTGTTATGGACAATCCGTGGCGAGCACAGAAGTCCAATAACAAAACGCCGCTTGGGTTCAGATCGGGGCCATTCCTCCCAATCACGCCCTTCCAGGTCTCACTGTCATTGCCCGTGAGCATTGAAGTCTCCCAGCAAAACGAGGGAATCCCAGAAGGTATGCCCTCTAGCACCCCTCCAGAGACTCCAAAAGGGTGGATACTCCAAACTGCTGTTGGCATACGCACAAACAACAGTCAGGACCCTTCCCCCCACCCGAAGGCGGAGGGAGGCCACCCTCTCGTCCACCGGGGTAAACCCCAACGCACAGGCTCCAAGTCGGGGGGCAATAAGTATGCCCACACCTGCTCAGCGCCTCTCACCGGGGGCAACTCCAGAGTGGTAGAGAGTCCAGCCCCTCTCAAAGGGATTGGTTCCAGAGTCCAAGCTGTGCGTGAGGTGAGTCCGACTATATCTAGCCGAACCTCTCGACCTCGCACTAGCTCAGGCTCCTTCCCTTCAGAGAGGTGACATTCCACGTCCCAAGAGCCAGTTTCTGTAGCCGAGGATCAGACCGCCAAGGTCCCGCCTCCGGCCACCACCCAACTCACACTGCACCCAACCTCCTTGGCCCCTCCCATAGGTGGTGAGCCCATGGGAGGAGGACCCACGTTACCTCTTGGGCTGTGCCCGGCCGAGCCCCATGGGTGCAGGCCCGGCCACCAGGCGCTCGCCATCGAGCCCCACCCCCAGGCCTGGCTCCAGAGGGGGGCCCCAGTGACCCGCGTCCGGGCAAGGGAAAACATCGTCCACAGTTTTTATTCTTCATTGGAGGTGTTGAACCGTTCTTTGTCTCATCCCTCACCTAGGACCAGTTTGCCTTGGGTGGCCCTACCAGGGGCATAAAGCCCCAGACAACATAGCTCCTAGGATCATTTGGACACGCAAACCCCGCCACCACGATAAGGTGACGGCTCAAGGAGGGGTTATTGCATGTAACAATGGCAAATGGTAGCAGAGCGGTTAGAGCTACTGCCACTAAGCTACAGGGAGGAGGATGGAACTGCATGTTCTCCCCATATCTTATTTGGGAAGACCAAAGACTTTTGCATTAGGTTGGTTAAAAAATCTAATATAGACAATTTGTTGGACTGGCTTCCTCCCTAGGGTTTATTTTCATCTTGCATCTGTTGCTGTCTGGGTAAAAGCTTTCAGCTTTGGAAATACCCTGCAAAATATATACAGCCGTGACCAAAAGTGTTAAGAATGACACAAATATTGTTTTTTCGCAAAGTTTGCTGCTTCATTGTTTTTAGATCTTTTTGTCAGACGTTTCTATGGTATACTGAAGTACAATTACAAACATTTCATAAGTTTCAAAAGCCTTTATTGGCAATTACATTAAGCTTATGCAAAGATTCAGTATTTGCAGTGTTGGCCCTTCTTTTTCAAGACCTCTGCAATTCACCCTGGCATGCTGGCAATCAACATCTGGACCAAATCCTGACTGATGGCAGCCCATTCTTGAATAATGCTTGGAGTTTGTTAGAATTTGTGGATTTTTGTCTGTCCACCCGCCTATTGAGGATTGACCAAAAGTTCTCAATGGGATTAAGATCTAGGAAGTTTCCTGGCCATGGACCCAGAATTTCGATGTTTTGTTCCCCGAGCCACTTTGTTATCACTTTTGCCTTATGGCATGGTGCTCCACCATGCTGGAAAAGGCCTTGTTCATCACAAAACTGTTTTTGGGTGGTTGGGAGATGTTGCTCTTGGAGGATGTTTTGGTACCATTCATTATTCATGGCTGTGTTCTTAGGTAAAATTGTGAGTGAGCCCACTCCCTTGGCTGAGAACCAACCCCACACATGAATGGTCTCGGGACTCTTTACTGTTGGCATGTACCTTTTACAGAATATTAGTTTGTCCCTGATTTTTTTTTTTGTAGAGAAGTGGCTTCTTTGCTCCCCTTCTTGTCACCCAGCCATCTTCCAAAAGTCTTCACTTCACTGTGCGTCCAGATGCAGTCACCTGCCTGCTGCCTTTCCTGAACAAGCTCTGCACTGGTGGTGCCCTGATCCCTCAGATGAATCAACCTTAGGAGATGGTCCCGGTGATTGCTGGACTTTCTTGGGTGCCCTGAAGCCTTCTTCACAACAGCAGTGGAAATGGTTTTTTTGGGATTAAGTTCATTTTCATGGCAAAGAGGGACTTTGCAATTAATTGCAGTTCATCTGAGCACTCTTCATAACATTCTGGAGTATATGCAAATTGGCATCATAAAAACTTAGGTAGCAAACTTTGTGAAAATTAATATTTGTGTCATTCTTAAAACTTTTGGCCATGAAGGTATATATAGATATATTTATTGCATTTGTAGTCTGAGACCCAACCTGAATTGTGTAGGTGGTTACCAACCAGGTAACGCTTGTGGTTGGCCTACCATTCGGCAAACATCCGGTACCGAGCACTCTTCAGTTGCAAGGAGCAGATCATGGAATAGTTTACTGTCAAATAGTGCAAAGAGTATGCGACACGTGTTTCGCCCTCATTTGCGCTCATCATGCGTGCACACTCTACTTCTCCCCTCTCGGGGATCGAACCTCAGACATCAGTGTCAAAGACAAAGCCCCTTTACGCTGTGCCATGGCATGTGGTTCGTTTATTTGACAGACTGTAGGTCTGGAGTAATTACATTCATTGCATTCGTAGTCTGAGACCCGACCTGAATTGTGCGGGTGGTATATATATACAGTATACAGTGGTGTGAAAAACTATTTGCCCTCTTCCTGATTTCTTATTCTTTTGCATGTTTGTCACACAAAATGTTTCTGATCATCAAACACATTTAACTATTAGTCAAATATAACACAAGTAAACAAAAATGCAGTTTTTAAATGATGGTTTTTATTCTTTAGGGAGAAAAAAAATCCAAACCTACATGGCCCTGTGTGAAAAGTAATTGCCCCCTTGTTAAAAAATAACCTAACTGTGGTGTATCACACCTGAGTTCAATTTCCGTAGCCACCCCCAGGCCTGATTACTGCCACACCTGATCCAATCAAGAAATCACTTAAATAGGAGCTGCCTGACACAGAGAAGTAGACCAAAAGCACCTCAAAAGCTAGACATCATGCCAAGATCCAAAGAAATTCAGAAACAAATGAGAACAGAAGTAATTGAGATCTATCAGTCTGGTAAAGGTTATAAAGCCATTTCTAAAGCTTTAGGACTCCAGCGAACCACAGTGAGAGCCATTATCCACAAATGGCATAAACATGGAACAGTGGTGAACCTTCCCAGGAGTGGCCGGCCGACCAAAATTACCCCAAGAGCGCAGAGACGACTCATCCGAGAGGTCACAAAAGACCCAGGGACAACGTCTAAAGAACTGCAGGCCTCACTTGCCTCAATTAAGGTCAGTGTTCGCGACTCCACCATAAGAAAGAGACTGGGCAAAACGGCCTGCATGGCAGATTTCCAAGACGCAAACCACTGTTAAGCAAAAGAACATTAGGGCTCGTCTCAATTTTGCTAAGAAACATCTCAATGATTGCCAAGACTTTTGGGAAAATACCTTGTGGACTGATGAGACAAAAGTTGAACTTTTTGGAAGGCAAATGTCCCGTTACATCTGGCGTAAAAGGAACACAGCATTTCAGAAAAGAACATCATACCAACAGTAAAATATGGTGGTGGTAGTGTGATGGTCTGGCGTTGTTTTGCTGCTTCAGGACCTGGAAGGCTTGCTGTGATAGATGGAACCATGAATTCTACTGTCTACCAAAAAATCCTGAAGGAGAATGTCCGGCCATCTGTTCGTCAACTCAAGCTGAAGCGATCTTGGGTGCTGCAACAGGACAATGACCCAAAACACACCAGCAAATCCACCTCTGAATGGCTGAAGAAAAACAAGATGAAGACTTTGGAGTGGCCTAGTCAAAGTTCTGACCTGAATCCAATTGAGATGCCATGGCATGACCTTAAAAAGGCGGTTCATGCTAGAAAACCCTCAAATAAAGCTGAATTACAACAATTCTGCAAAGATGAGTGGGCCAAAATTCCTCCAGAGCTGTAAAAGACTCATTGCAAGTTATCGCAAACGCTTGATTGCAGTTATTGCTGCTAAGGGTGGCCCAACCAGTTATTAGGTTCGGGGGCAATTACTTTTTCACACAGGGCCATGTAGGTTTGGATTTTTTTTCTCCCTAAATAATAAAAACTATCATTTAAAAACTGCATTTTGTGTTTACTTGTGTTATATTTGACTAATGGTTAAATGTGTTTGATGATCAGAAACATTTTGTGTCACAAACATGCAAAAGAATAAGAAATCAGGAAGGGGGCAAATAGTTTTTCACACCACTGTATATATATATATATATATATATATATATTTATATTTATATATTTATATATATATATTTATATATATATATATATATATATATATATATATATATATATATATATATATATATATATATATATATATATATATAATATATAAAACTTATAATCAGATTACACAATGGTTAGCAGTCTGACTTGCTAAATTCAAATCCTGTGCTGCCCAGTCACTCTCTCTGGGACTGCATGAGTTTTCTACCAATGTTCCCAAAGAAATTTATGCGAGGTTAAGGGTGGCATCAAATTAATGTGAGTGTAATGAATGTGGGTGTGTGCAAATGACTGGCACCCTGTCCAGAAAGGGATCCTGTCTTGTATCCAAGGCTGCTAGGATAGGCTCAGACCCCACACTAAGTAGTCCTGAAATGGACTAGGCAGATGCAGAGAGTGATAAAAATTATTACCATTACTATTGCTAAAAAATGAACACTTGGATGGATGGTTGAATAATAGTGGGCATGTTTGTTGCCTCTCACAGTGTTAAAATGTTGGTAAATCCAACCTTTCTTAAGTAAAATTCTAGAAAAGGCTGTTTTTAAGCATCTAAATTATTATTTTATTAAATATGTTCATGACAAGTGTCAGTCAGGTTTTAGAACAAATCATAGTACAGAAACTGTACTGGTTAAAGCAGTAAATGAGGTAATATATCTCTTCCTTTTCTCTTAGACTTGCGTGCAGCATTTGACACAACAAACCACAGTATTCTTACAAATCACCTTAGACAATGGGCTTCTCTGGCAGTGTCTTAAATTGGTTTCATCTTATTTAACAGCAGAAAATTCTTTGTTAGTTGTGGTGGTTGTACTTTGGAGATCCGTGATATTGTATATGGTGTACCATAAGGATCTATTCTGGGTCCACTGCTCTGTCCAATCTATTTGCTTCCACTAGGTCAGATTATCTCAAAACACAAGGTGAGCTACCACAGCTATGCAGATGACACAAAGCTTTATTTATCAATAGCGTCTGATGGCCCTGATGCTCTTGATTCTCTCTTTCCAACATCTTAGAAGTATTTCCTAATAGATGAATAGTAACTTTCTTAAACTAAATAAGGAAAAAACAGAAATCTTAGTGAGTGGCAAATATGGAAATAGCTGGGGCATTAGAAATGAACTTCATCTCTTAGGTTTAAAAGTCTAGGCAGAGTTAAAGAATTTATGGAAATCATGGATTTTGAACTAAACTTTAAATCAAACATAAATCAGATTACCAGGACTGCATTTTTTCACTTAAGGAATATAGCAAAAGTTATGCCTCTTCTAACATTACAAGATGCTGAAAAATTAGTTCATGCTTTTCTTTTCAGTTGACTAGATTACTGTAATACCTAAGAAAGACATCAATTGGTTGCAATTAGTACTGAATGCAGCAGCCAGAATCTTAATTAGACAAAGAACATCTGAGCACATCTCACCGGTTTTAACATTGTTATAGTAGTTACCACTGTCAACACCAACAACATTAATTCATATGGAACATTTTCATACAACAATGTAGCTCAAAGTGCTTTACAAGATGACAATGAGAAAGTTACAAGATAAGAAAAACAATTAAGATAAGGCAATAATATTAAAGAATAAGAAACAACAAAACAAGGTAAGGTCACATGATCAGGAGAACAGAAATAACAAACAAAAACTCCAGTTAGGCTGGAGATAAAAAAGAAGCGAAACCTGCAAAGGTTCCGAGGCTAAAGACCACCCAGCCCACACTGGGCATTCTACCTAACATAAATGATCTAAATCAGTTCCTTTTTGTTTTCAAGCTTCATATGATGGGATTCTGATGAACATGGTCTCATGGACAGCTGAGACACCTGCTTTCATTCAATTATCTCAGGGAGCTGCATGATGCCATGATCAGGTGGTGGTGGCACAGATCACCACCACAGAAGAACTGGAAAAAGCAGCAAAGAATAGTAGGGATTAGTGCAGACTGCAAATCCCTGAAGAATATGATAATTCTATACCCATACAGTCTATTAGGAATACAATTGAAATGTAGCTACAAAAAAGCCATATTAATACAATGAGCTTTTAGTGTTTGTTTTAATGTTCCACAGTATTAGCTTGGCAAACATTTATTGATAAAACATTCCAGATTTTAGAGGCATAACAGAAAAAGGCTGCCTCACCACTTTTAAGCCTGGCTCTTGGAATTATAAACAGACCTTCAGTAGAAGATCTAAGGTTATGACTTGGTTGTAGGGGAACAAGCTTTTCAGAATATAAGAAGGGGTAAGATTAAGGCTTTATAAACCATTAGTAGTATCCATCCATTTTCCAACCCGCTGAATCCGAACACAGGGGTCTGCTGGAGCCGATCCCAGCCAACACAGGGCACAAGGCAGGAAACAATCCCAGGCAGGGTGCCAACCCACCGCTGGACACACACCAACACACACTAGGGCCAATGTAGAATTGCCAATCCACCTAATCTGCATGTCTTTGGACTGTGAGAGGAAACCGGAGCACCCAGAGGAAACCCACGCAGACACAGGGAGAACATGCAAACTCCACGCAGGGAGGACCCAGGAAGCGAACCCGGGTCTCCTTACTGCTACCACTGCGCCACCATGCTGCCCCATTAGTAGTATTTTAAAATCAATTCTGAATAGCACAGGTAACCAATGTAACAACACTAAAAATTCTGGCTGCTGCATTTTTCACTAATTGCAACTGACTGATGTCTTTCTTAGCTAGTACTGTTAGGATTGCATTACAGTAATCTAGTCAACTAAAAACAAAAGCAGACATTTTTCAGTTTCTTTTTATGTTATAAGAGGTCTAATTTTGGCAATATTCTGTAAGTGAAAAAATGCAGTCCTTGTAATATGGTTAATATGGGGTTTAAAGTTTAGGTCAGAGTCAATCCCTCAAATTCTTTACTCTTTCCATAATTTTTAAACCTAAGGGATCAAGTTTATTTCTAATGACCTTTCTATTTCCATGTTTGCCAATCGCTTCCATTTTTCCTTATCATTCACCACTGACTTTAAAATACTACTAAGGGTTTATAAAGTCTTAAGCAATCTTTGCCCCTCCCTATATTTTGGAATGCCTGTCCCCTACACCCCAAGTCATAACCTTAGATTTCTAATGAAGGTCTGCTTATAATTCCATGAGCCAACCTTAAAAGAAGTGGTGAGGCAGCCTTTTACAATTATGCACTTAAAATCTAGAATACTTTACCAATAGAAGTTCACTAGGCTAATACTGTGAAACTGAAACTGCTAAAAACCCAGTATTTTAATTTTGCTTTTTTGTGCTTATGTTTTAGTTGTACCCCCTAACAAACTATATGGGCACAGAATTATCATATTCTTCAGGGATCTGCTGTCTTTACCAATCTCCACTTTTCTCTGCTGTCTTTTCCGGTTCTTCTGAGGTGATGATCTGTGTCACCACCACCTGATCAAGGCACCATACAGCCACCTGTGTTGATGGATTGAAGGCAGATGTCCCAGCTGCCCACAAGACCGACATCATAAAATACAATTATGTGAAGCATGAAAGCAAAGAGGACTGATATACGACCATTTATGTTAGGTAGAATGTGGGGGCTGGGTGGTCTTTTGGCCTTGGAACCCCTGCATATTTTGGGTTTTTTTCTCCTGGTTAACTGGAATTTTTTTTTTTGTTTTTTGACTTACATCATGACGCTGTATATAAGGACGTTACTCTTCTACTTGATATTTATTTTTTAAGATTGTATAGATTTCTTTTTTTCTTTGTTACTTATTATTGCCTAATTTTATTTCTTTTTCTTTTCTTGTAAAGCCCTCTGAGCTACATGGTTTGTATGAAAATGTGCTATATGAATAAATGTTGTTGTTGTTTGATTCCAAAATGGGATGTCGTCTGTGGGGTGCTTGTATATTTTCTTCACGCTTGTGCAGATTTCACTTTTCAGTACAAAGACTGTATACACCTGTGAGATCAGCAGCCTTTCCAACTGGTCACAGTTAGCCATCTTAACTCTAGAAGGGTGGGGGACGTGAGGAGTTGCTGTAAACAGATTCTGCTTTATGGCCCAATATTAGCTTGTTGAAAAATGCTTTCAAAACATCAACTTGGGAGTATTTTATCACTCAAAGTGATGACTGTTGCATTCCCTAATCGACAATTAAACAAGCAGCTTGCCATGCTAGATTCAGTCCTTAAAGAGCCTGCCAGTTCAATGGGTTTTCTACTGAAATATTTATGAAGCCCTCTGTGCATGCTGCAAAATAAAGAGCCATCTCCAAGAATTAGTGCTCAAGGAGGTGTCATAAGTCAAGCATGCTCTGAAAAGGCCTGAGATGGATATCAGGGTGTGCAAAACACAACTGCAGTGCAGATGTGGACTGGCAAAGTCATTTATTTGCACAGCATGCATAGTTAGAGCCATGTCTATTTCTAAATAAAATAAAGCCACACTCACTTTCATCAAAATCTTAAAGTCTGAGCAAGAGAACCTGGGTTCCTAGCCTTTTAGCTGTCCTGTTTCAGGGGGTATGCTCATTTGTTATAAGGAGGTGGACCTTCACTTTCCATTGCTCTAGCCTGAATTCAGTAAAATGTGTATAGTGGCATAGTGTTACAATCTAGTGACTGTGCATGTCAAGTCTGCATGGGTTTTCTTTCCAAACACCAAGACATACAGGACAGGACAACGGGCAACTCTAAGCTGTCTCAGGAGTGTGCATGAGTGGGCCTTGTGATGAACTGGAAATTTGTACCCAGTAGTGCTGAGACAGCCACAATTCTGTATGTTCCTGAACAAAATAAGTTGGAAAATGGATAGATGGATGGATGACAGACTAAACAAATTTTGCAACTCTTGGATTTTGCCCAGGTTCTTGAGTGTCTGCCACAGATATTTCATATTAGCTGATATTAGATTTCTACACCCAATATGTGGCCCATATCAGCTCTTTCTTATGACGTGCACTTCTACTTATTAAATAAATGTACTGTGCAATAATTACAAATCTATCACATTCAGACTAAATGAAAATAAAATGAGAAGCAAGGAAAAAACAGAAAGGAGTCAAAGAAAACCACAATGCAGTATATACAAAGAACTATAAATATTTGTTGAATTTTTTTATTGTGTGCCTCTCAACTATAGCACAGCTCCCCTTATTTAAGGCTGAGCTGTTGGGTACCCCGTTTAGCTAGACTGTATGCAAATCAAGTCACATATGCTTAAAAAGTGAACAAAAACATTCATACAGGACCAATAGGAATGTATAGACAGCACCAAAAATGATTGGGTCTGCCATGCTTTGCCCACCGACCATGAAGAAATGAGATGCCACCAAGTGACTCCATGCCTACAGCTAAACATTTTGAGTAGAAGCTCAGAGCAAAGAGGAGCCGCACCTGAGAGAGAAGCTGTCCAGACAAGTTAACAAGCATTTTAGACAAGTGCCTCCTTGGTAATATTAGCCCACTCTTGAACTTCACAAATAAAAAAGTTAAATGTCCTCCAGAGGCCAGAACTTTGAAAATCAACTGCAGGTAAAAGACATAAAAGCTTCTATAGCTGTATTTTTAACTGGGTAGGGCTACTGATGGTGTTGATTTCATTGTAATATTTTTTTTTAGGTGCATCTTAAAAGTTATTCATACAAAAGGAGCGTGATTGTTTTTTGTTTCTTTTTAAGCTTACTTGTATTTGTACCTTCTATTATACACCTGATGTGGCCCGGAAAGGCTCCTATAATTGAAATAATTGGATGGCTAGAATACATTTTGTTTGCTCTCCTTATTTAACTCATCTATACATGTCTTTTGTGCATTCATTCTTATGCTTTTTGACCCTGCTAATTCCAAAATAGGGTTATGGTTGCATTAAATACTATGGAAGACACAGTCCTTAGGGCCCCAAAAGCAGATAACTGCAAACCAGTAGAAACACAGATGCACTGGCATCTTCTCCCATAGCTCCAATGCCGAGTTATGTAGTGGTGTTTCACACTTTAAACATGGCTGTCCCTCTCCTTCCTATGCCTGTCACCCTGACTGAATACACAGGGGTATCAAAATGCGTTAATGCAACAAACGAAAACATGTATATATACATTTTGCCCAATCCCTCTCTTCAGGTTGTTGGTTAATTCAATGAATCTATGAACGCCTGGTACCTTACAAAGTATTGTACATTAACACTCAAAGGTTTAATGTTTTCTGTCCTTATTCTTTTTCCTGATTCTTTATACTGTTCATATTCCCTTTTCTTCCACCTTGATGAAGACTCCAAAATGCCATTGTTAAAGAGTGTGCATGTCTAATGGGAATAGCAAACATCTTTTGTTTGCAGTGTTTCCCTACAACTCAATTATTCACTGCTTTACTTACCAATTTCCCTTTCCTCTCCTACTCCTCAAGATAGCCTTGTCCCTAACTCGTCATTGTTTGTCACCTGGACTCCTAACTTCACTGTTACAAATTGTACCTACTTTATCTGTGTTTCTTAAGCCTACTTGTGGCCCTCTTGCTTCAGGTGTGGCTCCTGCTACCTTGCTTAAGTTATTGTTTGTGGTCCTGTCCACTCTTTCTTCCTTCACACTAAGAGAAAACATTCGGCATGGCAGCTTTGTTAACTCAGTATATCCTTCAAGGGGATTCCTTCTGGTCACAACTGAAGTTAAGAAAAATGGGTCAATTGATTGATGCTAACATGAATGCCGCTGTCTCAGCCCTGGATAATTTCAAACTGAATTGGTTGTCCTTGTTCATTGTGGTTCTCTATAGCTGAATGGTGCTACATATGCTGCTAATGACCCTGGTGTTTTGTATTCTGTATGGTTATAAAATTCTTCCACGTTCACTCTCCCTTTGCTTCTTTTAATGACACTTCTCCTGCTTCAGATTGAACCTCTGGCTTCATTTATTGGATTTTCTATTTTTGGTTTATTGGACTTATACTTTTTTTTCTTTTTTACTGTGTCTTTTTTTTTTTACTATTCTCTATTGTTGCATTTCTTGCTGTCACATCTCTCCCTTCCTCTTGGTTAGCATTACATCTTGTCCTTCTTCCCCCTTCTCTACTGTCTTCTTCATTTGAACCTGTCTGCTAAAATATTGATCTGTGAGGTGATGCACAAGATTATTTGTAAAATACTATATGTGCCTCTGTCAAGTATCCTGGACTTTTTCTCAGGCTGAAAGACTCTGCTCTTCTGCTAAGTGGGTGAACTTCTAACCTCTGCTTTTTTAAACTAAACAAGTGTAACTTAATAAGGATCTTGACCTGGAGGTAGCCCTGGCTCTGCCTAGTACAGACAGATACTAAGGGAATATCAAAACAGACACCTGAGATGTAATACCATTAGATCACTAGAAAGGCATATGGCTGGGTTGGCATCTGTGTGTCTAGGTTGCAATGATATAACTGTAAAAACTGCTAACAGGACAATCCAGATTAGAACAACAGTACATGTTGGATATTTCTTTTCTTTGATTTCAAACTTCTTTTCATTCTTTTCTTTTTGTCAACTAAAGGTAGAGTAAAGCTTGATTCTTCCAGAAAACAACAGTGGAACCTACCCCTGATGGGACACCAAGCCATCAGTGGCACATACTCAGAATAATCCTCAATCAGACTGGAATGAGAAATACATTTAATTTGTATATCTTTGAGATGTAAGGAGAAGGCTTAGAGAAAAAAAAAAAAAAAATACAAGAATACAGGGAAAATGTAAAAAACTCGGCACAGAGAGTGACTGGGTGGTGGAGTCTAGAGGCAGTAACACTACCCAGTACTGTGAAACCATGCCATGTGTTTTTTGTATGTTATAATTACTGCTATAATTTTTCAGGTGGGAAGGTGCTTTAGGAGGAAGTCTGTTGCCCTTTTAACCTTCCTCTATATTATTTTTCATTTAATAATCCTTTTACTTTGTGACCACCAGGGGCACCTCATTGCCCTGACTTCACACACAACTCACCTATAGACAGTTCCAAGCTCTTTTAAATAAAGATTTTTTTTAATAACAATACGTTTTACAGTCTTCAAATCAATAATACAGCACACACAAAATCGCTCGTCTTTTTCCGTCCTCCTACACAAACATTGTCTCACTCCCTTCCAACTCCAGCTCACCTATCAGGAATGAGATGCTTTCTTCTATGTTGAACTCAGGGATACTTACCAGGGTTAAGGTGTTATGTAACGGGAACACTGCCAGGTCAGATGGAACTAATAGTGACCCCTTGTGGCACCCAAGGACCCCAACAGGTTTGCCCTTCAAAACTCCAATTCCTGGGCCAAATCAGAGAAGCACTTCCAAGTTTTATACTGGGGAACGAATTGTCCATCCATTATTTGTTTGTCCCGACTGGGATAGGAATCTACCATCAGCCTGGCCAGGTTGCACCTCCTTTCTCGCTGTCCATCCATTATAGCCTCTCGGCTGGGTAAGGATCCATCTTCCTTCCCATTTGGGATGCCCGTCCATCCAGCATGGCACTTACAACTTTGATATTTCGGTCTCTTTGGAATCATACACCATGACAGTGATCCCTACAATGTTCTAATTACATAACTGTACACTTGTGTTCAAAGGTTTGGAATCAGCAAGAATTTTTATTTTTTTGACATTGACCTTTTTTTAAGGTACCATTAAATTGGTTTAAAAATATAAACAATATATTGCAAATGATTTCAGTTCAAAGGCATGAAACATACTTTCATTTTTTACAAGTTCTGGTCCTCTTCCAGTGTCACCTGGTGGGCTCTATATACTGTACCCATACAGTACATACAGTATATATATATATATATATATATATATATACACACAGTAAGACCCCACTGAACGCGGGGGATATGCTCCAAGAAATCCCAACGCTAAACAAGGTCATCTTAGCAAGTAATTAATGGGGATAGGTGAAACAGGACAGAGAATAAAAAAGCTTATCATTTTTTATATTTTGTAACATGTATAATTAAATACTTTTTTATTACATTAATTATAGGCTTTTTTATTGCTAATATTGATTTTTATTCATAAATCATTAATGAAAATCTAAAATATTTGAGTAAATACATAATTTATGTTTTTGATGAAGAAGGTTCTTCCTCATTTGACACTTTTTGTTTTATAGTGAAGAAGTCATCTAACGTTGTTTGCCTTATTCTCGGTCGTTCAGCAAGCTATTGTCGATAGCAAGACATTGTATCAAGAAAGCGTTGTCTTGCCTTTGAACTTCTAGCAAAATTTGGATTGTTTTGTATAAACTGATCCATAACTTCTGTAATAGTGGCTAAACTTTTTTTCAGAAAATCTGTTGAAAGTTCCTTTTGTTCCTCATCTTCAGAAACGCTAGTCGCTAATTTGGCATTCACCTGCATCTAATTGTCTGAGCACCTGCATTTTAGTTTCCAATGAAATGCTTTTTCTTTTCACTTTACTTTATTTTTCTTTGCAACCACTCATTTTAAAACTAAAAAGGGATAATTGTTATTTATTACAGTAAAATAAAATGTTATGTTTATATCCTTACACAATAACGTTGATGACCAACCATAAATGAACAGTGACACAGTAGGCATATGTAATGTACTGTACTGCACTGATATTAAACGGACCGTGAGACTGCATGCGAGTATCTAATCAAGTCATATGATTGCGCCGAAAACCAACATTTTTGCTGAAATCCATGCTTTTATATTGACTACAATGTGAATCAATGAAAAATTAGAATTTGAAAAAAAAAATGCTTAATATCCAAACAGTGTTAAACAGAGCAGCGTTAAGTGGGGTCTTACTGTATGTATGTATGTGTGTATATATATATATTGTGGTCCCCGGCCGGGGCTGGAGCCCGTCCGGGACGCCCAGGAGGATGTGAGGAGGGCTTGTGCCTCCTCCAGACCGTGAGGGGGCGTCCGTCCTGGTTCTGTTGGGGGCCACAGGTCGAGGGCATGGAAGCCCTACCCTGTAGGGGCCCGTGGTCACCGCCAGGCGGAGCCCCAATGCCGGTTTATCCCGTACGGTCCTCGGCTGGGGCTGGAGCCTGGCCGGGCGCTTTGGAGGACCGGAGGAGGGCGAGTGCCTCCTCCAGACCGGGTGGGGGCGTCCGTCCTGGTTATGCAGGGGGCCTCGGGTACAGGGCTTGGAAGCCCAGCCCTGTAGGGACCCGTGGCCACCGCCAGGCGGCGCCCAGTGCCTGTTTATTCCGGGAGCCCGGCACTTCCGCCACACCAGGAAGTGCCGGGGGGAAGACGACAGGGGACGGCCGGACGGCTTCCGGATGCGCAGCCGGCATTTCCGCCACACGGGGGTGTGTCCGCGGGAGATTGCCGGGGAGCAGCTGGAGCCCATCCGGGTTCCTATAAAAGGGGCCGCCTCCCTCCAGTCGTTGACAAGAGTCGGGTGGAAGAGTGGCAACGTCTGGAGGAGGAAGGAGGCGGTGGGAAGAAAAGAAAAGAAAGAAAGAGAGAGAGAGAAAAGGAAAAGAAGAAAAGAGAAGGCATTGGATTGGCCTGGACTAAGGAGTTGGGGTTAGTGAGCGAATTGTGAAAAAATAATGGAAAATAAACCTGTGTTTGTGGGTGACATCAACGTGTCTGCCTGTCTGTGTCCGGGGCGAGGTTCACAATGGCGCCCAACGTGGGGCCCTCTGTCTGTGCCAAGACGGGGACCCCAAAATAAAAATTTTGTGAACGGCCCGGAGCAGCAGGCAACCCCGCACCGGTTTCGAGGGTGCGAGGTGCTCACGGCTCCCGAAGACGCGAAATTCCCAGATCGCCACCGAATGCGGTCGGATGCCTACCTGGTGCGGCAAAACTTCAGTGGACGTTGCAGGGGTACAGCGGTCTCCTGTGTGGCTGCTGCCCATGAAGACGTCCGGGACGGCGTGGCGTATGTGAAGTCCATGCCGGGGCGGGTGCCTCGGTCAGAAGGAATCCGGGACGTAAGGTCCCTGCTTGCCGACGGTCGGCCCGGGAGGGCACATCAGAACTCGCGTTTAGCAGGCAGGAGCTTCCCGGGTCCAAACGGAGGGCAATCGCACGCCGATCCGCGGCGCTTTGTGGTCACCACGACGGCGAAAGAATCTGCCATGGAGAAGGCACTGCAACCCGAAGAGCCAGAATGGCGTCGCACCAGGAGTAGAGGAGCCAAGATGGCCGCTGACCGGAAATTCTTCCCTGAGACGGGCACGGATTGGGGGGGTGTCTTGTGTGCCCGCCAATGATTGTATAGAGGCGGGACCAGGGAACGTCCATCTCGTGCCAAGGAGAGACCCGATTGGGCTGGAGAAGCCTCACAGGAAGCAGGCGGCGAAGACTGACAAGCAGGTAGGTCAATCGTCAACTGACTTTCTGTGCTTGTCAATGTTGCAGGTGCTAGGTGCCATCCAGGCTGAACTGCTAAGTCTGAAGGAGACGGGCGCGTCAGTGACGTCAGAAAGGCGCGACGCTGAAATCTTTGGACGGACTGGTACCGCGGAGACGGTAAGTGGAATCGACTCCGTACAGCATAAAGGAAAGCCCACCGAACTCGGCCGTGATCCGAATGAACGGTATCAAGTAGGGGGCTGTCCGACACTGCAGGCGTCGGTGAATTCTGTATGCAAGGGGAGGGGAGTGAAAGCGAAAGGGTTAGCAGGACACGGGCTGATGAGTGCCCTGGGTCCTAGCGCCCGATACCCCAAGCCTGCAACAGTCTCCCGTCGCTCTATAGGGACGCAAACCGGACAGGGTCTGTACCTTTCCCATAGGCAGACTCAAGCCGTTATAGCGTCCCAAAATAAAAAGGGGAATCGAGGGGTGAGTGCCGATTTCCCCGATAGGCAAGGTCGTCCTCTGTGCGGGCAGAGGAGATCCCCTGGGCGGCTGGGCGGGCTGCCTGCGAGAGCGGTGCCGCGCACAACGAGCGGACGGGCATGGAACCTGCGACGGAGGACTTCAGCAGGCAAGTCAGGGGCTGTCGGAAGGGGGCGGGAGCACTGCCGGTACGGAGACCGGCAGGGCACTCGGGGTGAGTGTCCTGGCAGTGCTTCTGGCCCTCTTTTTCCTTTTTCCACAGGCACGAAGCCCCGACGAGCGCTGGGGACGGCGTCGTCAGGGACCTGCCCTCCTGAAACGGGCGCTCTGCGGGAGAGCTCCACGCCGGGAGGCCAATAGTGTCCCGCTGCGGGGAACAGCGGGCGGAGCGGCGCAGACCATGGGGCGCGTTTGCGCCGGAGGGGTGCCGAAGACGGATGTCCCAGGGTGCCGTGTTGGGCCCTGGGGACATAGTAGGACCCTCACCGGGGACGTGCTGCCCTTTCGGGTTGTGCCGTTCGGACCCACGTGTCCTCGCTAGCGGTGGGGCACTGTGGTCCCCGGCCGGGGCTGGAGCCCGTCCGGGACGCCCAGGAGGATGTGAGGAGGGCTTGTGCCTCCTCCAGACCGTGAGGGGGCGTCCGTCCTGGTTCTGTTGGGGGCCACGGGTCGAGGGCATGGAAGCCCTACCCTGTAGGGGCCCGTGGTCACCGCCAGGCGGAGCCCCAATGCCGGTTTATCCCGTACGGTCCTCGGCTGGGGCTGGAGCCTGGCCGGGGCGCTTTGGAGGACCGGAGGAGGGCGAGTGCCTCCTCCAGACCGAGTGGGGCGTCCGTCCTGGTTATGCAGGGGCCTCGGGTACAGGGCTTGGAAGCCCAGCCCTGTAGGGACCCGTGGCCACCGCCAGGCGGCGCCCAGTGCCTGTTTATTCGGGAGCCCGCACTTCCGCCACACCAGGAAGTGCCGGGGAAGACGACAGGGGCGCCGGACGGCTTCCGGCGCGCAGCCGGCATTTCCGCCACACGGGGTGTGTCCGCGGGAGATTGCCGGGGAGCAGCTGGAGCCCATCCGGGTTCCTATAAAAGGGGCCGCCTCCCTCCAGTCGTTGACAAGAGTCGGTGGAAGAGTGGCAACGTCTGGAGGAGGAAGGAGGCGGTGGGAAGAAAAGAAAAGAAAGAAAGAGAGAGAGAGAAAAGGAAAAGAAGAAAAGAGAAGGCATTGGATTGGCCTGGACTAAGGAGTTGGGGTTAGTGAGCGAATTGTGAAAAGATAATGGAAAATAAACCTGTGTTTGTGGGTGACATCAACGTGTCTGCCTGTCTGTGTCCGGGGCGAGGTTCACAATATATATATATATTGTGGCAGTAGGGGGCAGTAGTGCACCCTTGAACCCTCAGGTACAACTCCGGAGACCAGGTAACAGTCCAACAATCTTTTATTTATCTTTTCCTCAGTGCACCAAGCACCTTCCACACTACTCATTCAACCCACTATCAATACTATAACAATAAACACTCCTCCTCGCCCAGACACTTGCTCCTCTACCTCCCAGCTCAGCTCAGTGTCTGGACTGAGGCACCGTCCCTTTATAGGCCCTGACCGGAGGTGTTCCTGTCCCAGCAGTCCACAGTTCCTTATTCCTTCCGGGTCAGGGCAATCAGTCTATTACTTCAACCCAGGAGCACGCTATACCTTCCTGTCACGCGGACCGTGGACGCACTCCCGGTCATAAGGCACAACAGAGCCCATAAGTCCCCCCACAGCGACTCCCGGTGGCCCCCAAGGTATCCAGCAGGGCTGTGTATAAACACCACAGAGTCCATAAGGCCCTGCTGGACCTCGGGCACGATCCCGCTGTCGGAGAGCTCCTCCTGTCGGCCTGGGGTGCAGACCGCCTGGGAAGCGGCAGTCTTCCACAATATATATATATATATATATATATATATATATATATATATATATATATATATATATATATATATATATAGTGAAAGTGGGACAGATAACAACCAATTTGTTACTCTTGTTAACGTTGCCCATACCACTTGACCACACTGGGGGTTAGGTATGCAAAGATATTGGGGAGGACAGACAGACTGGTTTGTCGTATGAGAAGTCTGCAGCTTTCTGGGAAACATAGTACCGCTAGGAGGAGCTTCTCAGGGGCACCCGCAGATCTCCATGTCCTGGCTGGATAACCTAGAAACAGTTGTGAAGACCTACTCAGTAGGATTTTCTCATCCAGGGTTAAAAGGCCCATGCTGTCAGTATACAGGGGGCCTTGGAGTTGGGGGGAGCCACTGTTAAGTGGTTGGACAAATAAAGGAGGCTAGAGGTTAATCAGTATATGGGAGCTAAAAAGGAGGTCCAAAAGGCTTAGGCTTATTATTTTTAATCCTCCATATTATTTTTGAGAATATTGTTTTGCTCTTCACCTGCTTTGGTAATAAAACCCTTTTCTTTTGTTACTTCTGTTCTTTTTTGTCACCATGTGGGTTTGGAGATGAAGCCACATATAAAGCTCCATGTCCCTGATTGACTGACTGTCTGACTAGAAATTTTTCCCTGTTTGCAGCTAATCTATGGTTGTCACAAATGTTCGATCTTATGACCCAAAGGCCCAAATTAAGTAATTTAATCATTCAAAAATGTTTGCATTTAACATTTGGATAGAGCAATCTTACTAACTGTTTAAAGCACTTACAGGATGGCAGCATGTCCGAATGTAAGCCATCTGCCTCATAGTCATGCCTTTTCATTTTTTTTTATCTTGATCTTACTAATGATTCACATGCAAAATATTTGCAGAAGAATATTATTAATGCTACCTAAGTGAAAAAAAAAAACTCTTAAGCGAGAAAAAATTCTCTTATTGCAGAAAAGATATTGTTCTAAAAAATACAAGATAATATCTTTACACCATTATTCTATATTGCTATCTGTAAATATATTAAGATGTGTAGTTATTTTATATGGTCTGTAAGCATAACAACATCATTTGCTTTACTTTGAATTTTCCAGTACCATCTTGTGTATTCTGCAGTTTAAAATGATTACATATCCAGCCCACTCAGAACTGTTGCTTTCTCTGTCTTGCATTGTTTTTTTAATTATTTCACATGCCTGACTTGCTCCTGTACAATAAATTATATGGGGGTTTAACATTTTCAATAAAATTTCATTTGTTGCCATATAGTCTATGTTGATAACTGTGTTGTTCATTCCATGAGAAAAACAAAATGGCTTACAGAACGCAACAGTTAATAACTAATAGTTTATATAAGGTTGTGATGGTGCGTGTCGGCTCTATGCTCCCTCTTCATTCTTGGGAGCTTCTTGAACCCAACACCTTTGATAACGTAACCAGATGAGCGTGGCAGATGAGGTCAAAACACACATGAAGCAAAGGGATGGTGAAAACTGTTCAAGTGCTTTTTTTAAAAATCTCAAAATCAAAGTGCAAAGTTTAAAATAAATAATCCATACAAAAGTGTTCACGTGGAGGATAAAAGCAGAATAAATAAGTCTATTAAAATTAGAATAAAATTAAGGCAGAAAACTGTCCTTACTAAAAAGCCCGGTGCATTCTCTTTCACTGGCCACTCCTCTGCTTATCCCATGTGGGACTTGCAGCAGAGGAGTTGCCCTACCAACAGATGAAGCTGACCTTCCGCAGGTCTGGGTCCCTGCCATCCCATGGCTACGGTAAGGCTCCCTCTCCAGACCTAGGCTTGGGTCCCCAACAGCCATGGTGCTCACATCGGAGCTCTCCTCGCAAAGCCTCTTCAACTCCCGCTGCCTAACCGGTCGTCTACGGCAAGTCACTCTGTTTAACATTCATACAATGGCTCCTTGAGTTGCCCTGCCAGAGCGATCTCTCCATCAGTACCCGAGTGTCAGCCACTTGCTTTGCTGCCTCCCTTCACCCACTCTCGAATTCACTCATATACCCCGGCTCGTTTTGCCTCCTGCCTTCTTCTCTCTCTCTTTATTCGTTCTCATCTTGTTTTTTCTTATTCAATTCTCTCTTTATGCTCTTGCCACGCAAACCCAACACACACACACAAAGATGCGAGTGTGGCGATTATTTATTTGAAAGTTGCCAATCAGTCGCAGACCTTAATTTACCACATACCTCCCGCCTAAAAGCCGCTAGTTGCACAGGTACGCTCCATGCCTCAACCAACCCTGTACAACTTAAAACCAACCCAAGCCTAGGTCCAGTGAGGGAGCCTTACCGTAGCCATGCGACGTTACTGACCTGGACGTGTGGAAGCTCAACAACTATCTGTTGGTAGTTGTGTATATGTACAGTATTTATGTTGTGAAAACTAGGGAGTGCTTGGCATACTAAGACACTTAGCCCTTAAATGTCTTTTTCATTCCAAAAAATGCTGTAGTTCATTCAAACTCTACATGTAAAACATACTATAGCACTGCAGAGCGTACAGGAAAGGGACATGGGAACTCTAGATGCCAACAAGCCTGTTTTTCATCTTTGGTAGGAGGATATCAAAATTACAACAAAAAAACACGCCTGAGAATGTTTGAAAGAACTTCTAGGAAATTGTGGAGACCAAGCAGGTCAAAAAGTGTTAAAGCAGACTGCCCTTTCCTTAGGTCATATAACCTTTCTAAGAGGGTATAAAGAGGAACATGGAAATAGGATATTTAGTTTGTCTTTGGCTTCTCTCAGAGACAGAGTGCTGCCTTGAAGACTACTCTAGGCCAACATTACATTTAAAAGTGGTACACCATTCTGCTAAAAGGGTCAAGTTGCACTTATATTTGTCTGTAAGCTTTTTAATGTTTTTATTTGTGTCTTTTGTGTCTCCACTGCAACTTTATCCCTTACATTTTAGATCTAGTTCTGCCACTTCAAAGACCATCATCTATAATCTCGACACTGATTTTGCTCATCCACATAGAATTCCCAGTACATTAGAGATCTTTCAGATTCTTTAAAGAAAGAGATTACGACACCCACTTGGACTAAGATTTCTATACTAGCTCTTTGGGAGCCAGAAGTAATAGTTCCACTGTCAAATCATAAGTCAGAATGCCTATCTTAACAGAGAATATTTAAGGAGCAGCTTTTCCCCTTGGGATTAATAAAGTATCTATCTATCTATCTATCTATCTAAATAGATGCATTTTGTATTATTAGAATTATACTCCTGTCACATTAATAAAGTTGTGAGAAAGAATCTATGAAGGAAATGCTGATACATCCCAATAGACAGTTTCTTTACATCAAGGGGTTAAACTATATTACTGCTTAACAGGAATCTTCTAAGGTGACAAAACTGTAACAGGTTGTTTCTAGCAAATTGCTATCTATGTTTTACATCAAAAAGTTAAATGATTTTGTTTTATTACTACAGTCCTTCCCCATCACATTTGTTTGTTTTGTTTCTAATACTATACATATTTGATTCGATAATGTTAAGCCAATTTGCTATTGTGAGAATGTAAATGGATCAACATCCAAAATAATTCAGTCCACCGCCCTGTATGAGATCACCTCATCATCAGAAACATTGGCCATTGGTGAGTTGTCTGTCTCCTGGATCATGACCAGCTCACCAACACCTCAGACATGGCAGACTCTTGGGAACACAATACTGATTACTCTGCTGTCTTTGCCTGTGATTAGTTGTCTGCCACTGTATCTTTTAGCATTTTATCGCAAGCAATATTAAAATGATAAATACAAGTAAGCATATTATATTATCTCTAAAATTATATTTATTCTAAAATGAAATTAAAACAAATCAAATTGATTCATTACCTCCTGTTTTTTGTATAGAGGGGTCATAATACAGGGTGGCCCACGAAAAAGTAGCCCGCCTTCCTGCCAGAGTGGCACGCCGATTGACTACCCTCATCACGAAAGCTGTTTAGACGTAGTGCAAACGTGTGAGTACGAGCTGAGTGACATGTATTCCATTCCACAAAGAATCATTTTCAGCACTTTCTGTAAAGAGTGAGTAAAGATTTTTGCATTTCAAGTTTCTTTCTTTATGGAAGGGCGCCTTTTTTCGCCAGGGAGGCGGGCTACTTTTTCGTGGGCCACCCTGTATAATTTTCTGTTCCATCAAAGGAGGTGAGAGATCAGGTTCACTTGTATTACTTTCTGAGATTAATAACATATGTAGACATCCTATCTGTGTCTCTTGATCCAAAATCACTAATGCATTCCCAGAATTTTGTTATTGGTCACAGAACAGTCTCATTTGATCACTCTACTGCCCATACAGCCTCTGTCACCTGTATGGTGCTGTTGTCACTGGTATGACTCTTAAGGTAGTATGTACTGTATGAAGTAGAGGAGTTTTTGTTATTACTTCTGTATTACTGCTGTTACAGTCCGGTAGCTATCTGAAGCCACTGATTTCAAAAAGTTTGTCATTAGAATGACAATTCATTTTCAAGTTTAGCTTTTACCTTTTTGTGTAATGCAGGAATTGCAGCAATACTAAAATGTTGGAGCAGATGGAATGGTGTAATATGGCTAAAGCATATGCAATATGTTCTTGTATCCTGTATTCTCAACTACTGAGTGGGGTCTCATATCAACTGCTATGACCATATTTAGCTGCTACTGTGATTACTTGAGCATGGATTGAATCAGCTAGGAAAGGCTGCAAAAATGCTGCATAGAAACTCTGGTGTGTGCTTCAAGTTTCCTTTCAGTTTCACCTATTTACAAAATGATGTCTAGGTGTGTCACACTATTTTAATAAATGGAGGGGTTCTTTTTATTTTCAAAGTATGCCTTATTGTTGAGTAGGTAGAGTGCACTTTGTGGTATGTTTCTTTTTTTGATTGAGCACTTCTTTAATTTAATTCACTTGTTTGTAATTGTATTTAATTGATTGGGTATTTTTCACAAGTGTTGAAACTGTATTTAATTGGGTAGTAACTGGATTGCACGATGTTAATAAAGGAAAAAAACAGGACTCTTGAAGGCAGACAGAGGACTGAAGGATGTTGGATTTATGTTGATGACAGGCACAAAAAGACAAGAATAGAAGTGGAGAAAAGACAGAAAATGGTTGCATGAAATTTTAGAAGTAGCAGTGGTTACAGAGGAGCCAGCAACATATATTAGTTTTCCGGAGGGTCGTGATCAAGTTGTCTAGGAGCTGAACCTGGTGTTGTTTTCCTTGAGGAAGCAAGAAGTCACTGGCTATAAGTTAAGTATTAAAATCCTGAGTGCTGAGTCACAAATAGTGAAAAATCGGCACTGCATTCGATCGAGTACTGGCCGCTCTCATTCTGATGTTTAAACACTTCCTGTCTTTATTTGTTGTAGCTTATCCTTGGGAGGAGTGGAAAGAACGTTGGAGTGGGTCTTCTGGAGGATCAGGCTAAAGAGTGCAGGAAAATTGACTCTTCTCAGGGACTACTCTTTTACCCAAAAGAGAAGGGAGAAAAAAAAATTATTTTTATTTAAGTTTTATTTAAGGGTTTTTAAATATTTTAATATTTACATTTTGTTAAAGGAGGTTTGATTGGCCATTGAATTGTTGTTGCTTGCCCCTCTCTTTGGCTCCCAGATTGCAAAAACTGAAAAAAACAGGAGATAATAGGGTATAACTAGGGGGGGGATAACTAGGACCCCTGCACAAAAGCCTCAGTAGGTGGTGTAGTCGGGATTTCCCTATTGAGTGACATAGGCAGGTAAGTTGACATGTTTGTGTTATTAGCAGGGGTGTATGCTATTCTCATTTGACATATCTGGTACACTATAAATGTTGATCCACATTTGATAGTGATAACCATCGTAATTTATAGAGAATCTAAAGTGCTCCCCAACCCAGTGTTGTTTTCCATGTTACAAAACATGCTAGAAAAATATGGCATACCTTTCTCCTTCTGTTCCAAGTTCTATAGTAAGTTTTTTCAGTGGTGGTAGAGGGTACTGTGGACTTTTTTACATTTTTAACACACCTACACACAAGCAGCACTTTTTTATAGGCAGTACTTTATTTCTCTAGTATGTATTGTTCTATCTTAGTTGACAGCCTTGTATCAAGCGATATTTGATGATACCAAGTGCCATTACAACCCATAGCGTCCCTAGCAAGGATAACATATACTGTATATTTGTCCTACCAGTTGTATGGGTGTGCGTGTGGTGGTTGGTAGTGTCTGAAATTCTGAGTACTTATGTGCAGTTTGCTTGCTTTTCTCAGGGTCAGGTTGGTTCCTTTTGGGGTCTCCACTGTCCTCCCAAAGCTGTAAGATATGCAAAATGGATTGGCTGTTCTGAAACGGCCCTGGATGTGTATGTGTCCCTTTCAATAAACTGGAGTGCTGGCCAGGGAGGGTTTTCATCCACTGAACAGGAGAAATGTACATAATAAAAAATGGAAGGATATCAAGTGCAGCAACCTGATAATAATGAATCTTCCTAGTCTATGTTTCACTTTATGTGTATCTATCTATCTATCTATTTATCTACACACTGCTCCTGGACACAGTTAGTGTGAACAGCATTCTTCTGCCAGTGCTGTTGATGGACATTTTATAAACATTTGCTTTAGATATGACATTTTACTAGACAATAAAATGAACAATCTAAACAATTTAGAGATTTCCTACAACACTATAACATCATTTTCTTTACACCACGCTTTACTGTTTATGTGAGATAGAAAGGTTACAGTCCTAAGGCAAAGCCTCAGAATAAAAAAGCTATAAATATTTGCCTTTAAATTACACATGAGTTTAAAAATCAAAACTGTCATTAATTCCTTCTAAACAAACATTTCCACTAAACTGTAAATAACATGGGTGAGCCTCTCATGCAGTTTTTTTTTCCATAAAGTCTCTTCAAGTCCAATATTGTATATCCTTTACATATAACTTGCTCAATAATTGATTTATTTTACCTGTGTATTATGAAATGATAAAGTACCCAAAAATAACTCAGTTTTCTATTTTAAATCTGTGCTACCCCTATAAATGCTCTTTGTGTCATATTTCATTTTAACAGTGCAAAGATAACAGTTTAAACTAATAAACTTAGTTTAGTAAATAAAACTCATTCTAAATGTGATGCCAGCAGCACATTCCCAGAAAGTTGGGACAGGAGTGTGCTTACCACTGTGGTACATCACCTATCCTTTAATGAAGACATTCCAACAATGTTGAGGGGAATCACATGTTTGTGTTTCCAATGGTCATGTAAATCAGAATTTGAGAAAACCAAAATTAAAAGGCAGACAGGAGTTGTAAGAAAGATGATTGCTGGCAAGTTTAACCCAGTTTAAAAGCACTTTATTCTTCTGGCCTTCAATGCATTGGAGACTCAATGGGGGACAATTTGAAATGTTGGAAAGTGCAAAAGAGGAACCAATTAGTGCAGCAAGGCAAGAAGTCTTAAAATCTTGAGATACTACGTTGAGACTATGGGATGATGAGGATGGAGTACTCTTTTGCTGATGTTTTTGCTTGAATTTTGGAGATACAAATGAGCTGGCAGAATAAAGAAGATTCCAAAAAGGGGTCTATGTTGACGTAGCCAATTATTCAAATTGCCCTTTGACTTCATTTGCCAAGCTGAAGAGAATTTGCTGCAGACTCTTGCTCTTGTTAGATGGTTTTGTTTGTCTTGCAGTTCTTACCATTAGGGTCAAAATAATGAGGACCCTCAAATGAGATAAACGTTTTCTTAAGTGTTCTTATATTACACACTGTCCTTGACTTATCATCACCTCATGCTAGTGTCTGAACCAGCAACAAAACAAGCCTTTACTTTTTTTGCTTTGACTTGAATGAGAATGCATTGAAACATAAGTTTAAATTCTCTATACAAGTAGCTTATCCAATACTAATACATTCTAATCAATAAAAAAGATTAATCAATTATGCTAATTCCACACTAGCATTTGGCCAATGATAGCCTAGATATGCCTAGATAGCAATTGTCCAAGAGATTTCTAAATACTCAGAGATTCCCGATCATATCAGATTATGATACCGTCACTGTTGCCATTTCCCATTTTTTTAACTGATGCAACTGAGAAGTGTGACAAGACACCAAAAGACTCTTCCAACATTTTCCTTCTGTTACTGATTAAGTTCACACCATTGAACTATGATAGGTTGGAGGTGATCTGAAAGACTTGGTCCAAAGAAAGATTAGAAGATGGCAGATCTTTTTCTGTGGTGTCTCAAAAGAAGAAATACATATTCACAGGTATGGCTTATTTTTGATTCCTTTTACAACATAATGGTGAAGCAAATTCTCTTTCTAGAATGGATGGAATTGCAGTGCCATCACATTCACTTCCTCCAAAAAAGAACGCCGATATTTTTGCCAACACAGACAATATGTAACAGTTTCAGAAATGTCTGGAAAAAAATAAAGGAGACAAACTTCTTTTCATGGGCCACTTGATTAGTCACATTGGCCTCATTTGATAAGTCCACAGTTAATATTACAATCCAGCGCATCCTCCACATTGTGGTGGGAGTGGTTCAGTATTTTTTTTTTAATATGATTGGACAATTGTCAACACACTATTTCATGTTCATGTCAATGGTTCACAGTTCACACTTGTCATTAACATAACTACAGATGAGCGAGCATGACTTTTGGGAGATGACAATATCAAGTGGAACTTCAGAAATCAAAGAAAATTTGGTTATTTCTTTAAACAAAAATCCATTCATAAATTGTTCACTTGAGGAAAAAAGAAGATAACTGAGCTTGAACCTGACGGACCTGAATTAAGAATTCAGCAGCAGGCAAGTGACTGAGGACGAGCTTACACACGAACATTATCCACTTGTTATGACAAACGCAGTTGGATAACTGGATGTGGTAGAAGTAATGTCCTTTTTTGTTGTTTCAAAGTGTCAGTAACCTACTGAAGCGCTGTAGACAATGAAAAATGCAAGCAGCATTAAAGTAGCTGCAGTCATCTAGAGCAGTATTTTTCAACCAGTGTGCCAAGAAAATAATAGTGTAGCGCACTTGGGTCTGAATCTGAGAGGGAGAACCTCCTTGGATGGTCAAGACCTGTCTGAGGAGGACAGGACTATCTGAAGAAGCTGGGATAAAAACAGCTCCGTGATCACTATGTTGTAGACACAGCACTTAAAAGCACTTCAGATGCATCTTCAGGGTGCTAGAGTCCATCTTCCTGGGTGTGTGGTCACCAACGAGTCTCTCAGGACCAGTCGATAGTAGGCATAGGAGTTGCCTCTGAGGCAGAGAGGGAAAAGCAAAGGGACAAAGCAGCTGGGAGATGCCAGTAAAGTGGCCACTAAATGCAGTTTCTGCAGACACTGATCGCAGAGCTGATTTTTTACTAGCTTTCCTATAGTCCCAACCCTACAGACAGTTGAGCACATGTATCAGATAGAATATGTTTGTGATAAGATAGTGGTGTGCCTTGTGATGTTTTTGGTTACAAAAAGTGTGCCACCAAAGAAAAAGGTTGGAAAACACTGATCTAGACAATAGCATGAGACTTACATTTTTGTCTGGCTTAGTTCAATAACTCAATTTAATCAGAAAGTGAGAAATTTTCAGGCCTGGAGGAAAGAAGGGCAAAATGTATGTTCAAGGAAATATAGGTATTCTGATTATAAATATATAATAAGGTTGGATAATTAGGTTGGACTGGTCCTGAGGGTGTAGTACAAGACAGGTTGTGGGGGTCTGTGGATCTTAACCTGTTTGGTCTAGAAAGGACAATGTTCATTTTCTCAAACAACTGTTTAAAGGTGGATACATCAGACCATAACACACATTTGCACTTTGTGTCAGTCTATCTCAGAAAACCCCACGAAAAATAAAAACCTGCTGTCATTTCTGGATGTTGAATGATGTATGGATTCAGGTTTGCATAGTATAGTTTTAGCATTCTTTTGTAGATGCCTCGACAAACTGTGTTTACTGACAATGACTTTTAAAAGTACTATCAAGCCCATGTGTTTACATTTTCATTACAGGAGAATGTCAGTTTTTTATATACTGCCAAGTGAGAACTGAAGATCATTGGCATTCAATACTAGTTTGCGACCTTGCCTTTATACACACAGATTTTCCTGGATTCTCTGAATCTTTTAATAATGCTTTGGACTGTAGATAGTCCCCCTTGGAGAATCACTGCCAGTCACCAGAGCATAACAATACTGATTGCTTAAACAACCCACAGCAATCCACCGTGACACACTTCGCCAATCATATGCAACCCATTCTGATATAATACAACCATGACTAGCGACCTTACATGACCCAAAGGCAGCAACCCTAAGAAACTCTGGTCTGAGTTCTTTGCAATCATACATTGAGAAATGTTATTTCTAAACTTTTCAACTATTTGTTCATGTAGTTTAACACATAATGGCATGCCTTCAACCAACAATGCTTGTAAATGAAAGACTTTCTGAGGGACACTCTTTTCAAACCCAATCACGAAAAAGTCACCTGTTACCCAATCAGCCACTTATCCTTGGAAAGCTCCAAAAATGTTTTTTGACACATCCCACAGGCAAATAGGCACCTGTTCCAGCTTTTGTGGAACATGTTAAAGGGCATCAAAAATGAAATGAGCTAATATTTACAATTTGTTTTTAATTTTATTAGTTTAAGCATTTGTCACACATATGAGAGTAGGAGTCAACTAAAGGGTCTGAATAATGGCAATTCCACGTCCAACCAGGGGGCGGCGGGGTGCACTAACTGTCTTTCTCGATCCCTTGCAGACCATTCTCAGGAAATCCCGCAGGATTCTAGTGCCTTTGATGACATCACTTTCCAGTTTCTGGTGTCTTCGAAGATGGGCCTGCCCCTGGTGGTGTTACTTCCGGGCCCCGCCTCTGATTATGTCACTTCTGGTCCCACCTCTGATGATGTCACTTCTGCCTCTGGCCCCGATGATATCACTTCCTACACTGGCCTTTAAAGCTGCCATTTTGATTCAATGCCACAGTTCTGTTTTGGACTCAGTTTTGTGAACACCTCACTATCTATAAAATACCTTTTTGCAGGCAAGGAACATTATACAGGTGGCTGCCCCAAACCTTTATGATGTGTATTTGTCTTTCTTGTGACACATTATATATATATTGTATTTGTACTGCTTTCAATTAAATATGGTTAAAAGAGCATTTACAAAACACTTCTTTTTGCTTTTATTTGCAATTTACATTCTCTCCCCGAATGTTTTAGGAAATAAGGCTATAGTTCCCAGCCACTATGACTTCTGTAGGAAGTCTCCATGCTCTTTCTGTGCTTGTGTGTGCTTTCCTTTCATGGTGATGTTGTTACATGGATTGACAATTACAATACATGTCAGAGAAGGTGTGTGTGTGTGTGTGTGCATGATTTAGACTCTATATCTGTATGTCTGAGTATTCATCCATGTATTCACTTTCTAGCCCAGCATATCAGTTTAGTGTCACAGACAGCCGGTGCATATACCAGCAGCACTGGAAGCAGAAGTATGAATAAAAAGAAAAAGACACTTAGTTTGTAACTCTGGACATCACTAAAAAAAATCTTGTGTCAGGCAGTTTCAAAAATAGCTTGTCTAGCAGTTGTCTATAGCAGTTTCCAAAACAAAATCCTAAATAAACACTATTAGGTTTTCTTTTTTTTTTTTTTTATACTTTGCCCCTGGTTAGCAAAGGTGTAACCCGGAAGGTGACGTTTTGATCTGTGTACTCAACCAAAAGATTTGTTTTGACTTCAGAAACGCCCTGCACCAGACTCCTGAAAATAAACAACCTGACTCTATTTATAAAAAAAAGGTGGCTGGCAGTGTTCAGTCACTTTCTGATATAAATGTTTGCAAATGCAACAAGGAGAATTTACTTTTGTGACCAAGAAAAGAAAACAAAGATGAAATGCTGCTATTTACTGTATTTATTCCTGTAAAACAAGAATAGAAAACAAATGATTCCAGTTTCCGAAAACCAGGGTACAAAATTCATTATTACAGATAAAAGGAGGAACATATATGTAATTTAGACTCATGTCTGACTACTGTTTGCTAAAGCAGCATAGTGGTTCACATATCCAGGGACATGGGTTCAAGTTATTGTCCTAGTTGAATTTGTACTTTCTGCCTCGGCTCATACAGGTTTTCTCCAGATACTCTTATAGCACTAAAGTGTGCATGGGAGACTGACATGTAATTCTAAACTGGTGTGGGTTGTTATGATTTACCTAAGAGAACTTCAAAAAAGGTTTGATGACTTAAAAAGCCTAAGACGTTAAGTCCTCAAGAAAGCACTAAGGCCTAAAATCTTTAAAAAAGGGAGAGGAGAATCGCCAAAATTACTGACCAAAATAAATAAAACCTTCATATTTAAATTAAAATTTCATAAAAATCCAATAAAAAATATAAGATCTGAAAGGATAAAGTGGGTATTTGTCAAGTCAAAGTTATTTCTTCACAATCATCTTCTTATATAATAAGCTACCGTGGCTGTTCGTTTGTCTGTCCAGGATTTTAAATCACCTGTAGCTTGCAAAACCATCTGCACTATTGACCTGAAATTTGGTACACTATACTATGTGACCTCTACAATCCGATTTTGGGGTGATGATTGACCTCCAAGGTTGTTAATGTTTTTTATTTTATTTTATTGTAGAATCAACTCTAGGTAGCGGCCAGCAGGACGGCCATGTGGTGCATGCGTATGGGCGGCATTCCCATCCCTTCTACCTTCACCATCACTTCCCCTGCCTCTTCATATCTTAAATCATTCTTGAGGTGGATTGAAGACTTAAGTGCCAGCTTAAGTGAAGAATTTAAGAAAACGTACTAAGTAATTGCAGCATAAACACTGACTTAATCAGTTTTAACGCAAAAACATGCCGATGAAAGAAGAGAAGAAGGGGGCTGCTAGGGTGTAGAAAAGAAGAGCTGCTCAGGAAGCAGCAAGCACATCAACCTCTTAGCAAACTAATGCTTAACAGAGACAAAGAAAGAGGATGAAATGTATGAATGCTCAAGTTAAGTGTATTGACTGCACGTTATCATGCAGTGCGCCATTACTGGTGTTATATATTTGCTTTACACATGCAATACCTTTCTAGAGTGAAACATATTTCATGTTTAATAAAAAAATAACTCGCCTGCTCTTTTATAATAGAGCCTATGGATACTCGGGTCCTATTGTAAAGAAAAGCCTTAAACCTTAACAGATACATCAATTTTTCAAGCCAAAAATGTTACTGTGTATTTATCCACATCTTGACATTAAACAAATATTTCATATAGCATTTCCATGTCATTGTAAGAAGGCAAAAACAAAAAAGCAAACTATTGTTGTGGTATTCAGCCACTTTAAAAGGAGACTGGCTGTGCACTCCACTTTGCCAAGTACCCCGTTCATCTTCCTTAATGGCATCCTTTCAGCCCCAGGGGCATGGATTCACCTCGAAAAGCCATTGCCAAGTGTCTTTATTGACATTATTGAATGTTGATGCCCAGATGTGAATTGCTGCCTCTGTTCTGTAGACAACTAGATAACAGCAACCAAAAAAGTCTCACTTGTAATTGCTTATATTCTTTCACTATATGGAATGTTATTCCTTTTGCAAAAATAATGTCTGCTGCTGGATTGTTAATATATGTGTGTGCTTCAGTGACAGACTGCATGTTTGTAACATGAAATCTAGTGACAAGAAATAAACAGACTTTACAGGCATACATTCATTAATTTTCCTAACCCAATTATTAAGGACAGGGTTGCGGGGCAGCTGGATCCTATCCCAGCAAGCCTCAGGCAAAAGGCAGGAACATCACCTGGACAGTGTGACAGTCTATCACAAGGGAAACACACACACACAGGTTAGTGCCAATTTAGCAATACCATTTCACCTAAGTGTAATCAGGATGACGTCTAGCAAGTTCAGTGAAGATGCTTTAGCATGTTCAGGGTGGTAGCACAGAGCTGTCATTTCTGCTTCACAGTGCTAGAGTCTGCACGAGTTTTACATGTTCTCCCTGTGTATTTATGGACTAAGTTACATGAGTGAGTGCCAGTGAGTGTACTAACTCAAAATTGTTGTCCTCCTTTCTTTTATTACCATTTCCTCAGAAAGAGTGACAAACTTGAAATAAAAGTCAATAATTGATTTGTGGTGCTTCAATCTGTTCTGTTGCACACTCTGTCTTTTTCATTTTTGGAGTATTTTTTTTCATTGTGTAATCCATCTAACAGCACATCATGGAAACAGCAATGTGCAGTTGACTTGCCTATAGCTTTTATTAAAAATAAAATGCAGTGTAAACAGTTCAATTTAGGTTTATTAGTATGTGTACAAAGTACAATGAAACTCGTATATGTGCTTTTCACTATGCTAACTTTCAACAAGAATCTCACACTGTAGGATAAGTAAATAACATCACAGAATGTAATGCGTAAAAATTTGGTAATACTTAGGAAAAAAAATAATCATAAGATGTGAGTGCACACCTGTCTATTGTTACAAGTCATAGAAGAACGTAAACACTGAAGAGCAGAATTGCAAAAGCAAAAATAAGATAATAAGCAGAATGTAGCTTGGCTCTGGGAGCTGGTTGGGTTGTCATAGGTCCACTTAAAACAGTGATCAGACAAGCAATCATGAAACATACTTCTTACCTCAAGAAAAGTTGTTTCAAGAATATCTGATAAAATTAATTTTTTCTAGTTTCCATTTGTTATCACAAAAAGATAACAAACATAAACATGGAAAGCATTTTTTTTTTAACTTAAAGCCTTTGCTGATTCAAAGTGGATGTATTTTGTACATTTCGAAGCTTTTTCATTCACCTACGGTCACTGCTACCCTCCAGTTCCAAATCCAAGAAGAGAGAAGATATTTTTAAAATGTATAAAAACACTTCACTTTAGAACACAATTTAATGTGTTATATATATATATACTATATCATGTTTGTGAAGAAATAAAATTAATTTAAAAATACCAAAATGCTGCTTTAGAAACTTCCAAAAAAATAAAAATCAAACTGAACACTAAGTCAGTATTTTGCCACATCAGATTGCCAGATGCATGAAGCATGACATAACATGCATGCCTGGTCGTGATAAAAAATGTGCTTTTAAATTTTATTGAGACTTAGTGGCAGAGGTGGGAAACACTACACTGAATTAGTAATCAAAAACAGAACAGAGTCGATCAATCAAGCAAAACTAAAGTTGCAGTTGTAAGGGAGCTAAATTGAAAACCTGAAATATTTTTACATTATTATTCATTTGTTGAGCAAAGGTGACTCTTTCTTTTAATGAAGTTAAAAGTTCAGATGGTGGAGCATCTAGCAACACATCGTTCATAAATAAAAAGGCAACCAGTTAGTACTTATGCAATGGCATTGCCACAGCAAAGAATCCATAAAATCCATTACATGTCAAACTTGGATGATGCCAACAAGAATGTAATTAAAATAAGGTAGAGCAAAAACAAATGCAGAGAAATCTAAACATGAGAAAAATATGTTAGACGCGAGAGACGGTTGAAAACATCCACAAACCCTTACATGTTGACAGGAAAATTAAGCTTAATTTGGTCACAAACATGCTAAAAAGGCCGGGCTTTTCATTTATAAAACTTAACAACTAAAAATTAATCTTTTTAAGCAGGTATTTTATTATTTTCCCTCTTTTATCTCTTGTGCATGGATATCTCTGATGAAAACATCCTGTGCTTATATTTGCTGTGTCTGCTCAGATACGTCACCATTTTACTCTCAAAGCCTTGGACCTGCCAGTATTGACATATTGTATCAGTTGCCTGTCTGCAGACTGTGTAAGACGAATAAGCAGCAGCACTCTTCATCATAGGCCACTGAAGCTGAAGGCATTTTGCCTGCAAGAAGCACAGCAACACATCACTATGAGTCTATAGTCTAAAGAGTTATTTGTGGCTTAGCTTTATATAATTTGACAGCAGTTAGCTAAATGAGTGGACTTTCATTAAATATGAATTCTTTTAATATTAATTACGATGTTAACTTGTTAAATCCAATCTAAGGTCACAGGAGGCCAGGGCTCATCCTGGTAGCTTTGAGCACAAAACAGGAACCAGCTCTGAAGTGGGTGCCATCCGCCGTCATTACTAGACCAAAATAAATAATAAACATTTACATCATGTGTTCCAGTTGTCATTCTGCTTATTTTTATGGTAAAAGAAAACTTTTTAGACTAGAGGAAATTAATTATACATAGCATGATCTATGGTAATTACTTGCAATTTATCATTAACACTATATCAAGGTGCCTTGCCTATGGTCAAACTCTACTGCAGTTTTCTAGTTTTAGAATTAATATTGTTTTGTACTAAACTCTTTCTTCCATTCCTTGGTCAGTTAGGGTAAACAGCCACCAGCAGTGAAAGCTGATATTTTACATTATACTCTTCTGGGTCATTCAGGCAGACAATTGGGTTTGGAGCAATGTCACTCTCCTGCACATTATTGCACATCAGAGGCAATAGAAGTAGATCAGCCTGGTTTATGTGACAAACTGATTAAGCACAACGACAGGAAAAGGGCATATTTTGAAGAATAAATCCCAAAAGGTTAAGACATGCAATGCACTGAGAGACAATAAACAGCATGCTTAACTCTCAGCAATGAAGAGTATATTTCAGCCTGATAGTATCCAAATTAATACTGATCAATTTCAGCAATACAGTCATGGCCGAAATTATCGGCACCCCTGGAATTTTCCCAGTAAATGCACCATTTCTGCCACAAAATTTTTCAATTATAAATGTTTTGGTATACACGTTTATTTCCTTTATGTGCATTGGAACAACACAAAAAACAGAGAAAAAAAGCCAAATCTGAGATCATTTCACACAAAACTCAAAAACCGGGCTGGACAAAATTATTGGCACCCTCAACTTAATATCTGGATGCACGCCCTTTGGAAAAAATAACTGAAATCAAGCACTTCCTATAACCATCAACAAGCTTGTTACACCTCTCAACTGGAATTTCCGATCACTCTTCTTTTGCAAACTGCTCAAGGTCTCTCAGATTTGAAGGGCACCGTATCCCAATAGCAATTTTTACATCTCTCCATAAGTGTTCAATCGGATTTAGATCCAGACTCATTGCTGGTCACTTCAGAACTCTCCAGCGCTTTGTCTTCAACCATTTCTGGGTGCTTTTAGAGGTATGTTTGGGGTCATTGTCCTGCTGGAACACCCATGACCTCTGACGCAGACCCAGGTTTCTGACACTGGGCCTTACATTGCGCCCCAATATCTTTTGGTAGTTTTTCATGATGCCTTGCACACAGTCAAGGCATCCAGTGCCAGAGGCAGCAAAACATCCCTAAAACATCTTAGGACCTCCACCATGTTTGACTGTAGATACTGTGTTCTTTTCTTCGTAAGCCTAATTACATTTTCTGTAAACAGTAGAATGATGAGCTTTACCAAAAAGCTCTACCTTGGTCTCATCTGACCACAAGACGTTTGCCCACAAGGATTTTGGCTTCCTCAAGTACATTTTGGCAAACTCCAGTCTGGCTTTTTTATGTTTCTGTGTCAGCAGTGGGGTCCACCTGGCGTTCCTGCCATAGCGTTTCATTTCGTTCAGATGTTGACGGATAGTTCGAGCTGACACTGTTCCACCCTGAGTCTGCAGAACAGCTTGAATATGTTTTGAAGTTGATTGGGGCTGTTTATCCACCATTCGGACTATCCTTTTTTGCAGTCTTTTATCAATTTTTCTCTTTCGTCCATGTCCAGAGAGAATAGCTACAGTGCCATTCGTTGTGAACTTCTTGATTATGTTGCGTATAGTGGACAAAGGAACATGAAGATCTCTGGACATGGACTTGTAGCCTTGAGATTGTTGATATTTTTCCACAATTTTTGTTCTCAAGACCTCAGACAATTCTCTGCTCTTCTTTCTGTTCTCCATGCTTAGTTTGGCACACTCAGACACAAAACAGAACGGTTGAGTCAACTTTTCTCCATTTTAACTGGCTTCAGGTGTAATTGCTATATTGCCAGCACCTGTTTCTTGCCACAGGTGAGTTCAAATGAGCATCATATGCTTGAAATAAAACGATTTACCCACAATTTTGAAAAGGTGCCAATAATTTTGTCCAGCCCATTTTTGGAGTTCTGTGTGACATGATGTCAGTTTTGGCTTTTTTCTCTGTCTTTTTGTGTTGTTCCAATGCACATAAAGGAAATAAACATCTGTATACCAAAACATTTGTAATTGCAACAATTTTCTGGGAGAAATGGTGCATTTTCTGGGAAAATTCTAGGGGTGCCGTTAATTTTGGCCATGATGGTATATATTTTGAGGCATTAAACAGAAGTGTGCACAAGCATATGGTTACAATCATCCATAATTCCATGTACTGAATGTATTAATTTTATTGTATGGCTGTGATAGCCTATCCAGGCACATGGCATTAACCAAGTCTTGTAGGGATGCCATGGTAGGGCACATTCATAGACACAATAATGTTCACACATTTACATAGCCTTTGCCTATTTAGAATATAGGAAGAAAACAGTCCAGGGTTTTAGGGAGTCAAATCCTGGCAACACAACATGCAAAGCCAGAACCAAACCTGAATGAAATGGCACATTTTCACAGGGCCAACACAAACGTGCCTGTCAGGTTTTGGATTGCGGTAGAAAAATTGAATAAGCAGTGGGCACCCTTGTATGTAGACTCTATTCACACATTAAATAGGATGGGATTTGTATTCAGGATACAGAAGATGCTAAGCGGTAGCTAACCTCCAAGCCATTTTGATCCTCTACACTAGACTATTTTATTGAAGTATTCCTAATTTTGTTCCATCAGCTTTATATAATGATCTTACGGAATGAAAATAAAAAAAAAATCCTGATGTCTCACTAAGCTTACTCTATATGCCACACGTTAAACTTTCCCTAAAACTGTGACTACTGTCTGCCCTTTGGTATTTCTGCTCTTCATCACTGTCTGCTCTTTGGTATTTGTCACTAGCAAGGAATTGCTCAAGGCGACACTCCTACTCCGTTTCAAGTCATCCTCTCTGAGATGGCAGAGGTGAGATGCAAACGCAGGTCTTTGGGATTACAAGCTGTCATCTCCATCTCTGTACTAATGGAAATCTCCATCAGACAGTGACAGGTTTGACCACTTAATATTGAAGGTGCTTCTGTTGTGCAGCAGTAAGCCTCTGTTATTTGGCAATCAAGCCACTGCTTAATACTTCTGAGGTTCAATAATGTCTGCCTCTTGTATTTCAGACCTGTCTGAAATATATTGTCATATTTGTCTATGTTAATCACTGAGCTTATTTCCATTTTACTTTGGGTTTATTTATATGAATGTTGCATGGCTTATTATTTTAATGCACAAAGAGAAATGCTTTACATTTTCTTATTCTGGGTTCAATTTAGGTTTAAGCTTTGTTGCATAATGTACTTTGTATTAGTTCATGTGTTTTATATAGTATATGCTTCAGAATAAAAGTACTCAGAAGGCCTCAGAATAACTTCAAAAGAAGGGTTTTGCATTATGGTATAGTTTTCATTTTAAGAGTTCATAACAGTTCCTAGTCTTAATCCATCTGCAAGGTCAGTTTGTACTTGTTTTCCAGACAAGACCTCTTCTTTATTTGTATTGAAGGTTACAATAGACTCCTTATTATATAAACAGCCTTGCAATTTGATGCCAGCCCAGTTCTGTCAAACTGCCTCTTTCTTTAGCTACAACTGTTTAATGCTTTGTGAGAACCGCTTTCAATGGAGTGCACCTTGATGAAAAAAATTTGGGTGGGGATGAAGTTTTTGAGGAAACAAATTGATGTACCACTTACAGTACCTATTATATAGTGCCTTTCTTATCTATCTATTTATCTAGTCATTCCACATTCTCTCATGGTCCTCATCATAGTGTCAATGCACATCTTGGCCTGCCCAGTACCAGACCCATAGGACAAATCCAGGGTAAAATGCATTATACCCTTTCCACCATGCTTCCTAATCTAATGACAGCTTTTCCATTTCTAATGTGCTCCAAAACTTCAGTCCATAACATCCACAGTCCCCTTATTTTCTTCCTATAACTTGCCCTTTAGATGTGGAAAGAAACAGGTATACCTGCCACCAAAATTTTAAACTACACCCATCTTTAAATTTCCAAATCCCCATTCTGCCAAAACCCATGCCATTATGTCCGTACTCCCACCTCCATAATCTTCCAATAATGTGCACTTCCATCTGCCCTATAACACATCCATAGCATAAGTCCAATCCAAATCTTATTCTGCCTCGGCTAATAGAGTGCCCAGTCTTTCGTCATTTCCACTGTATTCCATAAATCCACATCATACAATCAACTGTCCTTTGATTTTTCTTGACTTGCATCCCAGTTTATCATTCAGCACACCCACTGAGTCATTCCCTCCCTAATTTTATTCAACACTTGCTGCCAGTCTGGCCAGTCCTATCCACCTGGGCACATATTGGCAATGTAAGATCCACAGACCACATTTTAAAATATAGCTTGTTTCCCGAACCTGTCTGGTACTAGACACGAAGGACAAGTCCAACCTAAATCTAATTTTGCCTTTACGATCAGGATACTTTAAATTTCCTTTTAAATAAATTATGCCCTCCTTTCCTTCAGGCTTGAAAATCTCTCAGTTACTTTCTGATTAAACTGAGTCGTTTCACTAAGCCTGCCAAAAATTAGCCTCATGCTATTGTCTAGATCAGTGTTTCCCAACTTTTTTTCTTTGGTGGCACACTTTCAGTAACCAAAATTAGTCCAAGGCGCACCACTGTCTTACTAACCACACACACATATATTTCACACACATGCTGACCTGCCTGAATCGCATATTTTATTTTATCTGAAAAAAATTAAAGGGAAAAATATGAATTGTGGATCAAAGTCACTTCGTAGATTTGAGTGCTCATGACTACAAGTGACAACAAACAAAAAAAACCTTTGGAGGAATCACCGATGTCACCCTAACATGTTCAGTGTATCGCTGTCTTAAACACAAAACAAGCAATTGATACTCTTTCACAAAGATTAGGAGGATATTGGAGGTAAGAGAAGAAATTATGCTCTTGCTGCTTTCCCTTTTTTATGTTAAAAAGTCAACCTCTAATATGGTAAGACATTTTCTAACAAGTGAGATAACCTGCCCACATGGTGTGATTCATGGACCAGATACTCAGTTGTTATAGCTTGACATATGCAGACATGTTTTAGGTAACTGGTGACTCTGACTTGGCCAAGTGATAGATAGATAGATAGATAGATAGATAGATAGATAGATAGATAGATAGATAGATAGATAGATAGATAGATAGATAGATAGATAGATAGATAGATAGATAGATAGATAGATAGATAGATAGATAGATAGATAGATAGATAGATAGATAGATAGATAGATAGATAGATAGATAGATAGATAGATAGATAGATAGATCTTACAAGTCCCTCTGAAGATCAGAACTGTCCTATTTGGTACCAGCTGTAGAAATAACTGAACTGGTGATTTCATGTGTCCAACATTCTGCGCCGACCCAGTATCCTTTCCCGCTCCTTTCTGTGGGCTGTGGCAATGTGTACTTGGACCAACCGTATAGATGATCGAGTGTTAGAATCAGTGGCACACATTTTATGAAGATCCCAGATTCTTTGCATGTGCAAATTTTGCTAAAGTTGTTTAGACTTTTATTTTAGATAATTTACTGAGTAAAACACAGTGTGTATTTGCATGGCCATTTTTCTTTGTTTTCTGGTTTAATTTTGTAGTAACAATTATCTCCAGCAAAATAAATCAAAGTAGAAGTAGCGATTTGTGTTTAAAAGTGTAGTGAAGTAAAAATGAAAGTAGATAGAAAATTTTATAATTAAATAAAGTGGAAATACTCTCAAAACATACTCAAGTACAATAATTTGGTATTTCTACTTTGTATTTTCACAAAGTATTTCTATTTTGTTATTACACAACATTGTCACAGTAGAACAATTGGAAGGTTGCACAGCTTATGTGCTTGTGCTTTTCCTCTTTAACCAGGATGACACAGATATAGACCAATAACCCCTTCTTCACTCTACCTCTTTGTGATGCCCTGACTACCCACAGATGGCATTAACTTCACGTTGTTTTATTACAAAAGGTTTTGTATATAGCATCTTTAATTTAAAAAAATAATGTAAAAATTTATGCAAATCTTTGGTAAGTGAATACTTGGATTCCATCTGTGTTGTTGACTATGGCATCCATTTACAAATTTCTATCTATTAATCTATCCATATTCCTTCAGTATGTCAGCAGGCAACTTGATCTTATTGGTTGCTCATTACTGAACTGCGTCACAATTTATATGCCATTTTCTCTTATTTTTGCTAGCCAGCAGCCATACCACTTGCACTTGGCCTAGTACTTGGATTAGAGGTCATCTGAGAAAGGCTGGGTTGCTGCTGGGAGAGGTGTTGGTTAGACCATCAGGAGGTGCCTAATGGTCCATGTGTGGGTCCCAACACCCCAGTTCAGTGATGGGGACACAGTGCTGTAAAAATTGGCACCGTCCTTTGGATAAGGAAAAACTGAGCTCCTGACTTTCTGTAGTCATTAAAGATACTTGTGCATCTTTCGAAAAGAGTAAGCTGTATCCTCAAGGTCCTGGCTAAACCGCCCACCACTACATGGTCATTCTGATGACTAACATCCCCTGTCTCTTATTAGCTATCTTTGTCACCTATTCAGCACCTAATTGCTACTGTGTACTGAGTGTACTTGTGCAAGAATAGCTGCTGTTGCATCATCCACGTGGATGCTACACATTAGTGGTGGCTGAAGTGGTTCCTCACTGTCTATGCAAAGCACTTTGAGTAGGTCAGAAAAGTGCCATATAAATGTAATTCATTTGTTATTGTATATTTGACTACTGCTTGGCCCATTCAACTTTTGACTTTTTTCCCTGCACTGGACTTTACTGTAATCTGTGTCTGCTCCTTGGATTTTGTTGGTGTGCCTGTTATCAAATGAAGAGTTTAGCTTGTTTGATGACAGCTCAACATAGTCCAATTCATGCTCTTAAAACAGACCCTAATTAAACTTGAGTCTCCATACTGTGGTTAAACATACACTCAGAGACCTAGCCAAATAACAACAACAACATTTATCTATATAGCACATTTTCATACAAACAGTAGCTCAAAGTGCTTTACATATTAAATAATAGAAAAATGAAAGACACAATTATAAAACAAAATAAATCAACATTAATTAACATTGAATAAGAGTAAGGTTCAATGGCCAGGGGGGACAGAAAAAACAAAAAAAAATAAGAGTTACAGCAGCACACTGATGGTACTTTGCACTATACAAAGTGTTCACTTCTCCAATGTAACATTTGAAAATCCTCCTGATTTCTGAACTAAGCCTAAATCAACAATGTAATGACATTTATTAAAGGCAGACACAGCCACGGGTGCAGATTTCACTTCCTAAACTCTGCCTGCAATTGAAGTGAAAACTGTATTGGAATCTTTTGCATATCTTGTACTATTGTTCCTCAACAGTATTGCTTTTATTCTTTCATTTGTTACAGTTTTTGCTTTCTTTTTAATGGACAAATGTCTCATTCACTTTTGGTGTAGTGTGGGAGACTAGGTAAATTATATAGATAATGTAAAAACAGGATGGCCACACAAATGAGAAACCTGTATAAAAGTCATAACATGGTCTATAAAGAGGAAAAAAAGTTCAAAAGTAAATGTCAGCACAAACAAGCATGCAGCACCGAGCCAAGTTCCCTGAATAAAATCCAGCCAGTGTACTTTAGCTGAAGATAAAGAAGAAGGTGAAGGTTCATGATTGGCTGTGAAAATACAACCAAAGAAGGCGAAGAACTGGAAGTTGACACAGAGGTGAAGAGGGAACTCACGTTTGTTTAGCATGGCACAGCAGAGTAGGAAGGATTTTTTTTATTTTATTTCTCATCTTTTGTCACACTCAGTTTGTGCTCCCAGCTGTGTGTGCTATATAGACTGATAAGCAGTATTTAATGAAAGTGAGCATATTTAATTTGAATGTTGGTTTCTGAATCACAATCAGCTTTAGCAATTTTCTTTAACATTTTCAAACTACCAAAAAGGAGTTGCTGAGATGCATCAGATAATAGTGAATGGAGCAGCTTAGTAATCATCCTTTTCCATCAGGCATCAACTTGGACCCAGAAGGGAGAAGGCGTTTGATTCATTTTGTGCAAGCAGTAATCCAGAGCAGTAACAAATAAACAGAAAACATGTATCAAAGCGGCCAAGGGGTTGCACTGGTTTCCTTGAGAATCAACTTGATAAATGTTCTGAGAGCAGTCTTCAGAGGCACCTACTTGAGAGCAAAAAACAGGAAGATAGAGCGGGACCTCCCTGATGTTTCAAATGCATCTTTTTGGGAATAAAGATTAACAACATGCACTTATTTTTGGTCCATCGACTTGGTGTCAGAGTATAAGACAACTTGCTTAGTCTTCTTATTAGCTGGTGGGACCCTAAAATGTCTGCCTCACATCAGGGCTATGATGTAGTTATTTAAATCAAAACAGGAGGTGGGACTGCTTTGACAATTGAAGAAATCTCCTCTGCTGAAATGACAATTACAAGAAAGACAATACAAGGGGAATGAGTTCAAAATGTGGCCTAATCATTACTGGAAGGACTTTGCATGTTCTCCCAATACATCCACTTATCTGGACACCACAGACGATTCCTATATGTTGGTTTACTTTTAGTTGAATAAATGATGACAGTTTAAAATATGTTATATGTCATTTCCCCTGTGTTTAGATTCAGCGGGTTGGATAATGGATGGATGGATATGTCATTTCTTAACTGAGGTAAGATTAATCTACTGTTATGACTTAGTGAGGGCAAGATGATTGATTTTTTTTGTCCTCCCATATAAAATCATAGAATTGTATAAGTGAGTACTTACTTTTTCATATGATTGAACAGTACTTCCCAGTGAAGGACACATCCCTACCAAGAGATTATACCCAGAGCATACTGTGCCCAGAGTGTCAAATTACTGGGGACATCATGTCATTCAGTTATATTAAATTGATTGTGGTAGAGAACCCTCAGCAATCAATCCCAACCAGCACAGGGCGCAAGGCAGGAAACAAACCCCGGGCAGGGTGCCAGCCCACCGCAGGGCGCGCACACACACACACACACACACCAAGCACACACTAGGGACAATTTCAGATCACCAATACACTTAACCTGCATGTCTTTGGACTGTGGGAGGAAACCAGAGCACCAGGAGGAAACCCACGCAGACACGGGGAGAACATGCAAACTCCATGCAGGGAGGACCCAGGAAGCGAACCCGGGTCTCCGTGCCGCACGCAATCAATTCAAATATATCAAAAATATTTTGGTTTATTGAAACCCAGTAACAAAGGAGGAATAAGCAAAGTGACAAGCCAATAAAAGATGAAGGCAAACATCTACAGCCCTATTAGGTTTACCTGCATGAGCTTTTCTCTTACCTGGGGCTTACATTCTGCCTTCCCAGTATCACAAAACTGACCATTTTTCTAACCAAAATTGTTGGTCTATAATCAACCTTTTGCAAATGAACCTTTACTCAATTTGGTTCTGAAAGCTAGCATCATTGGAACACTGCCTTGGAGCCAACCATAAACCCAGCCTGATTCACTTTCTGGTCAAGTTCAGAATCACTTCACAGTGTGACCACTATACCCTAAGGCAAGACTATCAGTTAGGTGTAGGTTTTTGCCACCTTCAAGCATAAAATTGTTTCATGATATATCAGTGGTCCACAACATTAGTTTCATAAGGGCACAGTGCTGGAGGTTTTTGTTCCAGCAAAACTGATTAATTAGAAGTCAAGCCAAGACAATAATATAACTTGATATGGCTTGTTAATGCTTTTATTATTCCATGTCAAGTCATTTTTACATTGTTAATTTTCCATTTTCCAACAATGTTATCCAGATGACTTGTGCATAATATTTTACATTAGGGACTACCAGTGCATCTTATAATTGCATACTGTTATGTAACAAGACTTTAACAAAGGCTTCATTTAATCTTAATTACACTTACAAGGCACCAAAAAAGTGGTGATTTATCTACTGAAAAGCTATGTCATATTAGACGACTATTGAAGAGATTTTCAGTCGTAGCCTTCATTTACTGTATATAATCATAGCATGTTGGAGGCAGTTGGCAGCCTGCTACTGTGAAGCTGGTTGCCTAATGAGACATACCCAGCAACTCCATCCAACTAGTCAGCGAAACACCCCAGTAAAATCAGTTTGATTTTGTCTTAAGTCATGGTGGTCATCTCTGTGTGCAAGAGCTGACAACCAATTAATGCTCATTTAGAACTATTCTGCATAATGTGGCACGTGGCTGGGGGTGGTACCGGACCGGAGGAGGGGTTATGCTTCCTCCAGACCACGCAGGGACGACCATCCTGGTGGCTGCGGGGACTACGGGTACAGAGCTTTGAAGCTCAGCCCTATAGGGGCCCGTTGTCACCGCCAGGGGGCGCCCCGATGCCTATGGAGCCCATGACCTCAGTACTTCTGCCACACCCGGAAGTGCTGGGGGGAAGAGGATCAGGGACTTCCAGGTGCAGAGCCGGTACTTCAGCCACACTGGGGAGTGCCGGTGGAAGATTGTCGGGAGGCACCTGGAGCACATCCGGGTGATTAAAAAAGGGGCCGCCTCCCTCTGTTCGATGGCTGGAGTCGAGTGGAAGAGGATGGAGCTCAGAGTAGAGGAGTGTAGGCGGCGAAGAAAGGCATAGTGTAAGGGCCTAGACTTGTGGGTGATTGGTGCTGTGGCACTGGGTTTGTGTGTGTTCATCAGTGCAAATATTCTGTAAATAAATGTGTGGTGGTGCATATAACGATGTTTGCCTGTCTGTGTCCGGGCTGCTTACCACAATAGACTGTAGTGATGAGGAATAACAAACATTGGGGTTTGAACCTACCAAACAGAAAAAAACAACCTGTCGTCTGTTGTCTCATGTTTTATGTTTCCATACAGAATGGAAGAAAGATAAAAAATGGTAGCAATCACAATTGAACTCAGCTTACCTATTAACCCTTTATACATTTTCATCTCCACAAGGCAGCATGCTTTAGCTGTCACAAAAAGGGGCGAGCACAGCTATACTGGAAAGTCAGCATGCATTAAGTAAAGACATAAGCAGCAGAACTTTTCAGCTGTTTAAAGTGATATGGTTCAGAAATGAACAGTGACTGCAGTTGCAAATCTTACATACCCACTGACTAGAAATTGCATAATATGACATCAGCTTAACTTCATTTTGGAATGGTCTGAAGTGGCTTTAGTGGGCCATAATATGTCACTCCATGTTGCATATTTCAACATACATGTGGGTGTGTGTGAGTGTGTTTGTTCTTTGTACAATTCCACACCCTTGGTCCAATCGCAACAAAATATCCCAAGAGACAATAGACGGCTTTGGAACCTAAAATTTTGACCCTGGGGGTACCTAGAGGGGGAGGGAGGTTATTTATAATACTGTGAGGTTTGCTATAACACAATGATATTTATTTTTCTTCTGTGCTTTTGCGGACCAATAAAGTTCAATCTATCTATCCATTAATCTGTTTAAGTGTTAGTGAGTTGTGGACAGCAGCAGATTACTAATCTCAGACTTTACTTTTTCTCTTTAAAACAGACATTTCATAGTTAAAAATGTACAGGTCTAAAAGGGACCAGGTTAGAGGATGAGTTGCTGGTTTTTTTTTTGTTATTTTTATCTCATTGTTAATTGGCAGCTAGTTTAGAAATTAAGAAGCATGTACAAATGACTGTGTAAGACTAAAAGGAGGCATTAAGGGTTGAAAATCTTACCAATCAAGTTAATGAAAATGAACAACAAAAATGTTGTTTGTGCAATAATTGGCTCCTAATTATGAATCTGATTTAAAACAAAAATCTGCAGCCACTACAGCCCACCAGGACAGAACCTGAGGTCTACAGCATTAGAGGATGAAGTGTCATTACCATGTAAGCAGTAGAAGGTCAGCAACCCCTGCCTGCCCTCAAGTGTCCTGAAAGAATGTGTGCAGGCTGCTCTCCAGAGTGCCCAAAAGACCTCACTGCAGGGTACGACATTGTGGGACCTGTCTACTGCCACTTGTTTATAGGTTAACCATGTTGGTTTCCCATTCTATTTGTCTCTCTTGTCTACCACTCTTGGCCTACTTTTCAATAAGAAATTCATTGACAGTACACAAAGCTATATAACACATACATTGCTTCTGGTGTTCTAAATGCATTTACTCAACACACAAAACCTTTCTGAACATTTATTTGTTTTAAAACAATATAAAGATGGATGGCAATGAATGTGCCAAAAAAGCTACACTGAAACAAGCATAATTAGTGAATTTCAAGGAGAGTGCAATAATGTGGATGTTACTGTAATTGTCAAAACATCTGATTATTAAAAGCACATATTTTCAGCAGCATTATTATTACTCCTGAAAGACTGCAAACCAAACCTGTCCTTTCATCCAATTTCCTTTCACCTCTCAAGCCTTTGGATCTCCGTGGCAACCACATTTATGAATCTGCGTCTTGCAGCACTCCATGTTTTGTTACTTGGGCATTTAGTTCAATTCCAGATGATTTGTGCTCCTGGCTTCCTGATAATAACTGGTGATTATAATGAAAAGATTGGTTGCTTATGTCAGACCTTACGTCAAACTTTATCTGTTGAACATCCAAACTGGGTACATTGACGCTGACGTAAGTGTTGATTATTAAGCCTTGAAGAGGATTTATTTTTAATGCACATGAGGAAAGGAAGGAAAATGTAAAAATAAAGCATGAAGTCTTGCCAATAGAGCAGGTAACAAAATAAACTGACTGTAGAGTACACTCATTAACCTATTAGTAGAATGGTGGTAATAGTGCATTTGGACACTGTAAAATAATTTAATACTTTATATAGTGCCTTTTATGGATGGATAGATAGATATATTTTGTTGAGCACTAGGGAATATTCACTTGCACCATAAAATAAGCTTACACACAACACACCCAGTGTACATCTCATTAACAGTGCTCCTAATAAATGATGTCCCCAAGAAAATGTCTATTATAACTAATCAGAATGAAGATGTACATGATGGAAGAGGCACAATACAGTGTAATGATTTGGATAAAAACACTCCCAGTCACACCTCTTGGCACACCATGGTGGAATGAGGCTGGGACTAAAGAAGCTGTAAGACAATTCTTAATGGAGAGGATGGTCAGCATTAGCCAACACAGCTTCTGTTTCTTTTTTGTATTGTCTCCATGGAGCTTGGATACATCACTGTAATGCTCCTGGCTCTGTTGACCTGTTCGTTTAGGCATCCTCCCAAATGACCACAGCAAACAACATTAAACTGACCACTATGGACTGGTAGAAAATCTCTAGTTGTTTGATACACAGTAGTCTCCTAAGTGTTAGACCTGAGCATTACTCGGGCTGCGAAAACTGTGCTAAAAGCATTAGTCCTGAGTGTCACTTGGGTAGCTGTACAGATGTGTTAGAACCGAGAACCACTTGGGCTGTAAAAGTGCTGTCAGTGCTGCCATTCTTTGGATAAATTACGTCTGAGTGCAGGATTTCACTAATTATGAAATATCTGCACTTTACCTACAATGAAGACTTTGATGAGAATACCCATCCAGCACCCAAAATGAAGAAAATGTGGGAGCTATACCAGGTGATTATAGTGAAATTTCAGAGCGTTTATATTTTCCAGACTGTGATGTCAGCATCAATAAAAGTCTCATGGCTTATAAGGGCAGACTGTACATTGCATCAAAAAGAGCAAGATTTGGCATAATTTTTACAAGTTTTGTGAATCTAAAACAGGATACATTTGGAATTTGGTTCTGTACACAGGGAAAGGGACAATGTTTGATCCGAAATACAGTCAGCACGGCGTTGCTACGTCATCTGCGCCAACTTTGATAGATGCTCTGCTAGATCAAGGATACTGTGTAACCATGGATAATTTTTATACTTTACCAGAGCTGTTTGACATCTTGCTGCAAAGAAAGACTGATGCAGATGGAACAGTGTGTCCTAACTGCCGTGCCATGCCTGAAGACTCTGGCAGAGCTAAATTACAGTGAGGTGCGCTAGCAGCTTGGCAAAAGTGTAAAGTGCTTGCAAAAGAAAGATGTTTGTCTTCTTAGCACTGTATATAATGCAGCTACAGTCACTGTACAGGAAAAAGGCAACAAGCAGGTTATGAAGTCTTATGCTGTGGTTGACTGCAATAGCACAATGGGCGGCGTACATCGTGCGGATCAAGAATTGAATTTCTATCCCATTATGACGAGGCAACAAAAGAAATACTACAAGAAGATACTTTGTCATGTGGTGGAACAGTGCATTTGGAATGCATTCGTCTTATACAAGCAAGAAGCTGGTGAAACTGAATCTCATGCAAACTTTACGTGCCAGCTTGTAAAACAAATCATGGCCGCACATCCACCGTCCACACTACCGCAAAAGAGGCGTGGTCAACTCAACACATCGCTGATCAATCCAGAGCATCTTATTGGTAGATATTTTATTGATTATATACCTCCAACAAAAAAAAAAAACAGAATCCAATTCGTACCTGTGCAGTGTGCTGTTCAAAAACAGATACATTTGGAAAGAAAATCTGAAAAGTAACACACTATCACTGTCACTTGTCTTTCATTGTGCATTAAGATTTACCACATAAAGGACTCATTTTGAGATTATATACTGTTTTGGGATCATTAGTAATATTGTTATTACTGTTGTTATTATTTTTTGTTATTATTATTCATTTCATATTATTATTATACTTTTGAGATTTAATAAAAATGTAATTTTTCATGCCAAAAAAAGGCAATTGTTTTTACATGTTTTTTGGAATAAAATGCAACGCTAAGGAAGTTAAAGGACAAAGATCTCCTGGGCTTTTTTATACAGCAGGTCTGTTTTTTCCCCCATCCAATCCAGGGTCATTCAGATAGACCCCCAGGTGTTTAATTGTCTGCACCACCTTCACCTCTTCACCTATTAGGGTAAATAATCTTAGTTTCTCCCTGGCACAGAAGGCATAAGATAATGATAATTATAAATAATTTAAATGCAGCAGAAAGGGTGCTGTGACACAGTAGTTAGTGCTGCAAACTCACACATCCAGCATTCAGGGTTTGAATGCTAAGTTAATCACCACCACTGTGGAATTGAAGCAGACACGTTTATTTTATAAAGCAGCCTTCTACAGTAAAGGCAAGTCATGTCAACATTTTGCAGGGGGGGCACTTATGTAACTTCAAACAGGTAGTGGATAATAAAACACTCAAACATTAGGTTAACCTTAAGGTACTTTTAACATTGTGAAACAAATAGCTATGAAGACAGCACATCACCATCATCATAAAAGACTGCCACAAGCATGATTATCTGAAAGAGACTGATGGGACTGGCCAAACAGAGCAGCAGAAATACTGTATAGAAAAGGTCATGTGTCAGCCCACCTCACTTTTAGCAACAAATTTACTGACCTGGCTGAAAACCAGTGACCCACCATGACACCTACTTCAACAGCGTTACCAGTTCAATAAGACTCTAAAAAGGATCAACACTGAAGTTACACGCTAGCTGATGTGGCCCTTAAAAAGAGAGACCATTATTCTCATTCAGCATTTACAACTACAATGTTTGCCATGTCCTTGCACCCTTTAACCTAGTCGTCATCCACATAATGGGGCTTACTTTTTGGGACTCCATCCCTTTTCAATTTTTATTTACTAGATGCAGTAGGAGTAGTACTGTTGTATGTACAGAATGCAATTAAAGTTTTACTTGCATGTCTGATCAGCACACAGCATGTTTACACCATCTGTCATCAAGATAAATAAGAATGTATTAAAACAGATAATGTCAGGTTGCTTAGCAGAAAACACTAATCAGCTTACCTGATGTACTCCTTACACATGGTTAACAAATAATCACTTATGCTGGACTACCTGCAATATTTTTTCAATTTTTTCATGAGGTTGTGACAATCTTTATATGATAATGAACAGTCATCTAATGAGAAAAATAACTTATTTTGTAATTAGATTGTAAGATGTTGTGGAACTGGCCAGTAAGAGCCATTTACAAGAGTTGTACAGTATATACAGTATAGTAGGAATATGGGCAAGATTCTTCTCTGAGGCTTAGGTTTTGTCCCTCCTGCTCAGGTGACTTATTTCCAAAAAAAGTCTCAAGGCAGGGTGGCTTGATGAACTCTAATAAGATAGCAATGAGATATTAAACTGTTGTGTTAGATGGGTACCCTAGGAGTGAGCCACAGCAAGTATTTTTTAATCATGTTAATCAAATGTCTTTAAAGAATAAGCCTAATAATTATAACATTCCACAAATTTTCAATTCTGTCAGAGTTCTTGGCTATATAAAAGACTACATCCCTGGCATTCAGTTTTAATATTTTTTTCTATGTTTCACAAAGGTCATATCTCATATAATACAGAATGAGCTAAAGATATTTATATGTTTAATTAAAATGCAAGCCAAATTCTGGTTTAAATATGCAAATATAATCAAAAAATCCCATTTTCGTCTGCAAAACCACTAAAAAAACAGTTATGACATCTTGATTACTGAATACATTTTCTGCACACTACACCTTCTTATGGTGTCTAAACTCCCAATGCCCTCTACTAATGAAGCTTTACAGTACAGTTTTACACAAAGTTCTTTTGCAAGGCGACTTTCAGAATGTTCTCTACGGTACCTCATAATTCATAAAGTGGCACTTTTCACCTTACCTGCATTTCTAGTAAACCAGACAAAAGAACATGATTTAAGGAAAGTGAGAAGACCCCAAATTTGTAGTGGCTGCTCCCAGCTCCCTCCTGCTTCCACTGGCCAAGGTGGTTAGCTATACTGTTGATTACTGAGCCATATGCAGACAGAGCTATAACCTTAAAGGATGTCATTCATATTGCAATCGACCATTGAGAGACAAAGAAAAATAAATCAGGTGAGTCAGCAGTGGCATATAACTAGCTTTCATATTTTATACAGCATTTTATGGAAGACCCCTGAAAGAGTTTTAGAGTACAGCTACTGATGTAAAATGGTAGCTGTCAGGTTAAGGGACCTTCACAGTGTTACATGGTGAATTGTGAGAGGGGACTGAACCAGGACCCATAAAGCTTTAGCTACTTGGCTACTCTGCAAACCACCTTGACTTGCAATAAATCTTTCATATACTAAACATCCCCATACATTTTGTATGTACAGAACTTTTGTACAATTGTATGTGTGTGTTTATTCCAGCAGGAACACAGGCCTGTTCTAGGCAATATAGTGAGTCGAAAATGGGGACAGAGAATCTAAATGCCTGAACAACTTGGCCATACTGTCTATCTATCTATCTATCTATCTATCTATCTACATTGAGTATTTTGTGAGGGCAGAAAATGTTTCAACATATTTAGGGTAAACATTAACCTGGACTAGATAAAGGGTCAGTAAAGCAAAATAGTGTGGTCCTAATAGTGTGGTCCTAATTTACGATCTTGAGATGGTTCGTCGTGTGGTAGATGCAGCAACGTGCTAAAGCAGTGCATGCTCCCAACATGATGCAGCAGATTCCATCACCAAATCACAGTTTTGTAAATAAATGTTTGCTATTAGCAAATGCCAGAATAAATGCACAGCATGAAGGAATGTGTAGCAATGCTTTGTGCAATGGGACATGTAAACCTCTGTAACAAAAACATCAATTACTTTTAAAGTCCCCAGACAATCATGGTACATAAAGTACCACTGGGAGTGCTCACCTTCCTTCTTTTAAAATCATAAAACAAACAAGTACCTTGTTACCATTAGATTTAAAAATAGAATTATACAATTATGGTATCTACAGTATGTTCAAAAACACTAAGGGATGCAAAGGAGATGCTTCATCTTTATTAGGTTAAATATTAGTGCAGTCTACTTAGGCTATGTCCACAATACTATGTTTTAATTACAAAAGCATCCCCATCCACACTAAAATAAAACAAAAATGCACGTGACATAGTCATCTGCCTACACTGGACATTGATGCAGCATTAGACGTCTTACTCAAAAATGTAACAGAGCCACACCTTCCTGTACAAACTGCATATGGGACATATGATTAAAGGACCAATGGGGCTGGGACCCACCTAATGCTGTTATTGCTGTTTTATGAATTATCAAGTTAACATTGTTGACAGTCACCTGTTCTGGTAATTTTCCATTAAGGAACAGAGTGATTGTTTTAAGTCAACACCAGTCAGGAGCACGGAAAAGAAAAAAAAACAAAAGCATGAAGAAGCACCTTGTGTTGCACAGGTGTGTTTAGAAATTTAAATTTGTCTAACTTCCAGTAAGCTAGCAAATGTTACATCAAATGTCACTACACTAAAGTTAGCAGTTTACTGGAGTAACAAAACAGCAACAATAGCATTATGTGCAATAGTTTTGTTATCGAGCATTTAACAAATATTATCTGATGTTACAGTACTTAGCTGAGGATTATTTATTACCACCATACGGACTTCAGGACCTATACACATTGTTGAAGGCTACTAACGTAAGTCGACATATGAAGTGCTGTCAGTGTTGTTGCATTAAGGACATGTTTGTAAATTTCACCAACACACACAGGCTTTTGTTTGCAAGTTAGTTATTGGCTAAATTGTGAAAAAGTGTCATGTAAGCAACATTGACATACAAAAGAGTATTTCAGATTAACTTAATTTGTTGGTTAATTTCATTGGGAGCTAACATTACTAAATTAGTTAATGTTTTATTGCTGCCTGCTGTCATTGGAAGGACAAAATGAAGATTATATAAATTCTTAAGTGTAGGTGATACAGTGGTGTGAAAAACTATTTGCCCCCTTCCTGATTTCTTATTCTTTTGCATGTTTGTCACACAAAATGTTTCTGATCATCTCCCACCCCACATTGATACTGGGAGTAGTGCCAAGAAGAATATTCCATTTAGAGCCCCAGTTTGAAATAGGTACAGCACTGCCAGGAGATTTATTGCAAAACTATAGCAACTGGAAAACTGTTTGCCTTTTTCGTATGTTTGCAGCATACAATTTTAACAGCATATACAGTTAGTGGCAACACAGCAAGCACTATGGAAAACAACTCCTCTATGTCCAACATGTTGGAATATGTTTTTCTTCCATGAAGGATGACCAATCAGGTTAGGATACACTGTCAGGGGCAGAATCTAGAACTGATTTGATGCGGCCACAGATGTGATTCTCCCCCTCCTCCCAGCCAAGAACACAGCATTTAAAGCTCTACCTGCGAATCTGTCATCAATTTCCCTCCCGCATGCAGGGTCTGTGAAATCTAGAACAACTAGTGTATCACAAAGGTCACTGACATCCAACCATACATCAGTGAGAACAAGACCTTAAAGTTCTACAATCCCATCAAAGGTGTTTAAGGTCTTTCTTGATGCAATATGGGTCCAGTCTTGTCCATAGATAGCACAACACTCCTCAAAGACAAGTAGATATACTTGAGATCTTTTGGTTGTCAAGCAGATCCCCATGCTCCCACAGGTCCCTGAACTAGATGAGGAAATCCAAACTGTCATCCAAGCTCTGAAAAACAAGAAGGTTCCACATGAAGACACCGTTCCTGCCGAAATATGTATATAAAAGTTGACTGATTTCTTCAAACTGTGTAGAAAGTTTGGCAAGACAAGTGATTCGTGGAAACATATTACTATGGCCTGATCAGACTGTGGCATCAGTCATGGTATTTCAGTGTTAAATGTTACTGAGAAAGTCCTTGCCTGTGTCATGCTTCTCTGGCTACTCCATCATGTTGTAGAGTACTTTTAGGCTTTTGGCACAAACACAGCACAATAGATATGATCATCAAATGTGGAACGCATTTGGCACCATAAACCAAGAGATGCTTTAAGGAGTGCTCCATAAGTTCAGATGTCCCCCCAACATTCCCCACCATGCTCTGTCTCTTCGATTACAGAATGAAGGCAAATGTCCTTAATGACATGGAAACATTTGCTACCTTCAAAATCACTGTTGGCATTCAGTAAGGCTGTATCTTGGCTCTGGTGCTTCTCAACATTTACCTTGTTGCTGTCTCACTTCTCTCCAGGAATGCACTGGATGCTACAGATGAAAGGCATATCCAGAACCAACAGGTTGGCAATATTTTCAACCTCCTTTGACTGTCAGCTCATTCGAAAACCTCTTCAACAATCAATCACCTTTGAGCTCCAGTATGCTGACAATGTTGCCGGCACAGATCTTCAGCCAAAAAGCCTTCAGAGGATTGTCGAGTCCTTACACTCAGCCTATCCATGGATGAACCAGGAAATCGGCACCTTCAAGATGCTGACTCTTCAGGTTCTCCAACAGACAACGAGACTGGCAGCACAACACTGGGGAACATGCAATCCTTCCTGTAACTCTGGGTCTTCTCTAACCATAGTCTCCTCATGGAAACAAAGAAGGATTGAATTCTTGCTGAGATTTTGAACAAATCCTTCCTCATAACAGCAGCTCCATCTGTACAAACTGCTAGTAGTTTATGTAGAATCCGCAGATACACAGTGCTTATTACTTTAAATATGAATTTGATGGCACCGTGTGTAAGTTATGGGATGGCATATGTATTACGGAATGCACAAAATAAGAAGTAAACCGCATGTGTTACAGTCTATCCTGATATTCTGAGTCTTAATTAATAGAATAAAACAGCAAAACATACAACAGTTTGCTCACATCTACTTTTTTACTCAGTGTCTGCTTCAAATATTGAACAATAGTCTGCTCTTCAACTCTCAATTTCTTAAAAACTTAGTTATCACCTTGCTATTTTCCATATACCTTAAATATTTATTAAGTGTTAAAGAAAATATCAGAGTTGTTCTTAAATCAGCTTCTACCTTTTCTGACAATGTGCTGGCAATGGCTTAATACACTTCTAACAAACTTTTATCATTTAAGTGGTTTTAATTGGCTGCTTTACCAACCTTATGTTATTTCAAAGAAAAGCTGTCCATTTCCTTTAAACAAATCAGAAGTTCAACAAAATTTGAATTCTACAGGCATTTTCAAGCAACAAAACAGGACATTTTAAGTAGTCCTTTAATCTCTCATTACACCTTATATGAGTGCAGCTTCAACAGCAGTGGCCCCAGATTTCTTAGGCTGTTCTACATCTCCTGTTCTTTAAAGTGCTGCATTATGTGTGCCTGCAGTATTCAAGTGCTTAATTAATGTGGATGTTTTATAACACCAACTGCTAAACCTCAAACTATTAAATATGCTGCAAACGAAACAAGTAATCCCTCGGTTTTTAATTTCAACCCAAGGAAATATCATAAGCTAACTTTCTTGAAAGTTAAATTTGTGTATATATATATTTGTGTATTGTTAATTATTCTGTGTCTGCATTATTAAAGTTTTTTGATTTTTAAGAATTGGGTATTTTCTCCTTTGCATGTTCTCCTATTTCTAAATTTGATTTTGTTTTTCAACCATTGGTCCATTTTTGTATGAATTTGTTTGAATGTAATTAATCCACTATCGACTTTCATTAAGAAAATGATAAGTGCCTTAAGTTGTCCAGCACAGTCGTGAATGCTCCGTTTTGTGAAAGCTAGTAGCATTTTCCTTGACATAGCCTGTGTTGTACGAAGCATTAAAGTTTCAGCAAGTTCAATCACAATCTTTGTTCTCAGTGCCATTCTGTGACACCAGTGCATATCATGCTGGAAGTGTCCATCTGAGTGGAAATAAACTGTTGCAATGAAAGGATTTGCTTTGTCAGCAACAATGTTCAGCTATGCCATGCTGTTCAGATTTTCTTCAGAAAAACATTCCACACACCATCATAATTCCCCTGCCATCCTAGACTGATGACACTAAAAAGGCTAGCTCCTTGGGCACTGTGCCGAATCCAAGTTCATTTTGCATGATGCTAATTGAAGGATATTAATTTATCTGACCAAACAACTTTCTTCCACTACTGAACAGCTTTATTATTTTTTTAATGACAACATCAGCACCCAAAATTGTCTTTGGCTATTATAGCTAATTTGAGGTTATGTCCACACTACTATGGTTTTGTTTAAAAACGCAGACATTAGACTTGGATTTCTCCTTTTGTCCACACTATCCTGGTGTTTTTAACTCCAAAAAAGTTGAGACTTTTGAAAATGATCAAATCGCATTGCAGGGTGGACAGGTGAAAACACAGACTACTGAAAATGTAAACTCTAATCATGCTCTGATTTGTTTGTGTTTATTAAGTAGCCCTTCCCTGATGGGATCCTGCTCATCACGTCTAATTCAATGACTGCTCACTCTTCCCAGAAGAAAACAATTTCCCACATAGCAGACGTACTAGGGTATTATACTGTGTTAGCCATTATAAATGTAGTGAGAAGTCAAGCAAAATGACACCTTTTATTGGCTAACTAAAAAGATTACAATATGCAAGCTTTTGAGGCAACTCAGGCCCCTTCTTCAGGCAAGATAAAAACTTGATTAATTACATCTTGCCTGAAGAAGGGGCCTGAGTTGCCTCAAAAGCTTGCATATTGTAATCTTTTTAGTTAGCCAATAAAAGGTGTCATTCTGCTTGACTTTCCACATAGCAGACATAGAAGAATTGCTTTCCATAGTGCTTACTGTGTTGTTCACCTGTGTTTCTAAATTGCATTTTGTACATGAATGCTGCATACAGGTGCAAAAGGCAAAATTTAACAGTCCCTACAGTTTTGTAATAAATCCCATGGCTGGTGGCGTTTTGATCCCTTCAAGGATTTTGTGTAGAGGAATGTCGATGTTATATTCATTTTCAGTCATTTTAGTGTTGGCAAAGATAGTTTTGTAAACAATATGTTTTAAAATTAGTGCCAATGTAGCTTGAAACAAAGTTCAATAAGTGGTGTGTTCCGAGATAAAATTCTGCACATAATTTAAAATTCAGGTGTGATTTACCTGGTTATTGTCTGTATCTTTGCTTGTACCATTCTTGCAGTTTTCCTTTGATCCCTCTACTCCATAAACATGGGTAGATTTTTAAAAAAATTTTTTGAAAAATTATTGTGCCATTTTGAAGGCCACAAAGATCAGTTGCTTTGCCCATCCAATCATGCAGTTGATCATAATCACATGATGTATATTTTACAGTATAATTTGTGTGAAGGTGGGGGGTGTACCTAAGAAATTGCCAACTCTTTTTTCTGTGCAAACATCAAACAGATTCACTGGAACTGAACATTTGACAAACTGTGAATTTTCTTTTCTTATAAACACAACTTGGTCAATAATGTGATTGGAACCAGAGGGCTTAAACTCACTACTCACATCACTTTTATTTATTTATTTATTTTTTAGTAAAGAATGAATATTATTTACACAGTAAAAATGACATCAATATCATTTTACAATGTAACATATTTAACAAAACTAGTAATTTTTCTTTACTCTCTCTTCCCCTAAACTGTCATCTCCTTAATATATTGCAATAAAAATTCATATTATTAACCTATGTTTTGACCTCATGTTAATTCCTATTAAATCTTTATTCATTTTCAATCGTATTCATATTAAAGCATTCCCGAATAACCACAAGCCCTTCCATTTCTCCTTAGCAACTGCAAACCCCAATCTCTCAATATCTTTTTTATTTTCCTTTCTATCTCATTTTCAAAATTCATTTTCACCCATTTCACATTTCTTTTTACAAACTTCCTTATCATAATACATCTTACGTCGCACATATACTTCTTTGTTATGCTCATTATAAGGCCATATCAGGAAGGCCTCCATTGTCCTTCTTCCATTTGTTTGCTCATTCCTCTCCCTTTCTGATGCTGAGAAACTTGCCTGTGCTTTTATTACATGCAGCATCAACTACTATAACTCCCTACTGACAGGTGCCCCTTCTAATCTGTAGTCAGAGCTCCAATTGGTTTAAAACTCTGCAGCAAGACCCAGACCCCCAATAGGGAGCACATAACACTTGCATTGCTCCACTTTCACTGGCTCCATATGTTTTATAGGATTGAATAAAAATTCTGTTACTAACCTATGAAGCTTTCAATGGCCTTGCATCGGACTACATCAATAACCGCATCCATCACTTTGTTTCTGTCTACCCACTCAGGTCCACTGATTCTGGCAATCTGGATGTGTCCCAAATTAACCTGTGCTTTATGGGTGACAGGGCATTCAGTTCTATAGCACCCAGACTTTGGAACACCCTCTCTAATATAATGAGATTGGCGGACTCAACTCATTCTTTTAAAAAAACAACTAAAAGCTCATTTGTTCAGGAAGGGATTTAACTTACCCTGACATTCTGACCATTCTTCCAGTTTACTCTCTCTCTCCAAGTGTTGTATCTCAAATTAAAGTTTTCTCACAGCATTTGTGTTATTGTATTTTATTCTGCTTCATTTCTTTTATTCTATTTCTTTGCTTTGTATATCCTGTATTTAACTTTATTTAATGTTTTATGCCCTGTTGTTATTTTTTCAATTTCTGTGGCGCACTTTGGGAATGGAAATGTGCAATATAAATAAAATGTAGGGACATATTAATAAATAAAGTGCACTGAAGGGGAAAGGCTGGTTCAGTACATTAGACATTAGAAGGTGTCAAGTTCACCAGTTTATTCGACTGATGAGTCCGAGTTGGGCCAAATAAAATGCAGTGTCGCAAGAAAATATGTCTGGTTACAAAACTGAGAAAATGAAGGTGGCCCATAGGATTCAACAGTCTTACAGTTCCCATTAAAGACCATAGTGCCTTGGAATAGATATGGGAGTTTGCAAAGGTTGCCAGCAAAGTTAACTAGTGTAGACATATTGGGCTGGGTAAAGCTCAACAGCAAGTTAAGAAAGGTACATGTCTTGTCAGAAAACTGTGAAAATTAAAGTGTCATTTTAATGATGCCAATTAATGTATGCCATGTAACAAATGAGATCAAATAAAGAACTGGTTTGCATAAGCTGTACAAATAAGTAGCTGATGTCTGACTGGAAGTGGATAAGTAGCTAATTTTAGCCTTGATGTGCTGGAACATCACTCTTTCCTTATTTTTTGCCAAGTTAGAGTAGCAGAGCAGAGCTAGTGAGGGGAAAAGGAATAAAGTTCAGGGGACAAGGAAGCTTCTGCACTGCCTGTGTCTTTCTGTCAGTGAGTATACTATACTAGTATACTTACAGTTCAATACAGATGTTATGTGTACATACTGTACACTGAAGAGGAGGTGAAAGCATTATTGGTGTCTGGCTGAGTGTGGAGGGGCACTCTCAACAGTAGTTTAGGGTCAGTTTGTGATTACACTCTGTCCCTCCATAAAGGACTGTATTTGGGAAATATAACACCACTGAGACTAGCCTGTCTAAGCGTATCTCAGGCTTCATATTATATAGTGTAACACCTTTCATTGTGAACACTCTCATAGCCTGCTTTGTTAAAGCACATTAACAAGTAGTTGTTGTAAATCCAAGTTATCGTTCCCTTTTCAGAAGTCACATCTGACCATCTATTTTTTATGTAACTCTTTTTAATTTCAATAAAACTAGGGGGCTTTGCCCCCTGCTCGTTTCACTCTCTAAACCTTCCTGCACCCCACCCCTGCAAGAGCTACGCACCGTTATGAAAAGGAGGACTAAACGTACCACAAGGGGACGCAGTCGCTCCTCTGAAACCCTTCTTAAATGGTGATACAATGGGAAACAAATGACAGTTTTTTTTACCTACTCTTTGCTTAATCAGCTGCTGCCTTGCTGCTGCTGCCATACCACATGATCTGCATCTCGTGTGGCACTTCCAACGTTTAAATGCCTGTACAGCAGCTGTCCTTTTGTCTCACTGCCTTGTCTCTCTTCTCCCCCAGACATCCCCAAACATTATTTGATCTCTTCTCGCTGTTCCGTTATTTCACCGAGTATTATTTTCCGTTTGTTTGCGCTAATGCGATCTTTACTATCATTTTTTCGAGACTTTCAAATTTTCCTACTTCCATTATCTCTAACCTGCTCTGCATGTGTATTGTGCCAACGTTTTTGAATTCTTTGCTATGTTCTACTTTGTCTTTTTCCGGCACCGGGCATAATTAAATCTCTTGGCACAAAGAGAGCACAGGAAGTGTGTCTGCCAAAAGCATTCCAACAACTGAGAGGTTAGATGACCGTGGTCTTGTTTGAAAATGGTTGCGAGTAGGGCGTGACTAGCAAAAGTCACCGTCTCACAAAGGTTGTAAGTATGACATGACTTGACCATCTCGCGGGGCGTGAAAGTGTCTCTCTGTCTCTCTCTTCTCTGTCTCTCTTCAAAAGATCACATCTCGTTGCAGGAAAAAAGTGTTGTCTCGTCCCAAGATTTTTTTTTATAATAGAGAGATGAAGTGAAAGAAAAAATACTACTGTACTATGAGAACCACAGAGACACCACAAAACTGGACTGCCTGTTCTGATGAGTGTAATCTCTGTGGGGACAGCCAATTGTTTTTTATCTTAATTCTATTCATGAATCCCTCTTGCAATCAACTTAAACTCCATTGGGAGTAATTATAATGAAAATATTTATCTTTTAAGAACTGCCTTTCAAAAGTCTGTTGAAAAAGAAACTGCTAATGTTTTTTTTTACTTTTTATGCAATAACAATAATTCATTCTTGTAGATTGACCTATCTGGATAGACATCAGTTCCCCACGCTCCTTTCGTAAAAGTAAGTGGTTGAATGAAAATGAGGAGGAGGTTCTTTTCGGGTCAAAATCCTCTCTCTCCAAGTCAACAAGTCTTCGGCTGTGCGTTGCCTAAAGGCTTAACTATAGTTTCTGTTGTGCTGCATGACACGCTGCTCATCTTCAAGGCTGTGACAGCAGACAGCAACAGATGCTTCACATGTCCCCAAATGGGGATGGCAGTGCACAGATGTGGCCCACGTAAACAGCTGAGGCTCAGGCACGTGTTTCAGGGCATGACCACCAACACGTGCTGAGCCTTGAATTCCAACAGCTGTGCTTTTCATGGCTTGGCAAACACAGTTATGTGTGCACTCTGTCTGCTACATATGAGCCACAGAGCTCATCTCTCATGGTATTATAGGATTTTGTTAATCTCTTTGTAGAATTTATGGTAAGACTGATGAAAAGCTATTGGGTAATCATTCATTGAAGCTTAGCTAGCGGATTGGTGTGATCATTGACTAAAGCTTCATAGCTTCAGTGCCCAATCAGTGAGGACCTTTCAGTAACTGCTGAGTCCCAATCAGTAGCTCACAACAGCTTACAGAAAACTCAGCTCTGCATCATCTGTGGCTTTTCCTAGTTTGAGAGTACACATCTAACTGACAAATTAATTTAATTCCATTCATTAGTCATCTAATCCTAGCATTCTGCCCTGAAACACTGGCTAAAATATACATCAATCCATTCTGTGAACACTATGACAGCAACATCTGAGACAAGGGGTGCCAATCCACCACAAGACTCACCCATGTGAGTGGGACATCCTATACTATGACTCCTCACACATGTTGCAGTATGGTGACATGAAAGAACCTGTGGTACTATCTCTGTTGTTTATGTACCAGGTTGCACCAAAGCTCAATATTTCTGAGATATGGGGTTAAGACAGTAAAGGGAAAGGGTTATTATAGAGAGAAACTCTATCCATATATCCATTTAAAAACCTGCCATTTTCTATTTATGGTTGTTTATTGAAAATGTTAAGGATCTAAATAAAGGTTCTTTTTGGAATCTTCATATGGATGGTTCTTTTGGGAACAAAAAATGGTTTCCCTCATGGCATTGCTCTGAAGAACCACTCTGGCACATTTATTTTTAAGAATGTAGTTAGAACCTTTTCCATTCTTACTCTACTTATACATAAGCCCTTAACAACATGATGAAAGAAAAATACCTTGAACCATGTAGAAACTCATGCTTAAACAATTATGTTTTATGTATAGCAATAAATACATATAATATTGTTTCTCTGACATCATGCTACTTAACTGTAACTCTCCAGAGGAGGGGTTGGACCTCATCTAACTTGACCATACTGGATTTCTGGTTCTGCAACAAGGACCTTCTCAGAATTGTCTCCTTGTAACAGTTGAGCTGCAAAATTTATTTATCCATCATAATCCTGCACTTCTGCTTTTTTTAATGGAGAGTACAGCAAGCTCATGCACATCAGGATTGTAAAATACTACTGAAATCAAAAAAGTTACATTTTATGATGGTGCATGAATTTATGCAGCATTTATTGTGCGTTTGATTCCTGAATTGCCATAGTGCACATTTTAAATTTTACTTTTTTGTTGTGCTTACTAGATGCTGTTCTTACACTTATTCTTTTCATTGTTATTTCATATATTAATTTCTTCTAGCTGGTAAATATTTTTGTATTTTCAACGTGTTTAACATATGCTCTGCTGCTAGTTGATGTTTTACCTTATATTACCAATATTTTTCATTACTGGGATTTGCCAAATTATAGTATGCTAAAGCACCTTCTAGTTTTAAAAAAGCATGCAACAGAAAATATTTAATGAGACAAAAGTCAGTTTGTACATATAGCATTCTCCTCTTCAGATTTCTTTTTTTTTGTGTGTGTGTTTCTATTTCTCACATTAATTATTAAAGTCACAACAATATTTAATATTCTAATTGATTTATGTTTATAGTACTAGATTTGACACTTGAAAGTCTTGTATACTTGCACTCAAAAACACACATTCTGGGATTATTTTTATAGTCTGAAGTCTTAAAATCAATTTTAAGCATTTTATTAGGAATAGTATTGCAGCTTGCTATACAGTCTTACATTTAAAAAGCTACTGGAATAAGACTTGCCCATTTGTGAAATGTCTGGCAGATAGATAGATAGATAGATAGATAGATAGATAGATAGATAGATAGATAGATAGATAGATAGATAGATAGATAGATAGAACTTTGTTGCAAGGGGGAAATTTGTCTTTTTACAGAAGCTATTTAAATACATTGTCACACACGCGCTATTAGGGGACAACTAAAGGGCTTGGAAAAAAAAGTAATTCCACAACTAAACAGGGGGTGGCGAAGAGCACTGATTCTATCTCTCAATTCTTTGCAGACCATTCTCAGGAAGTCCCGCCTGGTTCCAGGAGAAACAGTGATGTCACTGCCACTTCCGGCCCTGATGACATCACTTCCTCTACTTGTATTTAAAGGCCGTCATTTTAAGGCCGCAAGTCAGTTCTGTTTTGGACTCGTGTGAACATGTCTGTTCTTTTTGATCGATTTTGCAGCCGGGAAATATTATACGGGTGGCTGCCCCAAACCTTTCCTATGTCTCTTTGTCGTTCTTGTGACAACATATCTATTTATATATATAATTGACTAAGTCGCCCGACCATGGGATACACACAACAGAGCCCCACCCGCCAACTCTAACCCTCCTCCCACGTCCACCCTAGCTCTCGAGGCATGCGCACTGCTTGCTCATGTGCCCCCACGCAACACCTCACCAAACACAGCCTCAGTCACTTTCATCTCTGCTAGAGTCCACATGTACCTCTGAACCACATTGACTTTTCATTGCTCTTTTCAGTTCCGGCCGCTTTTCTATAAACATAAATGACCAAGTCGCCCGACCATGGGGTACGCACAACAGAGCCCCGCCTGCCAAGTCTCCTCCCACGTCCACCCTCGCTCTCGAGACGTACGCACTGCCTGCTCATGTGCCGGCCCCCAACAACTCACCAAACACATGTTTACACGCTGCATACAGCGATTCCCATCTGCGACAAACATGCTTCTTCTTAGATGGTCCTGCGGGAACAGGGAAAACCTTTGTCTACAAAACCCTGATTCACACCATCAGAGCTAGGAAGCTAGGACCATTGTCCTGCTTTCACCTCAAAACCGGTCCCGCCCACACACAGCCGACACGGCATTTCTCGCCAAGCTTCTCAAGTACCCTTACAAAATAAAGCAAACTCTACATGCAGCGAAAATTTACTTCTCCAGCTAGATTCCATGCTCAGAACCATCAAACCCTTCGTTAAATCATACAAACACATGCATGAAATCGCACAGTTCAATCCAACAGCATCTGTACGAATGGTTTTTGAGGAAAACCCAAGGCAGGATTTACGACGATACAATGCCCCGACATGTCACACCAATGTTGCAGCGATTTTCGACGGTGAAGATGGCGAACCGCCTGCCGAAAGAGACATTTGCATCTGTCCCATAGGCAACTCCTGTAAACAGATATCCACGTTCAATATGAATTGCGATCCTATGGTTTACCCACTTTTATTCCCTTACGGAGATATTGGCTGGCACAAAGATTTACAACATGTTCCTGATAAAAGAACTGCCAAGTGAAGAAGGCTTACTCAATGCCAATTTTATGTGTACAGATTAGCAATGAGGAATACATTTAGTATTTTGCACTCCAGCGGCGAACTATTCCAACAGTACATCGTGGATGCGTATGTTAAAACAGAGGGCGTGCAGCTCAACTATCTCAGATTAGATCAACAAGATTTGCGCGTGGAACAATACAAAGGACTGTCAGACGCACTGCAAGCAAACGGTGAAAACAACGTACGTGTAGACAAAATGATCAAATTACTGTCCACATTTCCAGTAAGTCCAAGATACATGCAACAAAACTAGCAGGATGCCATGGCCATAGTACGTAAATTCGGACAGCCTCATTTATTTATCACTTTCACATATAACCCTGCTTGGCCGGAAATTCTACATGCACTGTCGGATACCCAAAGACTGGAGCATAGACCTGATATTGTAGTACGAGTCTTTTGGATTAGGCTGTAGGAATTACTTAGAGACATTCTACAACAACATCTTTTTGAGGTTGTTATTGATTATATTTAGGTAATCGAATTTCAGAAGCGCGGCCTTCCTCATACCCACATGCTGTTTACTCTTCACAATAATTCTAACAACCAGTCTTCAGCCACGGTCAGTTGTACATGGCTTTTTCTGGGGTTAGATCTTTCAACTCATTATCTGTCGTCTCCACCAAAACACCTATTCACAACTGCATCCTTTAAGAAGTATTTATTTCTTCTTGATTTTTGAATTCCTTTGTCACCGTTTTCCATTCCTATTCTTACACCACCGTATGCTACAGCGGGCTTTGGCTAGTATACATAAATAAGTAGATAAGAGAGTAAGTAAATAAATACACACACACAGAATGTCTACACACACTTTGCTAAATGATTTGGTTGCCAAAAGTCCTCATTGTAAGTGTACGCTGAGGATGTGCAGTATTGTTCATAATATCACTCTATTTTGTTTTAGTTCTCTCCTTTGCTGCAACCTCCAGGGGTTCCAAAGCAAGAAACTGAGCTTGCTCTTTTAATTAGTTAATTTCCTGCTGGAATTTCTATGTAAACTTTAAGTTTTCTGTGTTTTCTATGTAGTCATTTTTTTCTAAGAAATGGACTTTTCACATTTTTTCATTCACTTACGCAAAAAAATAATGAACAAGCTACAAACTTCAGACACTATGCATCAAAAAAGTTGTAAACTAGACATTACAATTGCTATTAACAACTTTCTACTTTCCTTATTAATATATATAAAAAAGTCATATATATATTTATATATATAATCTACAGTATATATATATATATATATATAATCTACAGTATATATATATATATAATCTATAGTATATATATATATATAATCTATAGTATATATATATATATATATATATATATAAATAAAAGTTCCAGCATCATGTCTAAAGAGCTGGAGCGATTTTCATGAAACTTGGTACACATGTTTCTCAATAGTTGACTAAAAATACTGTAGGGTGAAATCAGCCGTAACCCACCCCCTTCTGGGTAGGGGGTGATCTTACGGTCTTGTGTGCATGTTATCATTCAGTTGACACTCGGAATGACCACCAGAGGGCGAACTGGAGGCGACTGCCAATATTCTTTATATTTGAGCGCCACCACGTCCCTGATTGTTTTTGAAATTAAACAGAGTTCTACGCGTGGAAGGGTGTGTGTCTTATCCAGCCCGGAAGTGAGACGTAGAGTCGGAGTGAGGGCTCCAGCTCCGAGGATACGCAAGCAATGCCAGCACACTGGCAAAAGGAAACCACCTAAGAAAGACAGTCGCTTAGCTGCTAATGCACAAATGATGCGAGCATGTCGGCAACACGAATCCTCATAGCAGAGAGATGCCCAGAGTAGTTCTGATGATTTCAGTACTTTCTAGGATCCAGCTTACACAGTTAGTATATACCAGGCGTCTGCCAGCATTCTTTATGTTTAAGCAGCACTGCGCCCCTGTTGCTTTTCAAATTAAATAGAGTTAGCCGGTTCCAAGCATCAACTGGATAACATATATAAAAGACCGCAAGACAAGCACATTAGTGAGTCTTTATTGTTTGTTAATTTATTTTTATTTTTAAAGTTCTATATGTTTGTCCACCATCGCACCCCTGTTGCTTTTCAAATTAAATAGAGTTGTCCAGTTCTGAGCGTCAGCTGGATGATAACATACATACAAAACCGCAAAACAAAGACATGAGTTAGTCTTTATTGTTTGTTAATTTATTTTTATTTTTAAAGTTGTGTTTTTTTTAATTATGTTTTTCCCAAACAATTAAGTAAAAAAAACTTTATTTTCCTCCCAGGCAACGCTAAGTATTTCAGCTAGTTGCTTATATATCAATGAATAGCACACTAATTTTATAGTAAAGTTATCTCTAAAAGATATCTCACTTTTGAGTTGAGAATTTCATACTCATTTAATTTACGCTTAGCATTTTCTGGGTATTTTCGCCTTAACTACTCTGAAATGAAAACCCATCTTTTATGTCATTCCAGTTGCCACAGTCAATGTCTGCTTTCTTTCATACAGTGTGTTATCATAACACAAAAAAATGGTTTTATTTTAGGAGCAGTGTCAAAGCTGCTTTTAGTGAACTGGCATGATATTTTTAGTACTTTGCAGTTATAAACAATGAGCACATCTGTAAGACATGCAACACACAAATAACTTTAAAGGGTGGATAATTTTAAAATGTATCAATTAAATAACAGTTTGTTTTTCTTTCATTGTCTTTAGATCACTTATGCCCAGCTGTTTCTTTCAGTTCTGCTTTGATCAGGTCATCACACCTGGTCTTCTAATTACACCTGCAGGTGGATTGAAGACATTGGATTTTCAAAATGATTGGGGATTCTGCACATTTACCTTCCGTAAGAACATCATACACTGGACTTTTCTTCCTCCTCTTTAGATATTTAGCCTTAATTTAGTATGCTTAACCATCTTGCAGTTTGCTAAGATTAATCAATAAATTTTTTAGGAATAATTAAATGTTTTCCACTATTAAAAACCTAGGTGTACCCTTGTGGGTTGTTATGTCTCTGTGTGTATGTGTATGTATGCATACACACATGCTTTGTAGATGGCTGAGGACTATCAGATGTGTCAAAGATACCTGGATAAGAGAGTGTAAGGTAGAAGACAGTCACATGCTGAGCACTTAAGAGAGGCACAAATTGAAGACTACTCCACCAGTACAAAAATGTTAATCAGCCTGGGTACATGGCTGTCAGCGAGCCTTGGGTAGGATGCTGGCCTTGGAATGGCTTAAGGTGGCTATGCTGCCACTGACCCCAGATGAGGGGTGTGAAACAGGGCTGGTGGCAGTGTGTATGTGCAGGCCCAGGGTGAGGCAGCAGGGAGTGTATGAGGCCATAGAATATCTGAGCAGCATTGTGGGGCGACTGAGGAAGGGCTGACCATAAAGACATTAATGGTCCATTTAAGGGACAGCTACCACCAAAGCTGTCAGAATGCTAAGTTCATTCCTCCATGTCTTAAACACTGAGGTCATTACGATATAGATATTTATACATACACACTGTTTATTCATGGTAAAGCATATATCATACCATGTTTTTTTATTTCAATAACCATATTTTAAATTTTTAAAGTTGCTTGTGCATGTCCAGTTAGAAGGAAGCAGAATAACAATTTACAAAATTAACTCAAACATAAATAATGCTCGGCATGGTGGCGCAGTGGGTAGCACTGCTGCCTCACAGTTAGGAGACCTGGATTCACTTCCCGGGTCCTCCCTGCGTGGAGTTTGCATGTTCTCCCCGTGTCTGCATGGGTTTCCTCCCACAGTCCAAAGACATGCAGGTTAGGTGCATTGGCGATTCTAAATTGTCCCTGGTGTGTGTGTGTGTGCGTGCCCTGCAGTGGGCTGGCGCCCTGCCCACGGTTTGTTTCCAGCAGACCCTGTGACCCTGTAGTTAGGATATAGCAGGTTGGATAATGGATGGATGGATAAATAATGCTTCACTCAAAAAGTGAAAAATGTAGAGCGTATTGTGTTCTATGCAAAGGGAAATCTATAGATATATAAAAGTCATTGTATGTTCCAGCATCACTTCCAAATGGCTGGCGCAATTTTCATGAAACTTTGTACACATGTTTCTCATTCGTCGACCAAAGATACTGTAGGGTGAAATCAACCCTAACCCACCCCCTTTTGGGTAGGGTAGGGGGTGATCTTGCGGTCTTGTGTGCATGTTATCATTCAGTTGACACTCGGAACTACCACCAGAGGGTGAACTGGAGGTGACTGCAGCATTCTTTATGTTTGAGCACCACCGCGCCCCTGTTGCTTTTGAAATTAAATAGAGTTGGCCGGTTCCGAGCGTCAACTGGATGATAAACATATATATATATAAAAGACCGCAAGACAAGCACATTAGTGAGTCTTCATTGTTTGTTAGTTTATTTTTACAGTTGTGGGGGTTTTTAATTATATTTTTCTCAAACAATTAACTTAATTCATAATTAAAAAATGATTATTATTTTAGGAGTAATCCTTGAACCTAGCAAGTTAAGCATACCGACAAGGTTACAGACGTCTAGATCTGATTTTCCTATGTTTAAAATAAGAAAAATGTGACAAGTAACAAAATCTGCTATCTTCTTTTACCGAACTAAGAAAGCGAACAAATAAATAAATACATATTTCACGCTCATGTTAATTGTCAGTCTGTTGTATACACTATGCTATCAACAGACTTTTTACCTCACTTGAAAGCAATGGCTGGAAAATATTTAGCCTCACCTGACTGCACAGACAGAAACATTTAATTCAGATGACTTTCAGTTTCACGTGTACAGTTAATAAACTGCCTTGTTATCCAAGACTTCGCAAACCTTACACACTTTTAATTTGTCATCTGTGTTACTCTTATTTAAATTACGGTGCACAAACAGCTTTTCTTGTCTTATCAGTATTAATTACAGACATACAACCATTTTTCAGTTTTTTATGCTGGGTTTGGACGTTTGTGAAGACTGCACGATCTGATAGTAAGTGGAAACTGTGAACAGTGTCGGCCAAATTTTGCATCTCGAGCTTTTTGACAATTACTGCAACAAAATGTGAGAAGGTACTTTGAAAAGTAATAACCCCGGGCGGGGAGAGGATCACTGACTTTTGCACACGGCGCGGTGAGAGACACGTGACGCAGAGAGGAGCGTGGTGTGTGTTCACCTGTGGTGTCAATCCCGCCCTGCGTTGTCGGAATCAGGACGCGGTGAGTCAACTGTTTATTAGCCGTTTACATTAGCAAATATGTGAAGCACGGAGCCTGTGTACTGGGAACACGTACAGATAAGCAGTAGTGTCTGCGGTACATATTCTGTTCTAATACAGCCTTTCCCTCCGCCAGGGGAAGCAGTGATAAAATAAAACCTGAGAAAATTAAAGTCGAAGGCTCCCTACCAGATAGTGGCTCTTCATGTGTGCTCCAACTACAAAGCCATGCATGGCTACTTCAAACGCCCGTTTTGAGTGCCCACATGGTCCTTTTAAGAGTCAGGTGCAGCGAGCCCACTCTTATATTGATTTGCTTGTGCTTGCAGAACATGCTGATACTTCATGGAACGAGCATCCTGGGAAATCTAATCCTACTGTCAGCTTGGAGTTCGTGCGTTCTCACCTCGTCAGTGCTGGTGCTGTTGTCCGTGATTTTTTCTCCCACCTTCCATAGCTTACTTAATCATTGTAAATTGGCCCCCAGTGTGTTGGTTTTGTGATGGATTGATGCCCAATCCAGTGCCTGTTTCTGCCTTGCACCTGATGCTACCAGGGTAGTGTCCATCCTTCTCAAACCTGAAATGAGGTTTAAAAATATTATGACATGTTGCATATTAAACAAATCCCACCTACATGAAGACAGAAGCCATGTTTTATCAGCTATTGAGAAGGGCTGTTGAACTAGGCAAAATATAAAGAAAAATCAGAAATGTAAATCTGTGCATAGAATAATAGATATAACAAAAATGATCTGAAGTATTGTAGTGGGGTTAATATGGTGGCATTGCAATTAAGAGGCTGCCTCACAACCAGTTCAGATGCTAGGTTATTTTATGCCCTAGGCCAAGCTTATTAGTGTGCCAACCGACTGTTCAGTAGCTAACCTGTGCGGCTGGTTTCCAGCCTTATGATCTACGCCCTAGGCGAATACCGAATTCTCCTTAATGGTGGCACTTGCCTTGCTCATGACCACAAGGACCGGGGTTAAATCAGTGTGTGCCTTTGTCATTATCGAAATGGTTTACCACCTGCTTCTGAAAATGTTTTGTTTCAGGTATCTGGCTACTATAATTTGTCTTATGAGTGTGCTTTCCATATATAGTTGTGGCACCCTACCAACTTAGTTGTTTCCATTTTCCTGATGCTGCTAGGGCAGGCTTCATTTCCCCATAATACATAAATAAATTGAAGCAAGGGGCAATAAATGAAGGAAAATGTAATTACCCATTGACTACAAAAGAGGTGCTAAGTTTTTTATATAACAACATCTTTACCCCTTTTGAAACACTGAACACAGATTAGGTTATTTGAGTCATAATGGGGGGCTTCTTCCATCACTGTAACACAAAGACTGAGAATCACAAGTTATAGATTTTCTGTCTTTCATCAATGACAACATCAGACAATCACCAAAGATCAACCATTGAGACTGTGATCTTTGACTCTGATCTTCATTTAGGCCCATGAGCCAGCACTTGAATATTGAATGTGTTAAAGGTTGAACCCAGTGGAAGAAGATCAAAAACGATACAACTTGGAATGCTGATGGGAAGCTAATGCCTTGTTATAAACCACTTATATTTAGAAAGAGAACATAGATTTGCCCATTCCTGTTGAGATGGTGGGGCTCTTCCACCATTGAGTGGTACTGACTAGCTGATATAGTGCTTCACCGCAATGGCATCATCATACAAAGCACAGAGGCTGACTACAGAGAGCCAGATGTGGTGATCTTCTATTAGAATGCAGGGTGTTTTGTTATGGTATGGTTCTAGGACAACTCTAGTTTCCCTTTCAGATTTGTCACTTTGTAGACCATAACAGAATGCCCCAAAACCCATCTATAAACCTTGTGTGTTTACTCTTAATCAGCCTGGTCGCTGTCATTGTTGGCAGCTATTGCAGTTCAACATTTCCTTCTTTTTTATATCTGTAACCTCAGGCAATACAATTAAGTACCACAACAGACAGAAGTGAAAGTTATACCTTTTATTTATACATAGATTATTTTAAAATTTCCAGTTATGCCCAAAATATAAGCAGCATAAAAAAGTTAAAAAATAAAATAACCCAGATAATGGGTAGTTCATCTAAGTCAATAGTCTGTCAGGTGACTCTCTGACTCAGTGTGTTGAATTGTCTTTGGTCAAGCATGTCCCTTGGATGGCTCCTCTATAGATGTGAGTCAGCATGGCCTTCTGTAAGAATGCAACAGCACAGAGAGTAGTATGGTTCTAAAATCATCAATTTATCCAGTCCTTGACACACCTGTTACTCACGTTAGGGATGTCAATGATTCAGCTCTTCAGTACAACTAAGACCCCATTCCATCCCTGGCCTTTCAATTCAGCCATCTGTATTCCCCCAGGCTGTCTTCCTGGAAGAAGAATGGCTGCTCTACCCCAGTTCCGGAGGCTCTTGAATTTTACCTGTCCATTCCTCTCCGGACTTTCTTCTGGGAGTAAAGGGCTCATAGATGTAATGTCCCCGCAAATCCACACTGGCCCATTCTCCTCATATCCATCACAGGTGGCCCAAAGCACCGGTCACATTCCTAAAACTTTCAAGTCAAGTCAAGTTGGAGATATGTACTGGTACAGTGCAATCCCGCACCCACTGCACAAAGTAACAACTCGGGATCCCGGTTGGCAACCCCCCAGACAGACACGCGGTCCAGTCCCACCCTCCGGAAATGACCCTCTATCTGCCGCAGCCAGGTGTTATGTGGGCAACACCTTGGCCTGGTCCAGCCACCCGAGTCCCCAACAATGAGGATCTTACGAGCTGGGAAACGCAACACATGGCTGTAGTGCTGTAACTGACGCTCCCTCACAATGCAGATAATGTACCTCATTCAGGACTCCATGAGCAACCGCTCATTCGACACAAAGTCAAAGTAACGGTACCCAAGGATCTTCCAGAGAGACACAGTACCAAAGGAGTCCAGTCTTCGTCTCAGGTCACTGGATAGCAAGACAGGAAGCACCAGGACTCTAAACATTTGGACCTTTGTCCTTTGCATAAATATCGGGAGCGCCACACACCCATTTCCAGTGAACTAATGACCCCATGCTCTCCCAATCTGTCGACTGATTTCATAGGAAGTGCCACCAGAGACATGAATGTCACTGCCAAGGTAAGTAAACCTCTCGACAAGGTAGACACTCTCTTCACAGACAGACACACTGCAGATGGCTGTGCCCAAGAGGTCATTAAAGGCCTGGATTTTGGTTTTTATTCAGGACACTCGCAAGCCCAGACACTCAGACTCCTCGCTCAGTCTCTTGATTGCCCCAATCAGAGCCTCCATTGACTCCGTGAAGATCACAGCATCGTCAGCAAAGTCAGGATCCATGAATCTTTCTTCACCAACAGATGCCCCACAGCCGCTGGACCCAGCGACCTTGCCCAACCCCCAGTCCATACAAGCATTGAACAGAGTAGGAGCAAGAACACCCCCCTGAAAAAAACCCAACATCAACTGGGGAAAATGCAGAGGTTCTACCTCCCCTCTCCACGGCACTCACAGTACCAGTGTACAGGCTGGCCATGATATCCAGCAACCTCGAGGGGATCCTGCGAACCCTCAGGATGTCCCACAGAGCAGCTCAATCAACTGAGTTGAACGCTTTACGAAAATCAACAAAGGCTGCAGAGAAACTCTGATGATATTCGTGTTTGCGCTCCGTGAGAAACCCTCAGTGCTAGGATGTGGTCAATGGTAAACTTTATAGGCGTACAGCCAGATTGTTCTGGTTGCTGGTAGGTGAGCAAGTGATCACAGATCCTATTGCGGACGACCCTAGCAAGGACCTCACCCGGCACCGAGAGCAGTGTTATCCATCTGTAGTTGCTGCAATCCAGGCGATTACTCTTCCCTTTCCAGATAGGGACAACAAGTCCCATTTTCCAATCACACACACACCAAGCACACACTAGGGACAATTTAGGATTGCCAATGCACCTAACCTGCAAGTCTTTAGACTGTAGGAGGAAACCAGAGCACCCGGAGAAAACCCATGCAGACACGGGGAAAACATGCAAACTCCACACAGGGAGGACCCAGGAAGTGAACCTCGATCTCCTTACTGCAAGGCAGCAATGGTACCACTGCGTTACCATGACAATATCACTGAGCCATTATTATAATGTGTGTTGACATGACAAACATATTACTTCTCAAAAGTTATGAATATGGTGTACCGACTATATTTCAGTTCCTTTATAAGTGGGCCAGTGCTGTGTATTTGCAGTTTATATTGGCTATCTGTTGTCACTTTTTAGGGAACTGGCCAAGAGGTCAGGAATATCGCATCCATTCTTTAACCCATCATGCCTACAGGGCTGGAAGCCATTGATTGACCCATTTGGTGCTATATCCAGTTTTTGTATGGTGTGGGTGCACGTACATAAAACATAACATTTTTTTCATCCATCCATCCATCCATCCTCTTCCGCTTATCCGAGGTCGGGTCGCGGGGTCAGCAGCTTAAGCAGAGAGGCCCAGACTTCCCTCTCCCGCCACTTCTTCCAGCTCTTCCGGAGAATCCCAAGGCGTTCCCAGGCCAGCCGGAGACATAGTCCCTCCAGCGTGTCCTGGGTCTTCCCCGGGGCCTCCTCCCGGTTGGACATGCCCGGAACACCTCACCAGGGAGGCGTCCAGGAGGCATCCTGATCAGATGCCCGAGTTACTTCATCTGACTCCTCTCGATTCGGAGGAGCAGCGGCTCTACTCTGAGCCCCTCCTGGATGACTGAGCTTCTCACCCTATCTTTAAGGGAAAGCCCAGACACCCTGCGGAGGAAACTCATTTCAGCCGCTTGTATTTGTGATCTCGTTCTTTCGGTCACTACCCATAGCTCATGACCATAGGTGAGAGTAGGAGCGTAGATCGACTGGTAAATTGAGAGCTTTGCCTAACGGCTCAGCTCCTTTTTCACCACGACAGACCGATGCAGAGCCCGCATCACTGCGGATGCCGCACCGATCCGCCTGTCGATCTCACGCTCCATTCTTCCCTCACTCGTGAACAAGACCCCGAGATACTTGAACTCCTCCACTTGGGGCAGGATCTCCCCCAACCCTGAGAGGGCACTCCACCCTTTTCCGGCTGAGGACCATGGTTTCGGATTTGGAGGTGCTGATTCTCATCCCAGCCGCTTCACACTCAGCTGCGAACCGATCCAGAGAGAGCTGAAGATCACGGCCTGATGAAGCAAACAGGACAACATCATCTGCAAAAAGCAGTGACCCAATCCTGAGTCCACCAAACCGGACCCCTTCAACACCCTGGCTGCGCTAGAAATTCTGTCCATAAAAGTTATGAACAGAATCGGTGACAAAGGGCAGCCCTGGCGGAGTCCAACTCTCACTGGAAACGGGCTCGACTTACTGCCGGCAATGCGGACCAAGCTCTGACACCGGTTGTACAGAGACCGAACAGCTCTTATCAGGGGGTCCGGTACCTCATACTCCTGGAGCACCCCCCACAGGATTCCCGAGGGACACGGTCGAATGCCTTTTCCAAGTCCACAAAACACATGTAGACCGGTCGGGCAAACTCCCATGCACCCTCCAGGACTCTGCTAAGGGTGAAGAGCTGGTCCACTGTTCTGCGACCAGGACGAAAACCACACTGTTCCTCCTGAATCCGAGGTTCGACTATCCGACGGACCCTCCTCTCCAGAACATAAACATAAACAACATAAAAAAGCAATATGCAGCACTGTCTGGTTCCCTAATGTAATCTGAGCACTTTACTGCACTCAAATTGCAATAAGGACACCTAGCATGAAGCTGATTTTGTTAAATGTATCCAGTTTCATTCCATTAACATAAAAGTCATCTGTGGTGCCAAGATGTGGCTGACAAATGTCATGTATCAATGGCCTGGGTCAACCTGTGATTCATTTAGTTTGAGGCAAAGTAGCTTCAGCAGATGTGACAGTACTGGATGTGTTGGCTGGCTTGTTGGTAAGGTAACTGGTTGAACCCAAGCATGACAAACCAACTTACTTGCTCACTCTTTGGCATACAGCTTATAGTGGCAGAAATACTTATTTAATTCTAAAATATGCAAAGGCAAATAAAAGCAAATGCAAAGAGATAAGAGTAATACATGCAGCCATTTGTTTTCTACACTGCTAGTCTTTACAAGGCCTGGGGCACACAGTAGTAGGTGAGAATTCCCAGACATTGACCTTTCTTCGTTTTTTTTTTTTTTTTAATTATCTCTTTCCTTTTTGTGTCATGAATATTTACATCAGTCTTCTTAGAAGAGAAATCTGCATTACAAAGTGCATCGGTGCATCTCTGGCATTCTCTTGCTGTGACTGCCTGTGTCATGGTGGTTTGCTTGATCGTACAAACTGTCAATCATTTGGTGATGATTTGTTTTCTCCCCTAGGTTGTCACTTCTGAATCCACTAGGGCAAGTCAAGTCATGTCTCAGCTGTATTAAGAAGCAAAACAGGACACCACGATCTGAATTTCATTATGCCACCCCATCAAGCTCACTCCATTGCCACACAGACTTTTTAATTTTTATGAAAGCAATGCAAACAGGCACTTAAGGCCACTTAAGACTTCCCCAGTGATTTTCAGTCATAGCCATAGCTCCCATAAAGGTTGATGTTATATTTCAGTCAGGGGTTCCACCCCTTCCTGGAGTTCAAATGCCACTTTTTGTCCATTTTTGTATATGTATATCTTCTTTTATGTCCCATGTGCTTTGTGGATAGTCTCCCAAGAGGAGGATCCACCTGTCCATCACCATCAAGGGACTTCCATCAGCTCTGTAAAGATGAGGTCTACCCATAGTTATAAGGCTATAGTGCCTTATAGTTCATTGTGAATGCACTTGTCATGTGTGAGTTCTTCTAGTGTAACTCTGTGTTTTGTGATCTGCTTGATTATTGTGACCTTTTGTTCTGTGTTTTGACTTCACCTCTTGGATTTCAGATTGGAACTTTGTTGGCTTTTGGGATTGCATTTTTTCTCCTTTGTTTTTGTAAAATGTTTATTTTATAAAGATTCTTTGTTGCCCTTGTGTGACTAACCAGGTTTTCATGGTTTTAACCCTTCTACTGGGCATTTTGAATATTTTTGGGACCAACTGTGCATGGGGACATCTCTAGTATACAACAGTCACTTTTGTTTCACGGATGTCTGTGTGATGTTTCACAGTTTGTGATATGACCCAAGTGCTTTGTTCATTTAATTATTTAATTTTTGTTAATCATTGTACTCTGCTGGCACCTGCCTGCTGCCCCCTAATTATGCTTGTAATACTGCACTGGTTACTGGGATTGCACAATATGTGACAGTTACATGATCAGGTGCTCCACTGTTGCTTTTAATGCTACATGTGACATAAGTTTAAATGAGCTGATCGGCAGTAGGTGAGTTGTCAGCTTTTTCCCTTGATATTTCTGTGGAACTGCTTAACAAACCATCTTCATGAAATACTTTTATAAAGTTTATTTTAAATCTTGATTGTACTTCCTTCTTGTATTTTACTCTCCAGGTATACTATGTGGGGGGCACAGTGGCGCAGTGATAGCGCTGCTGCCTTGCAGTTAGGAGACCCGGGTTCGATTCCCGGATCCTCCCTGCTTGGAGTTTGCATGTTCTCCCCGTGTTTGTGTGGGTTTCCTCTGGGCGCTCCGGTTTCCTCCCACAATCCAAAGACATGCAGGTTAGGTGGATTGGCGATTCTAAATTGGCCCTACTGTGTGCTTGGTGTGTGGGTGTGTTTGTGTGTGTCCTGCGGTGGGTTGGCACCCTGCCCAGAATTGGTTCCAGCCTTGTGCCCAGTGTTGGTTGGGTTTGGCTCCAGCGGACCCCTGTGTCCCTGTATTCGGATTCAGCGGGTTAGAAAATGGATGGATGGTATACTATGTTTTGGTTCTATGCGCATCCTTCCATTTTTAATAGTATTTGTCTGCTCTGTGGATTAAGGTAGGGCTAGGGCCAGCCTTTAGCTTCATAGAGATGTAAAAGACCTTTGTAGGTCTCATATTAGGGCTTTTGTTAGCTTTTCCCAGTTTGGCACAGGGCACACGTTTCCTATAGAAACAACACTTAATGTTTGGCATTCGTTATCATTATAAGTAAATAGGGTGCAACAACACCGTGTTGTTTTTCATTCTACAGGGTAGCTGAACTATGACACTTTGCATGGTATAACAGGGACAGGACCAGCAATGTATAAGGTAAAACTTAAGCCATAGCATGCCATTGATATCTGTTCATCTTACGGCACAGCCATTTAAGCGTTCATAGTCAACTCAGTCTGTATGTTGACAGCACACACCAACATTGATGTGGACATTATTTGAAATAAAGATCAATGCCCAGGCAGCAATCAAGAAGTTGTAATCTGTTTTTGTCCTCTGATCTTCTAACCCCTATCAGGATCATATTTATAGTTTAAGTATTAAAATTGATTGTACAGCTGCTGATTCTCATTTCAAAGCCAACAACTGAGGAGTGATATTTGCCACTTCTAGGTCAAAGCAAAAGGGACATCACTCTTTAATAAACTGTTAAGCTGGTGCTTCAGCATCTGGATTCACATCCCTTTGATATGGGGTAGGTCATGAAGTTAAGTGGATGCAGCTTTAGGAGGGTTTCTTAAAGGTGCCTACCTCCTAATCCACCAAAAGCAAAATTTGACACATACAGATTGACGTATTCATTTTCTATCCTGAGTAACCAGATCAGGGTTGCCAGCACTGGGTCCAAGGCCAGAACTTACCCTAAACAAAGGGCCAGTCCTTAACAGGACCTAATAAGCCATTTAACCAATCCTGCATATCTCCTGTATGTGGAAGAAAAGCCAGATTATCCAGAGGAAAGCCTATGCAAGCGCAACAAAGGCAATCTTGAGGTCAGGATTTGAACCCAACACTCTGAGGCTATACCCACATTACTTCATTTTCAAACAAAAATTATATCCATCCACACTAGTCTTTTTACATAGTGAATGAAAGTATCTCCATCCACACTGAAATGACTGAATGCATAAAACGTAGCTATTCACCCATGCTGGGCACATGCACTTTGGCAGAAACAGGAAAATTAAGTGTTGTCTACACTAGACCTTCATTTGCAGATTGTGTTTACACGCAGAGCACAGCAATGTCAAATACAAAAAAAGATTGTTTTGTGTGGACCAACTATTAGGTGGAACTGTTGTTGTGAGTAACACAGGAGTATAAGGCAAGGGTGTTCTACCGTGTTTGCCATTATGGATGTAAGAAGTCAGGCAAAATGACACCTTATATAAGGCAAGCAATGATACTGAGAAAATGTAATTAGGAGGATCAAATTAGGAAAAAAGCACCTACTAAGGATGAACCAATTAGATTGCTTTAAGCATTTTCAAAACTTTCCATTACCACCCATCCGTACTGAAATACCAAACAGACATTTTCAGAATTAATAATAATAATTCTTTTCATTTATATAGCGCTTTTCTCACTAATCAAAGCGCTCAGCAATTACAGGTTAAGGGCCTTGCTTAAGGGCCCAATAGAGCAGAGCCCCTTTTGGTATTTACAGGATTTGAACCGGCATCCTTCCAATTGCCAATGCAGATCCCTAGCCTCAGAGCCACCACTCCGCCCTTAATTCTACAATTATACAACTCTGGAGAGTGTTTTCAAAAGTCTCCATTTTTGGGTATTAAAAACAACAGGGTAGTGTGGACAAAAGGTGAAAATACAGACTAATGTCTGTGTTTTTAAGTGAAAACATATAGTGTGGGTATAACCTAAATCACTGAGGAAACAACACTAACCAATGTGGTGCTCATGTTAAGGAATGTTATTTTAAAATAAGTAAAAGTGACTGTCTCCCACCAATAAGCTTGGGGAGGCAGACAGATGGATCTTAACAATTGAAGAAGGGCTTGTCCAACGAGCTTCTGCACCATTGATACTACTGAACCAAAATTTGAAAAGACTAACTGTCTCCATGAGAAGGAGCTGCTATCCCGTAGGGCAGTGGTTCCCAGCCTGTCCTTCCTACCAAGTACTCCCAAAATTGTTCTTGATGGCTAGCTGATCAGCCGAATCAAACAGTGTTGGTTGAAAAAGGACAAAAATGAACAGTAGTCAAATGTCATCAAAGGACTTCTTGGAAAATACTGCCATGAACAAGTTCAGCTTCAGGTTTAAAGTTAATGTGATTGAAGAGCTTAACCAGCTTTAGCCACAACCACCAGGGAGGAACATGAAGATACTCTATTTGTGTAGGTTACAAAAAGAACAAAGGATATTTTTAGTCCCTTTTTTTATCTTTTCCTTTTTATCCTAATTTTATTTTCTTAGGTATCATCTAATTAAACTGTTTCTAGAAACAGATAGCCTGTAGTGTCTTCCCTTTCAGCGTTATGCTGATGCACAAATGGAATCCTTGCCTGGCTTCTAAGTTAATGATTGTACCAGCTGCCTGTGGCATGAACAGTTTCTTTTTTGGGTCATCCCCTTGTCATGACTAAGTAAATAAGATTGCATTAACACATCAGACAAGGGACATTTCAGATGCCTAAATACAAACACATTTATGAGGCTGAGATTTCTCAGCACAATCTGAAGTTAGGATTTGATGTCTCATAAGTTCATTCCCTTAGAGAAAAGGCCAACGTGCAGCAGACTGATTATTGGTGACGCATGGCTGCATACTAACTAAATGAAAGCTTTGTAATCCCAAGAGGCAGTTAGCTTAGAATGGCAGGTGCAAGTGTTACAGACAGACCCATATCTGCATTTCAGTAACATGGTCACGCTACAATGAGTCAGCTCAACATTATTTTACTTTTTTTCCCTTCTTTAATAAAGATAAGGCTAAATATATAAAGATAAGATACTAACCATGTACTATATGAATTTATTCTAAAAGCAGTTTTAAATTTCTGCTTTACATTGTTCTGCTGAAGGACAGTTGCAGTCAGAGGGTTTTATTACAGATGCCAACAAGAAGAAGGCCTTGTGACCACAAAACAGTTGAATGTGTGTAAAGAGAAAGGGACTCCATTCTAATGTTGCGGAGATGGAGTGGGGTGGTAATATTAGCGCCACATTGTTACTTTATTTATTGCCTTTATTTTGGTATTTTTATGCATTATGAGCTGTAATATTTGATTGTGAATATTTCTATTATTTGTATGACATCATCAGACTTCCATTTTCTATGTGTGGTTGCTACAATGTTGCATTGTTTTTAGGAATGCAATAAACATACCTGTGTAAAGGAGGTAAGGTGGTGAATTGGCCCCTCAAGGGAACAGGAATGGAAGTCCAAGGGCAGGTTGCTCCTGTTCAGTAATATGTGGAGCAATATGAGGAGCATACTGTAAGCAATAGAGGGCTCCAAGGATCATCCTCTGGACACCAAGGAGTGGTGGCAGGGTGACAGAGTCTTGTTCCAAATGTCTCAGCAGTGACCGACTTTTGTGGCTAGGATGAGATCTTCAGAAGGGACTCACTGGTGCCTTGGCTTTGCTGAGCAAACCAATGCGGTTTGCGATGGAGACAAGACAGAGAGAGTGAGAAGCAATGGGGCTCAAGAGACAGAAAGAAAACTCTAAGCCAATCTTCACTTTGGTTTTATTCTTGTTGATGTTACCCTATTTATTGGAATTATTTAATGATTATTCTTAACCTCAACAATTGCACCATTTTCATGAAATATGTATTTATTGAACATTAATTTTCACTGCACTTTGAACATTGTGTGACTTGCTTGTTGGAAACAAATGCACAACATACTTTCCTACACCATGACTTGCATTGTCCTAGTCCATCTTGGTAGATGACTTTCAATGTCCAGTTATGCCAAGGCTGAGAGCACCTGAGGCATCACAAACCTATAAAGGAATAGTTTGTTTCATTGACTTTGTGGGCAACATGAGCAAACTACTGAGACCTGCAGTTGTATTAGAAACCTTGACATCCTTTAAGGAGTATATGGATGAGGATATTAGGATAGCTTAGCTATTAACTAAAGAAATTAGCTTCTTGGACATCTCATGTTTGTCAGATTTCATATGTACTTTTGTTCTTATGATTTTCATTTTGGTTTTGTCCTTTATGTTTTGACCCATGCTAATGACAGCCATAAATCTCCTGTTCTGCAATTTAAAACAAAGACCTGTATTAGTCTCCACCACTCATTACAAACTACGACTACTAGGACATCCCGTTGGCCACAGCACAAGTAAGAGACTCTACAGAAGGACATACACCAGTGACTCTTGCATTGTCAAAAATGCCAAATCAAATTCAGGTTCAGGATGGTCCAGGATCTGTCCTGGCAGCATTGAGCCAACCCATCCAGTGCAAGACATATTTACACACATGAACACGATGCTTCACATGGTGTCTGTTTAGAGCTGCCACCTACTTGGATATGCAAGTCTAAGTAATCTAAGAGTAAAAATCAGACATAGAACATCAAACATAAAACATCTGGCAAAAGAGAGGAGACCATTCAATCTATGACACTTGTTCGCTAAACTAATAGCTAAGCTGTCCCAAACACTGGGAAGACTGATCAGACACCATGAGGACATTGAAAGGAGCTGTCGGGCAACAGAGCCACGGAGCCACCAGTTACTCAGTCAATGAATGCTTATGATGGGGACAAAAACATTTTAAAAACACAGAGCTTCATTACATACATGACTGGACAAACTGTGCTTGTACAGCACCTATAAAAAGTACTCACTTGCTTGGAAGCTTTCACATTTTATTGTTATACAACACTAAAGCAGAGGGAATTTAAATTGTTTTTTTACATTGATCAAAAGAAAAAATCATTATAATATCAAAGTCAAAATAATTTCACAGATCTCTGCAAAGTGTTCTAATTACAAATATCAAATGCAAACTAATTCAGTTAAATTAAATCCACTGTGAATCCATGTGTATAATAATAATGTGCAAAAACTTTCCTTAGAGTGATTCTTCACTCAGACCTAAGAAAGAAAGAAATAGAAAACAAGTTCATAAATGGTGATGTACTTATGCAGTTAACACAGGAGTTATCTCTATCAGTTGTAGATGTTTATTTGCCTAACATATCACGGAGTACATGGCCTTTAAAGGCAAAACACAGTCAGGCTGGAAACAAAGATACAAAACAAAATGCCATGTTTTATCTCCTCTGTTCATTTCCAGCCCTTGGCATTAAAGCTGAGCCAAACAATTCACACACATGGCCATTTCAAAAGGATAAAGCATGGCTATACGTCACCTTGAGACCATGTAGTACTAGATGAGGTATAGCAGTTTGTGCATTGGCAATTAATAACAAATCAATATATTTTAATAAACCTCCACAAAAGTGTCTTTCACAAGGTGTGCTAAAAAGATACAAGTAAAAATAATACAAATCCAACTTGGGGAGCCTATAGATTCCTCATTATTGCAACAATGTGATTAGTGTAGAAATTACTATATCAAAAATGAACACAAAAAAACAGAATAACCCATATATATGGATATGCTGGATGATTTAGGACACTGTCTCACAGACAGTGCGGCTTACCCATTTGTCCACCATAAAACCCAAGTTTCACATTCTCCTCACCTATCCATTTTTGTTTTTTAAACCCCTCTTTAATTATAAGGTTACAATGACCTAGGGTCTTGAGAATTACAAAACAGTTAATGTGTATTACAAGTCTATAGTTAGCACTGGATAGGACATTAGTCCACTGTAGGACAAACTCGCACATTCTGATTCTGAGTTGATGGTGAAGTAAAACCTACAGAGAGAAAGTGCAAACTCTACACAGAGGGGCCAGGATCTGAACCCAGATTCATGGAGCTGGGAAACATACTGTCAAGAATCTCCACATTTATCATCAAAACACTACTTTTGACAATTCACAAATCCATCTCCAAGCAGTAAGCCTTACTGGACCACTGGAGGCTCGCTAAATAATGCAGTGCTGCCATCTGGTGGTCTCATTCCATTTCTTTGTTCTGCAGATGATTGTATCCAACAAGACGTTCAGATCACTCTAGATTACAGTACATTTGTTGTCATTTTGTTTCAGGTGAGGTGAATTGGCAATGTTGAACTGACCTCTGATCTGTGTGTGTGTGTGTGTGTGCTCACCTTGCAATGGACTGGCACCCTGTTCAGGGATTATTTCTGCCCTCACCTGATGCCTTCTAGGATAGGCTCCAGCTTCTCCATTATCCTGTCTAGGAAAAAACAGGTTTATAAAATGGATGAATGACTTAAGGAGGGTCACACAGTGAGCCATTGGCAGCCATGTAGCTTACAGGTCAACACTTGAACCACCAGACCTTCTGTCACAACTCCTACTGCACCACCTCAAGGTTGAGACAGAGTGCATCTGTTTGACCTCACGGCAGCTGCTTATTCAGTCTTGACATACTGGAGTGGGGCTTACTGGGCTCAGGGGCACAATTTAGTGGGATGAGAAGGCACGAGTCAAAATTACTGCAATTAGTTATCTGTCATAAAATAATTTTTGGTTATGCTTGAAAACCTGAAATCCCCTACTCTGGGTGCATCTGTGATGGGGGCAGCGTTTTCCATAAATACTTTGCCAAACCAAAGAGCTCCTTTGGTAGTGTTTAGTTCACATAGTAAGTGTGACACCTCACTGGTGCTTTCCACTTTATTAAATTGCTACTTTGTTTTTAAGAATTCTTTGAGTTAACCACTTGTCATAAAAGGCAAAGCTAAAAAGAATCATGAACAGTGGGTTTATGGTGGTTTTCAAAAAAAGTAATGGATTCTAATATTACGGTCAGTCCTTTATTTTGTATGACTACTGATCAACAGGATAGACCATTGTGCAAAAGCTCAGAATTTTGCTTCTTTGTTTGAGTCCTGTGTATAGTGGCTCTAAAGAGCAAAATGCTAAAATAAAATAAAAATGACACAATAAAATTAAAAAATGACAACATGCCCGCTAATCTTCAAGATTTGAGACATCGAATTGAGGAAGCTGTGAATTCAGTAATTAGGGACCAGTTGACTCGTGTGTGGCAAGAAATGGTCTACTGTTTTGATGTTTATCGCACTACACATGGTGGTCATGCTGAGTGCATGCAACCTCGAGGACCATAGGACTAAACTTTGAACTTTCCTCTATCCAGTGATGTGCGGAATGTGTTTCTGTCTTATACGGTTTGTTTGAAATACATTTTTGAAATCTGCTCTTTCATTTTGAATAACCCTGTATTTTCAAACCCCATTAATCCAGTTCAGGGTCAAAGGATGTCTGAGTCTATCCTGGTGACATCAAGCCAGAGGTGGGTAGAGTAGCCAAAAATTGTAAAAAAGTAAAAAAGTAGTCATCAAAAAATTTAAGGAAGATTAAAAAGTACTTGATGAAAAGACTACTCAAATACTGAGTAACTTTTTGATCATAATAAATGATGTATTTTTTAGAAATATTGTAATAAGACAAACAATAATAAAACAGACAGAGCAAACCAATGTAGAAAACATGCCAACTCCATGCAAGAAATAATATATGATCTTATCACTAAATCAAAGCTTTTTTTGACAAGTGTTTTGCTTTGCCTCAAACTAGCTTAGAATACCTTCTGTATGAGGGATTATACAGACATGCTGAATCAATCACCCGATCCACTGCGATCCACGGTGGAGGTGATCGTGGCAAGCAGACATTGACAGGATCGGAAGTCTACTTCATCATGTACACTTCCACCAGGTCAATTGAGAGCCACCAAGCTATCCTCCTTAACTTAGATGTTAGCGAAAAGTACATCGACTTGGCCAAAATGTGAGTCTTTGTCTCCCAAGATGTGAGGCATGATTCCATACTCTCTCTTACAACAATAACTGGAATACTTTTTTTTTATTCTGTTCTGCTTATTGCACAATCCACCCACTTATTTTGTTTTTATTGACTAGCATGGCCCTTTCATAGCAAATTGTACTATATATATATATATATATATATATATATAACAAATAGGGTTTACAAGGCAAGACTAAAATGATGCTTGATATATATGATGAGACAAGATGAATAGAGTAATACGGCCCACCTTCGTAACAGTACAGGAAACAACAGCAGGGCATTATGTGTAATGAAAAATGCAAGCAAATCTTCCCTCAGATTGGATTCAAGTATGGTCTTTGACCAGATCATTGTTTATACTTTTGAGTTCAGCCTTGAGACATCTGAAACAAGCAGGAGAGATATAAAACAAGTCTGCCTCTTTGACAGTAGGCACGATGCCCCAAGAGTCATTTTGCACCAAACCTTGCAGTTTACCTTGAATGCCCACATTAATTGTTGATTTCAGGACTGAAGTGTTTGATAGAGAGTATCGGGAAGGCCACGATATCTAGTGGCACTGTGATTACAGAATATGAGCTTGTTTTAAGTTTACTTCTGGCCTCATGAGGAGAAACATAAGTAGCAAGGCATAACACAATTATCTCACTTCTTTAAAATTTACTGAGTGAAGGTCCACAAACTAACATGGATCACCACCACCTTACTATCCCTTACTAAGTTTTTAAGATATTGTTCCATCCTTATCAATCTTTATTTTATGCAGCCCCTTCCACCATACCAATCACTATGTGTTTTACAGGAGAGAATTTTAATGTTACAAAGAAGGTGTCATCATTGATAGTTACAATAGTCCATTCAAGTGCTGGAAGGGTTTTGGGAGTCTGATAGCATCACAACAGAAAGCATGCCTAAACTAGAAAAATGGCATCAGTAGTACGGGTAATTCTTTGGGACATAATGCCTTTCTTCAGAAGCCACTGTCCCAAAGTTGATTTAAATTGCAGAAAATCTGCCCTTATGTCTCCACTAGTATTGCAGCATAGGCAGGCTGAGTGATTTCCTTGGGATTATGCACCACGTCAGGTACAATCCAAAAATCTTATTCACTAGGCCAATACCGTCTGCCTTTTTAAAAGGTCCAGACCATTATTGCTGCTGCTCTGAAAAGCCAAGAACTTGTGTCAGTCTTTAGCACCAAAAATGCCTGCAAATTACAAAGTTTTGCCACTTACAACACAAGGGCCGAGGCAAAATTGTTTACTAAATTATTTGTAACAATAATAATTATTACTAAGTATTATTGTCACTTTAATTATCACTGACTTACATTAAACATTTTCTTTTAATATAAACAATCCTATATATTACTTCATTTGTAATTAATGTTATTTTGTATATTTTGTAAAATGCTAATATTTGTTTATAAAAATACCTCTGGATTCAGTCAGTGGCAGTAAATTCCTACTCTGGTGTGCCCACATGTGTATGCCCTATGATGGAATGGCAGTAATATTTGGGTAGGATGCAGCAGCAGATACCCTGAACCGTACACACTTCATTTTGCCATCTATCCACATGGAACTTCATCAACCAATGGCATCAAATGATTTAGAAACAATTCAGTACAACACACGTTGAATATTTCAATGTGTTTTTAATTTCAGACTATAGAAATAAAAGGAGAATTAGAATAATTTACATCCAGACTGTTTTTTCTGGCATGATGTACATCACTTTTAATTACTAGACACTTTTGGCGGTTCCCATGCCTGGATTTTCTTGCGGGTTGTTGAAAATGGCACATACTGACCCGAAGTGCCACTTTGGTTAAATTTATGATTTTCCCAGATAAACTTGCGTGGCACAGGAGGATGGGTAGTGGGTGGTTCTTCAGTCATGCAGTGAAGCCAGCGGTGCCTGCACACATTCAAGTTTGGGGAGGAAATAAAAAACACACATTAAAAAGTAGTAATAACTTCATGAACATATGTAAAAAAAAAAAAAACATATTTACATTAATATGTTCATGTACACACACTTTGTATTCTCTCTTTACACTACAAGAACAACATAAGCCATCATATTTTTATTTCTTTATTATTGTAGGGTCATGAGAAACCAAACCTATCCCAGCAGCAGGCAGTATAAGGCAGAAACCAAGTGCAGACAGAGAGCCAGCCAATCACATGGCAGACTTACTAAGAAATACTTATTCACAAAGGCTGAATTTATCTTTGGAATGTGGGAGTATGCCAAAGTACTATGTCACATTATGCTTAACCAAAGTGTCGCCCAAGCACCTTAAATATAAAAATTAGAATGAAAATTACAAAACCTAAACACTTCATTATGTCATGATAACACATACTGTATTTCATATGGATATCATCATGATATCCTTGCCAAAATACCTGATTCCAGGGACTAGTGAAAGCCTTAGTGAGTTCATCATACCAACTTTTGCTCAGTTTATTTCAAGGAAGTGGATTGCTCCTGACCTGTGTGAACTTCAGCCTGCTTTTCTGCAAGGTGTTTACACTGGCACTCAAATTTTTCAACACAATATCCGTAAAGATGAACAAACCATGGAGTAAGATATGGTGGCCAACCTGCTGTTTGGCTATGTGAAAAACAAATTCTTAAGTAAAGTTTGGCCAAGTACTAAATATTTATTGTACACCTTTTGTCTTAATAGATTACAGGCTGACAAGTTTCAATAACTGTTTGATTGTTGGTGTGCATAAGGGTGGTTCACTATTGAAGATGTTGCAGAATGAATTGGATAGAATATGTTCACTGTGGAACATGTAGCACCAGTGGGTAGCTGAATGAACACACTGATGGAACAGAGACAGGTCCATATAAAGTACTTGAAAAATTAAGGCTAAATTGAGGCTTAAAGGCGATTACAGACCATAGGGCAACACTAACAGAAATCTGTTCTTGGTTAACATTAACTGTTGTGGGACATTAACCTGCACCCCTCAGGTACAATGAAATTCTGTCCTCTGACACCTCAGCAGAGTGCAAAGTCTTGTCTGATGTTATGAACATCCATACTGAGCAGCACAGTGGTGCTTGTCCTCTTTCGGTTATGAGTTTGGTGCACCAAGTCCATAGAATGCCTGAAAAATTTTTTTTGGGGAGTTATATGGGTGACACCTCATCCAGTCTTAGTACCCCTTTGCATCCAATATTATTGGGACAGGCTCCAGTTTACCGTTAACCTGGCCTAGATCAGGGGTGTAGAAAAACAATGGATGGATGTGCCAAAACACTTTACTAATGGATCATTCTCCACCACAGACACCAATTTGACTTACTGATACTGTTTAGCAGTTGGTACCACAGCATCAAATCCTGTGTGTATCTCATATATCCAAGAATATCCTGACTGATTGCTACCTATTGTAACCATCACTATTTAATATCGTAGGTCTGCACACTAACTGATATATGTGCAGTTGTTTCTACACTGTATAGTATATCGTCCATTTTGAATACTGTGTGTTCATACTCCAACTCTGTGGACTGGGCATTGGGCAAGGTTGTGGGGTCCAGCGGCTGTGGGGCATCCGTTTCTGAAGAGAGATTCACTGATCCTGACTTTGCTAGCGATGCTGTGATCTTCGCCGAGTCCATGGAGACTCCGATTAGGGCTCTCTAGAGACTGAGCGAGAAGTCCGAGTGTCTAAGCTTGTGAGTGCCCTGGATAAAAACCAAGACCCAGGCCACTTAGGCACAGCCATCTGCAGTGTGTCTGTCTGCGGAGAGAGTGTTGACATTGTTGAGAGGTTTGCTTACCTCGGCAGCAACATTCATGTCTCTGGTGACTCTCCCTATGAAGTCAGTAGACATTGGGAGAGCATGGGGGATCATGAGGTCGCTGGAAAGAGGTGTATGGCACTCCTGATATCTTTTTAAAAGGAGGAAGGTCCAAGTCTTTAGAGTCCTGGTGCTTCTTGTTTTGCTATATGGATTTAAGACATGGATGCTATCCAGTGATCTGAGACAAAGACTGGACTCCTTTGGTACTGTATCTTTCTGGAGAATCCTTGGGTACCACAGGTTTGACTTTGTCTTGAATGAGAGGTTGCTCATGGTGTCCCAAATGAGGCACACCACCTGCATTGTGAGGGAGTGTCAGTTACGGCACTACGGCCATGTGGTGTGACTCCCCGAGGGTGACCCGGCTTGCAGGATCCTGACTGTTGATGCGCATGTAACACCTGGCTGCGGTACATATATGGTCATTTCTGGAGGGTGGGACTGGACTACGTGTCTGTGGTTGTTTTTTGATGTTGCCAACCAGGATCTTGAGCTGTTTTGTCATGTGGTATGCGCAGCAACATACTGTACCAGTGCATGCTCCCCAACCTGACCTGACTTATCTAGATAAAGAGCATAGAAAACAGATAGGGGACACTTATTTACTATTGCTTCACTCCATTTAATGGAATGCTAATTTTTTTTCATCTGTTACTGACAGAATAAAAAAAACTATTTTATCAATCACACATGGCAAAAACCTAAAACAGAAAATACATTCAATAAAAAAATTGAACTCCAAAGTTATCATAATGAAAGTGTGTTTTATAATTCAAAATCATGTACTACTGTATGCTTAACAGCTTGTACTCTATTGATGACTTGGCTGAATACAACAAAGTGGGGTTTACTTTAAAGGCATCAGAACTCTTTAAACTAAAAAGTGAATCTTGTATTCAAGGATGCCGGTGGAATGTAAGGAGAAGTACATCAAAAACTGAGGTGAAAAGGAACTTTTTATCGCAAAGAATCTAGAATAAAATAGATATTGGAAAAATTTGGCCATGAGCTAAACAAAGAAACCTGATTGAACGGTCTCTTCTCATTCATCAAACTGCTTATGTTCAATAATGGGATTATAAATAAAAAATGCTTTAGATAAACCTATTAACATCAGGATTATCCAATTAATCTACACTACCGAAAAAGTGCTTCTTTCTTTTGGTCAACTTCATTAATAAAATACCCCTCTTTTTAATTTAGAAATATAAACGACTAAAAACATACATGGCGAAAAGAGCCGTATGGAAAAATCCATTGTGACGTTTCCATATACGTACGTACATTGCAAAACCTCAAGTGATGCATGAAAGCTCAAAGCAAAAATAAATGAGGACTCTAGGACACACTAAAGCACAACAGAATGCATTTTAAAACTTTCCTTTACTAAGAAGATGCCAGGCTACAAGAAACTTTTAAAAATACTTTTCTGCATAGCCAGTCACATTAATGTGGGCAACCTACAAGGAGCTAAGCTGTACGATTTAGTAAATACTGGAGGACGTCTGTTTAAATTTTAATTCTTTAACAGATTAAACACACCTATTCCTAAAGAAATGAAAGTTACAAGTCTCTATAACATAACCAAAATGACTTACTTTTAGATCATTTCTTTTTTATGACTTGTTGAATAGTAAAGCTTATTCTAACTTATCTTTTATTTGCTTTTGGACCGAAAGTACCACTGAACATGGAAGAGATGAATGTGCAAACCGAGATGAAAGTATATCTTTCTGATAATCTATAAATGTACTGTATATTTCAGCAAGTAATAATTTTTACCATGTTGGAACTATTGCAAAGTTAACCTAATATGCAATATACAATGAAATATTTTCTTTAATAGGGCATTACTTTCTTTTTTATTAGATGAATGTAACAATGTACAACCACACCCTGTCAAATGACACATTAATAAGTTATAACTTTGTATGGCACTATACATTTTTGGCCAGAAAATACAAAAAAAAAAGTTAAATATCATGATCTATGGCCAGAAACTACACTTAACAAATGAAACTGCCTGGGTTATTAAAGGCAATCCAGGAGCATCACTGAAAAAAAAAAAATGTATTGCCATAATTGCTCCCTGATTTCACCAGAAAGAAATAAAAGTGGCAGAAGCATCCACTAAAATGGAAAATGTCATCAAACGCCAATACAATTGCTTGATCTAGATGTTAGCAAAGTTAACAATGCTAACATCATTGACCAAGGTACGCATTTCTGGCAGAGAAGAGTGGAGATCAATAAAGACAAAGGAAAGATAGAAGTGTTATTATTTGAAGAACAAACACTACAACTTCACATACACTTCAATATACTGTCACACAGCTCCATAAGCAATTGTTTTTGCTTATTTTAATTTTACTAATAGTCAGCTATTTATTACTGTTTATAATGACTACAGGTTCTAAAATTAGCTCACACCTTATTTTCTAGCATTTGTTTTATTGTAAAATTGTTTTATTATTCACAATAACCCATAATCTTTTCACTGTTTGTTACATTTCCTTTGATTATATAATTACTTAAATAGTGTTCCACTTACCATTCTGGCGGTACCATGCTGCCATCGACCTCCCAGACTGTCCTTTTCCCATTCATCTCCATAGTATATATAACCCATCTATGCCGGCCTGACATGAAAGTAACACAAAAATATTGAAAAGATTTTTGAAGGAATTCAAACATTAAATACAAATTTAACATAACTTGTGGTGAATGGAACGTATAGAAAAGTAATATGATAATATATAAAACATAAAGAAGCAGTTATATACATTTGTAACCCAAAAAGATATTTATGCATTGATTTAAAAGAAGAAATGTACAGAGGTTTACCAGAACTAACTTACATTTTTTTATAGTAATAACAAAACACATGTAAATCAGGAGGGAGATTATTAGCTTGATCTGTGTTTATGTAATTTTTTATGAGGTGAGAGACAAAGAGAAACTATGCAGGGAGAAATGCTAGAACATAGAAAAAGACACAAAAATGTGAGATCTAATTTTCCTTTTAAGTTACAAAATGAAATATTCTAGAATTTAAGTAAGCAATGTTTAGAATTTAAAGAATTATAGTCCTCTATATGAACAACTGCAGAAACTGTCTATGAGACAACAGTGACATACATAGTTTATATCAGAGAGGAAAATACTTATGGTCTTATATTTATGGTATACCAGATCAGGGGTTAATGGGGATACATTAATACCTTTTCGCTCTCTCTTCTCCTAATCCTCCAAACAGAAGCCTGCCTATCTCCATCTCTACTTCCAGATCCTATCCTACCACTGACCTCGCTTCTGGTTCCAACCCCTTGGACACACCCCTTCCCGCTCAGCAGCTATAGTACTACGGTGTTGTACCATATTAGCCATTATGGATGTAATGAGAAATCAAAAGAAATTACACCTTTTTATAGGATAACTAAAAAGATTTCAATATGCAAGCTTTTGAGACAACTCAGGCCCCTTCTTCAGGCTAGATATAAAAGCAACCACTTTTCCCTCACTAGCCAGTCCCGTCTTGGACACACTCCGAAGTGACTACTTGGCTACAATGAGATTCATTGCTTTACTTTTCTTCTTAGGATTTCGAATATACAAGGTGGAACACCAAACCTTTTCGTGTCTCTTTTGTCTTTTTTAACAACTGTTAAGACCAAAACTGAAATTTAGGGCCTCAATGCTAAGTCTAGCACATCACACTGAAAACAAGACTCCTACAGTGAAACCAAGTGGCATGAGCATCATGCTTTGGAAATGCTTCTCTGGGGCTACTAATAGTAAATACAAAGACAGAGGAAAGTGGACAGAGCTAAGCAGACACAAAACTTCTAAGAGGACAGAGACTTGAAACATACAGGAAAAGCTGCAACTGCAGTGGCTAAAAAACAAGAAGATTAATATCCTGGACTCACCGGGCCAAAGCCTTTACTCCATTTCAATGGAATATCTGTATAAGAGATTAAAAACTGCTGTCCACAAATGGCTACCACTAATCTTGGTAGAGCTTGAGCACTTCTGCCATGAAGACTGGCCATAAATTCCACTGTCAAGATCTGAAATTCTAATTTACCTCAAAGAGATTCAGAGCCAACAATGGACATTCCAAATATTAACTTGGACCAATTGGGAAACTTATGCTATAAATAATTTTTGGTCTTCCATTTTTAATTTAGAAAAACATCTAGAGATTTTCACTTTGACATTATAGAGTATGTTACAATGATGACTGATGCTGCAACACAACAATATCAAAAACTCTTGAGAGTAAATGCATTTTATAGCCACCTATGCTAATATGCAAGTTTGCAATGTATTTGCAAACTGATCAATGTTGTATTTATTTATTTTTTTTTATATGGCTCATTTTGCATATTGTGAACTGGATAAGCATGTTAGAAAATTGAAGGATACAGGAATATTTATGTATCACTCCACTAGATTAAAAGATGCATTTTTTGTCCATTACCTAAAACAAATCCATTCTGCCGGCTAAAATTATTTTTATAATGATTACATTATTAAAAATGATCTATTTGAAAATAATGAAATACAAAATTAAAGAATTACCAAAGAAATAATATTTATCTTCATAATACTTGTTGCCATATTTGTCTGTTCCAACAAGGGCACCAGTTTTTAGGTCGTTTACTCTGAAAAATAAAATGGAAAAAATTTTCAGAATAATAAACAGTACATGATTTATGCACAACTTCTTAAAAATAAATGCACCATCTGTTTTCATTTTAACATCACCACCATTCCTTATCTCTTACCTTATTCCCACTTTGTTACCCATCATCCAATTAACGGTTTTATTCTCCACTCATTTGTTCTACATGGATCTTTTTCCAAGACTCCAGGCTACAAAGATACTTCATAAAACTGACCTTTTTCTTACTACTTATATTTCCATGATGAATAACATTCCATTTTTGCAATAACATTTTCAAACCTGCTAAATAGGTTCAGAGTGGTTGTGAAAAAAAGGGAAACATCAAGAACAACCCCAATTCCAAGAGTTGGGACACTGTGCAAAATGAAAATAAAAACAGAATGCAATGATTTGCGAATGTCATAAACCCTTATTTTATTCACAATAGAACATAGAAAACACATCAAATATTGAATGTGACACATTTCACCTATATCATGAAAAATATTAGCTATCTCAAATCTCAACTATCTCAAAAAACCTGGGACAGGGCCATGTTTACCACTGTGTAGCATCCCCTCTTCTTTTAACAAAAGTCTGTAAACATCTGGGAACTGAGACCAGTTCTGGATATTTGGAAGAGGAATGTTGTCCCTTTCTTGTCTGATATAGGATTCTAGCTGCTCAACAGTCCTGGGACTCCTTTGTCAAATTTTTCATTTCATCATGCACCAAAATCTTTCAATTGGTGAAACATCTGGACTGCAGGCAGGCCAGTTCAGCACCCGGACTCTCCAGCTGCAAAGCCATGCTGTTCTAATAGATGCAGTATGTAGTTTAGCATTATTTTGCTGAAATATGCAAGGCCTTCCCTCAAAAAGATGTCACCTGGAAGGGAGTATATGTTGCTCTAAAACCTGTATATCCCTTTCAGCATTGATTGTGCCATTCCAGATGTGGACAACCCCAATATCATCAGAAATACAGGCTTTTAAAATAAGTGCGGATACAAGCCGGATGGTCCCTCTATTCCTCAGGCCAAAGGGCAAGAATGTCAAATTCTGACACATCACACCACAAAACAGTTTTCCACTTTGCCTCAGTCGATTTTAAATAAACTTTGGCCCACAGAAGAGGGTGATGTTTTTGGATCATGTTCAGATATGTCATCTTCTTTCTATGATAGAGCTTTACCATTTCAGCCTTGTCCCTTGTACACAGAGATCTCTGCAGATTCTCCAAATCTTTTGACGATATTATGTACTGTAGAGGATGAGATATTCAAAGTCTTTACAATTTTATGTTGTGGAACATTACTCTGAAATTGTTACACAATTTATAGATGCAATATTTGTAGATTGGTGAGCCTCTGCCCATCTTTACTTCTGACAGACTTTGCCTCTCTGAGATGCTCTTTTTATATCCAATCATATTACTGACCTGTTGCCAGTTCACCTAATTAGCTGTAAAATGTTCCTCCAGCTGTTTCTTTTTAGCAGCACTCACTTTTCCAGCCTTCTGTTGCCCCGTCACAACTTTTTTGAGATGTGTTGCTGCCATCAAATTCAAAGCGAGCTAATATTTTTTATGACACAGTAAAATGTCTCACTTTCAATGTTTGACATGTTTTCTATATACTGTTGTGAATAAAATACAGGTTTATGAGATTTGCAAATCATTGCATTGTTTTTATTTACATTTTTGGAATTAGAGTTGTAGATAAAAATGGATTTTAGATTTAAAAACGGAAATATGTGGAATTTAGAGACGGGTTGAACTGTTACAAAACTTCCCAATAAATGAAGCAATTGAATAATCTGTAGTTCTGTCATTCAGATACTATTTTCTAGTTTGTTGTTTTTCAAGTGAATGTAATTCTTTGTAGAAATCCAGTCGTGCCTCTGTTTGTAATAAAAAAAGAGTAATAAAAAAAATTAAAAAACGCATTGGATCCTTGTGGACACTACTGACTCTGAGACAGTTGCTCTTTCTGGAGTGTACCTTTCAACTGATGATTGTGGGAAAAGATATGCAGAACTTCCTTTGGTTTTCCCTAGCGAGTTACCAACACATTCCTGCTTCATCATTTTTCCCCAACCACCTAAAAGTACAATGAGCACAAATCGCACTGTGTAGTCTGCAGCAACAGGCGTAAAGAACAGTGTTTAGTGGTGTAACACATATTGTGAATATTGCAACGCTACTTTCAATTTTATATACACTTCAAAATGATTTTGTACTGAGGGTACATCTACGGTGCATGGGAGTTTGCCCAACCAGTCTACATATGTATTGTGGAGTTCGAAAAGGCGTTTGACCATGTCCCTCGGGGAATCCTGTGAGGGGTGCTCCGAGAGTATGGGGTACCGGACCCCCTGATAAGAGCTGTTCGGTCCTTGTACAACCGGTGTCAGAGCTTGGTCCGCATTGCCGGCAGTAAGTCGAACCCATTTCCAGTGAGAGCTGGACTCCGCCAGGGCTGCCCTTTGTCACTGATTCTGTTCATAACTTTTATGGACAGAATTTCTAGGCGCAGCCAGGGTGTTGAAGGGGTCCGGTTTGGTGGACTCAGGATTGGGTCACTGCTTTTTTCAAATGATTTGTCCTGTTTGCTTCATCAGGCCATGATCTTCAGCTGTCTCTGAATTGGTTCGCAGCCGAGTGTGAAGCGGCTGGAATGGGAATCAGCACCTCCAAATCCGAGACCATGATCCTCAGCCGGAAAAGGGTGGAGTGCCCTCTCAGGGTTGGAGGTGAGATCCTGTCCCAAGTGGAGGAGTTCAAGTATCCCGGGGTCTTGTTCACGAGTGAAGGAAGAATGGAGTGTGAGATTGAAAGGCGGATCGGTGCGGCGTCCGCAGTGATGACGGCTCTGCATTGGTTTGTCGTGGTGAAAAAGGAGCTGAACCGTAAGGCAAAGCTCTCAATTTACCAGTCGATCTACATTCCTACCCTCACCTACGGTCATGAGCTATGGGTAGTGGTCAAAAGAACAAGATCGCGAATAAAAGCAGCTGAAATGAGTTTCCTCCGCAGGGTGTCTGGGCTTTCCCTTAAAGATAGGGTGAGAAGCTCAGTCATCCAGGAGGGGCTCAGAGTAGAGCCGCTGCTCCTCCGAATCGAGAGGAGTCAGATGAAGTGGCTCGGGCATCTGATCAGGATGCCTCCTGGACGCCTCCCTGGTGAGGTGTTCCGGGCACATCCCACCGGGAGGAGGCCCCGGGGAAGACCCAGGACACGCTGAAGGGACTATGTCTCCCGGCTGGCCTGGGAACACCTTGGGATTCCCCCAGAAGAGCTGGAAGAAGTGGCCGGGGAGAGGGAAGTCTGGGCCTCCCAGCTCAAGCTGCTGCCCCCACGACCTCGGATAAGCGAAAGAAAATGGATGGATGGATGGGTACATCTATTTGATAATCTGTGTAATAAAAACAATGTTAACATCAATGTTAACATCAAATAATTGTTGAAAATTCAGCATACACAGTGGAATAAAAATGTAAGCCTCAAAAGAGTTAACCCAATTTGGAGTTGTGGAGGTCCAGAGTCCATGTTATGTTACTTTTCATTGTTTTATTTACTAAATTCGCCCATTTTTTTTCACTTCCTAGATCCTCCCTGTGTGAGTTTGCATGTTCTCCCCATGTCTGTGTGGGTTTCCTTCAGGTGCTCCGGTTTCCTCCCACAGTCCAAAGACATGCAGGTTAGGTGCATTGGCGATTCTAAATTGTCCTTGGTGTGTGTGTGTGTGTGTGCGCAAGCCCTGTGTTGGGCTGGCACCCTATCCAGGGTTTGTTTCCTGCCTTGCACGCTGTGTTGGCTGGGACTGGCTCCAGCAGACCCCCGTGACACTGTAGTTAGGATATAGTGGGTTGGATAATGGATAGATGGACAACCTGATGATCTGTCTGATGCTGCAACTAAAACCAAATATGCTACTCTTGTAAAGCACAGAATGACAGCATACATACAAATGACCTGAAATATTAAAAGAGTAAAACCTAAGGAGAAAAGTACATAAATGAAGCAAAAACAAATACAGAAATGGTGTTCTAAAATCTACCGCTGTAGTAATATTAGCACATGCAGGGTATTGTGAAATCACCAGGATATTCAAGAACTTATAAACATACAGAACTTGATTTGATACAGCACAATGACTACAACACAAAGCTGTCAAAATATACCAAATATTATTAACTACTCCTAGGTGTCTCTCCAGTTGTAGTTTGAACAAGAATAAAAAATCATCTATACTCAGATATGGGGATGAATACTTGAGGAGTAAACCACAAGACAATTATTATATTTTTATATTATGTACATTAAAGAACCATCAACAACAAATCAAATTAATAATATATTGAAAAATTATAAAAGTAGAGTTGAATAAAGCGGACTCTGCAGCTGCGTGAATAAAAAGTATCTCTTCTGGTTAGCGGGAATAGCTCAAAAGTTGATATAAATCTGCGTTTTGTACCTAATAATTGTATGCAAAATTTGGTTGACCTAACTGAAAGTGTACTCAAGTTATCGTGTTTACACACACACACACAATTCCAAAAATGGTATTTTCGGACTCAAGGAAGTCTAAAACTTTGATATTCATCAAAATCTCAAAATCAAATGTTTGAATGATTGTAATACTTTCCCTACGAGAAAGTAAATCAGACTTAGGGAGGTCTAAAAGATCGAGATTCATCAAATTTTTGGATGATTACAATACTTTCCCTATACTTCGTATACGAGAAAGTAAAATGAGTTTCGATAGATAGATAGATACTTTATTAATCCCAAGGGGAAATTTACATACTCCAGCAGCAGCAGCATACTGATAAAGAACAATATTAAAGAGCTTGCCTTCCTCACCAGTTTGTCCAGGCGTAAGCCAATAACAGGAATTTAGTTCTTTATTAAAAATGAACGAAATGTGAAATATACACCATATTAGCTACTACTTTGTCAACATCTTCAGGAATCAAATGGACAAAAGCTTTGTTCCCCCATGAGGATTGCTTTGCATGATACTGCTTGTTATATCTGGAATGCTAAAGTGACACGTTATCAACCAATGTGTCTTACAATGTACCAAGTAGTTAAAGAATGAATCAAAAACAGTAAAGATGGAGAGCACAGACTATATTTACTGGGAAAACTAAAAACCAGGCATTTCTGCTTAAGGCCATGTCACATTACACAACTTTTCCAAGGATTTTCAGTCGTAGACTTCATTTACATCATGTTAGCAGTTAGAAGTCCGTCATGATGGGCTCCTGTACTAGCTGGTCACATACTCTGCCGTGTGCAGCGGCTCACTCCACCAAGTCCATCACTTGATCCTCAATTAGATTTGATTGTCTTTAGAGCCAGCAGTAGTTGTGGCGTGCATGAGAACTAAACCAATACTCACTCATCCGGAAGTACAATACATATAATGTAGTGAACAAGGAATACGGAAAGCAAGTGTTTCAAACCTTCAAAGGAGTGGAAATTTTTTCTGTCTGATATCATGTTTCATGTAGCGCAACTAAAGGGAAAAAGGGGCTAAGGTTGTCACCATACTAGTAAACACTTCATACAGCAGTGGGTCCATCAGGCAGTATGCATATGCTGTCAGGGGCCAAGCTAGCAAGTCAATTCAAGTTTGAGAGCATGCACTGGTACAGTGCATTGCCGCACCCACTACACAATGAAACAACTTGGGATCCGGGTTTGCAACCCCCCCCAGGCAGACACGCGGTCCAGTCCGACCCTCCAGAAATGACCCTCTATCTGCCGCAGCCAGGTGTTATGTGGGCGACACCTTGGCCTGGTCCAGCCACTCGGGTCCTTCCTCCACTCTGCACAGCAATTACGTACCATTGTACAGGCCGGCCATGATATCAAGCAACCTCGAGGGGATCCCGCGAACCCTCAGGATCTCCCATAGATCAACTCGAGTCAAATACTTTGTGAAAATTGACAAAGGCTGCAAAGAAACTCTGACGATATTCGCATTTGCACTCCATGGGAACCCTCAGTGCCAAGATGCGGTCAATGGTAGACTTCTTAGGCGTAAAACCAGACTGTTCCGGTTGCTGGTAGGAGAGCAAGTGATCACGAATCCTATTGAGAAGGACCCTAGCAAGGACCTCACCCTGCACCGAGAGCAGTGTTATCCCCCTGTAGTTGTTGCAATCCAGACGGCCACCCTTCCCTTTCCAGATAGGTACGACAAGTCCTGTTTTCCAGTCAGTTGGGATGATGCAAGTCTCCCAAATGGAAGCAAAGATTGCTTGCAATGCCAGGAGAACAGCCTTACCACCAGCCTGGAGAAGTTCACCCCGGATACCACAATTTGTGCAATTTTAGTGAGATTGGGTGCTTCACAGCTAATTGGAGGATCAGCCTCAAGAACCAAGGACCCAGAGATAGCCAACATCCTAGCTAGAGGATCAGCTTTGAACAACTGCTCAAAGTAGCCAGTCCAGCGGGTCACAACAGCAGGGTCATCCGAAAAGACTGTTCCACCAGCTGCCCTGACTGCGACTCTCCGAGGAACAGATTCAGATGTGCGTAATGCTTCAATTCCTCTGTAAGCAGGACGTGGGTCGCTAGACCACAGACGGTGTGTCACTTGATCACAGATTCCTCTAACAAACGCCTCTTTATCTACCCTCAGAGCCCTCATAGCTGTCCCTCTCAGTTCCCGGTACAGACCAGAGTTGCCATTGAGCCATGCGCTGTGACTCCTCTCAATGATATCCAGGGTGCCTTGTTGAAACACCTCCTTCTGGTACACCGGTAACACCAACACAACCCTCAGCAACCTTCAGGGTCTTGTCACGGAATGTCTCCCACATCACATTAGGATCGTCAGTCGCACCCAAATCTTCAAGTTCCTCACACAAACTGCATACAAACTCATTAGAAACAGCCTGGTCCTGGATGCTGGCCAAGTCCAGGCTCATTTTCCTAGTAGGTGGTAACCTACTGGACCTAAGCTGGATTCTAAGAGTAGCAACAACAAGACTGCGGTCAGAATTCACAAACTGGGCACTTCTGTAGACCCTGCAGTTTTGCAAGTGCCTTCAGCGTCTGCCCACGAGGATGTTTTCGATCTCCTTCACCGCACCACCAGTATTGGAGTACCAAGTCCAAAAATGCGGTTCAGGGTGCTGGAACCAGGATCCAGCAATTTACAGCCCCTGACTTTTTGCAAAGACAAGGAACATAGAGCCACTTTCACCACGGTCACCCGTGGGGACCGAGACAATCCTCATAGCCAGCCCTGCCAGTGCCAGTGGCTGCATTGAAGTCACCCACGACTAGAGGCACCTCGTCAGCACCCATCAACTACTGAGCGAAGCTGCAAATAAAATGTCTCCCTCGCCGAGACATCACTCACCGCGGTCAAAGCATACCCAGAGAGTGCCATAATCTGAGTCACATAAAACACTTGTTGAAAGGAGTGACATCGGACACCATCGGAAGAAGCCAATCCACTTCAGCAACAGCTACTCCTCGAGTATGACAGCCATCGGACCGACCAGACCAATAAAAGGTATATCCACCTACAGAGATCTGGCCAGTCCCCGGTCTATGCACCTCAGAGAGTGCCGCCACCGAAATGCGGAGTTTATGCAGCTCCTCTAAAAGCTGAGGAAAATCATCATCTTGCCGGAGAGACAAGACGTTCCATGCGCCCACCCATATGGGCCACCTCAAATTGGGACCCGAGTGCTGCCGTGCAGCAGGTGACGCCTCAGCACCACACCAGTTCTGAACACCAACAGACCTAACTCTACTGGCTAGCGATACTTTGGAAATCCAAAACTGTGCTGGAAAGTCGTCACAACAGTCCCGTAATTTGACACAAACAGCGATTTTTAGTCATGTAAACTGAGCAATTAGGTCAGCAACTGTCATCAACATTTACATCCTCTCCAAAACAGAACCTGTGTAGTGTGACATTGACTTTTGCTTTTCAACACTGACGATGCTCAGAGTATAAAACATTGTGCATGTATGTACTCTGAAGGAATTAACAATCAGCAAGGTTTGTGCCAGACTGGTTTACTCCACCACTAATCCAGGGTGACTCCTGTGTCCGCAAGGCCTCCAAAGAAAGGTCCAAATCTGCCTTGAACTGAGCCCCATTCACTTGAACTTCTGAACTCTATATTTAATTGGCTAGCCTTTTCCTACCGAAATATAGACATCATATCTGTGATACCACTTTCACTGCGGAGATCTTTAAGTGCCTTTACGGACAGTTTGTTTACTCCAATGCATATTTACAGGAGTTTGTCACCCTAATAGAAAATAGTGTCTTTAAATGCGACAATTCAAGGGCTGACACAAATGCAAATGACAATGAATGCAACTGTCTGCTCATCACCATGCCTCTAAACACAGGTAAATGTATTTAAAGCGCAGGAGGCTGCGTATAAAGGCGCACGCATCTGTAAGCCAAGCATTGTTCAGTAACTAAAGTTAACAACTGTGCATAAGGCCGCCTTAAGCATGCAGCGGTATTTCTGTTGTCTCCGGTTTAGAAGAAGTGCGAACCGACAGCGACCACGTAACCCCGTGCGCGTCATTTAACACATAAGACGCCTTCAGTAAAAGCTACTGACAGTAAAAAGCAACTGCTGACAGCCAGTATTGGATGGTGCAGTAATACGTGGAACTAAAATTCACGCTTTTATGGAAGTTCAGGTAATTTTAAAAAATCCCTTCAGCACGTTAATTTTTGATCATGGGTAACGTGATGTCTTTATCAAATGTATAATTACAAATTATGAACATCTATAACGAATATCACGAAGTAAAAAGGTCAGATTTGACAAGGTTATCAACGCAATAACGCCTTCTACTTTATCTGAATCAAAATGTCAAGTTTTACGCGGGCATTGCAATGGAAATTCAAATGACAGTCAAATTAAAAAAAAAAAATCTTAAACCTGAAGAACTGCAGTAAGGTTCCCCGCAACCCTCCATGACCTCGTAACTGCTCCACGGCTCGCCGAAACACCCGCACGTACTCCGCCATCTTCAGACGGCAGAATGACAATTTCCGGCCCGAGGAAAAGAGTTCCGTATGGAAGCTGGCGGTCCTCAAATCGAACCACTCCAATATCATCAAACGGATTGCCGCCTGCCCAAACAAGTGATTCTGCTAGACGGCACATGTTCGTGAATGACGCCTAAAGAGGCACTTAAAAGACAAGATATATTTACGGGATGACTCTTCCAACCTGGCGTGCTTTTAATTCTGGAGATGCGCACTTACAGCTTAGTACCACAGGATGGGATACGAGCACCGCGAGTACTTCGGTCGAGTTCGTGGTTCCGAATGCACGAGTGTTGTTTTGTTTTTATATTCATCTCTGGGTGATGCTTAGCTAATGAAAAGTATAATGAAACAATTCTGAATTCCCTGGCGCCTTTTGCGCATGCGTACAGCTCTTAACAGTATCCGCGCGCGCAGTAGTTGGATTGCACGTATTAAGTTTTCCAGTTGCTTCCATTTTCTGCGCTTGCATGATTCACTTTGAGGGTCACGATGAGCCACCGCTAAGCATGTTCCCTCTGTGTTTTTATGGGCTCTCTGTGGTAGCACAAAGATATGCAACTTGGGTTAAATGGATACTTGTGGTAGTGCAGGTTTGAACATTGGTATCCTACAATAGTTTGTGTCCATGCTGCGCGTGTAACTAACCTCTAATATAATGGAGAATAATCTCTAAAGTTATTGATGATCAGAAAGTAGCCCACCCAGCCCAGGATACCGAATGCTAGCTAACGTTGATGACAGTCTCTCCCTTAGTCTCTATGCAGAGAAGTTTCATTTTTACAAAACATCAATAGGGTGTGCACACCTTGGTAGTGAAGCTGGAGCCATACAGGTAGCAAAGTCGAAGTATCAGAGGTTTGTACATTTTGCAATACTTACTGGAAACAAGGGTAATATTTTCAGGATTTACTTGACAAGGACTGGGTGGTTTGCTGAACTGTATGAATATCCAGTATTAGCCGAAGTGGCCACAAATATAAACATGTTGGAGTGATAATCAGTATGAGAAATACTGCTTACATACTGAATGACATCTGCCTTCTTTACCTCATGCTATGGCTCAATATTGGGCCACAGTCCTTTCCAGTAACTGTATACAAGGCCAGCAGGTACCCTGTTTGGAGTGCCAGTCCGTCACAGGCCTAGCTTGACATGCCAGTTACTTTGCACTCTTAAAAATAATGGCTTTTTAACAGCACTGGGTTGTGTGGTCTCTCTTAGAATCTTTGCTTGACAAAGGGATTCTTTGCATGTGGAATTCTTTGGACTTTGAAAAAGTGCCTAATATGTGGAAAACAAAAACTGTAATGAACAGTAGGGTACCTGGGAGGAAAACCTGAATGTAGTGCGAGTTATTGAATGCTGAAAGAGGCCCTTCATAATACATTTTATTTATATAGTGCCTTTTCCGTGAAAATCAGGAATGTATTGGCATTTCACAAATCTGTTTTCATACATTCATGGCTACTTATGGGACCTGTTAGGGATTTAAATAAAAGAGCTCTTTCTGTATCCTCCACATGGGTAGTCCCCTGTGGCATCCATCATTCTAAAGAGCCATTCTGGCCCCTTCATGTTTAAGAGTTCAAGGACCACAAAGTCCCCCAACAGGAAGCATCGTAAACCTCCCAACGGACACCATTTAAGAAGGTCTTTTTCTTAATCCTGTATGGTTTCTTTAGCCCATATTTATATTAACCTATTCAATTTAGATACATTATGAACAAATGTGAAATTTTTTAATGGTATTTACAATATTGACAGGAATGCAGTTTGCTTAAAATTAGGTATTGTCTATACAGTACATGAAAGTGGTGAACGTAATTTTTAGTTGCTATTTACAAACAAACAATGGATGGCAATCTTTTCAATATTGTGTAATATTCATATTTAAAAAATACAAATAAATTACAGCTTTCATATGAATTCAATAGATATAAACACAACAGGGTCTTATACATTAAAACTAAAAATAAGGTGACTAATACATTGGGTTCAGAAACAATTGTGTGATGCAGTTTACCAAGGCTATGTTTGGTAATGTATGTTAAATAAAAATATAATCCCACAGTAAACCATGGACGTGGTTAATAACAGCTTTAGTCTCAATTAATTTTTTTAGAAATTGTCTTTTGTGCTTGTGTGCTGCTTAAATTCTCTAGCGTCATATTTATTATATAGTAGAATTTGTAGCGTCATATTTATTATATAATAGAATTTGCAGTTGTAGACACAAACATTTTCAAAATACAGGTGCAATGTATCATTTAACCGATGATCAAAACATGGCTATTTGGAATTGCATTTGTATAAACATAGACTTAAGAGGAGTATTTTGAATTTAGTGAGAACAAAATGAGAAAATAAATGTATAACAAGCTTTCTAATGTTATTTTTTTTCTTGACATTTATGAGAAGGGTGAAATAAATGACCTGATAATATTCCTGTTAAATAGATTTGGTATTGATGTTACATTTAATGCTATTTACCTTTGTTTTGTTATTCATAGATTGCATGCAATTGCAAGTTTGGATGTTATGCTATATGCTGGATAGCCGATCTTTAACTTTATATAGTGTACTGCTGATCCACAAAATATTCAGGGTTTCTTGATTAAGGACAAACACAGTTTCTGTTTGCAAAATATTTGAAGGAGGAGGTTTTTAGTTTCTTACTAGCTATTTTTCTAAACAAATTGAAACATATTTTATACATTTTCTTATGCACTATTCACAGTATAGTTTGTACCATTTAAAACAATAACCAAGAACCCAAAATTCAGGTATGTGCATCAGAGTATATGGAGTGTGTGTTTTGTACAAGCAAAGAAGGAATACCCAAAGGAAAAATCCAGAACAATATACAGTACATACAAATTTGCTTAGTGATAGTACACATCCTAGATTTAGCTATTGTGCACTGACAGAGGTGTATACCGCTTGTGCTCCAGTCACCTGTCTATTTACTGAACCCAACACAAATAAGGTCAGCCTGTCCATTTAGCAGCTGGTTCAAGGCAGACATCAATCCAGGACAAGACGACAGCTGACAGGGCCTGTCCACCACTGCCTGTGTCCGTACTAATAACACTTAGACAGTTTACAGCAGCAAGTAACTGTAGAGCTGTAGATATTAGCGAGAAAACCTGTGACTGGTTGGGACAAATACCATACAGAAGCAATCCAAGTTGGAAATAGAACTGGGGTCTAAGTGCTGGCAGGCAGAAAGTCTGCCTGTGGCTCACATACAGTATTATATGCATAAATATAAGAGAATAAAAATTTGTCGCACGAGATTAGTAAATATACACTTTATCTTATCTATATGTGTACACATATACACTAACATACATAAACAGTTGCTGCTTCTTGGAGTCAACATTCTTGGTTCAATTACTATGTCCAGGCATCATCTGTGTTGAGTGTCCATGTTCTCCGTGCATCTCTTTGGGATTTCCTCCAGGGACTTCATGCTTTTCTCCCACATCACTAAGAATAATATGCAGGTTAAGCTAACTGACAAATAACAAAAATGGCCTGTGTACAATTGCAGCATGCGCTAATGGGATAGCTGTGTGATGGCATGGAGTTTCATGCAACAAAAGAACACCTCTGGGAGCAACTTGCACACTGGCAGCAAGCTCAAGAGCAGCAGGACTGAAAACCAAAGGCTAAGATTCACAATGAGCCACCCTGCATAAATGGCTCGGAAACCAGAGCCTACAGATACTTTTTCAAGATCCCGTTGTATATACATACATATGTATGTATGTATGTATGTATGTATGTATACACATATATGCAAAACATGTTTATTTTCTGTTATATTATTGTTTTCATAAATCTTAGCACTAATAATATTCAAACTGTTCTTATGCATTCCATTTTACTAGACTGAATACCAGGTACGTTTCCCAAAAAAAGCTATGTAAACTTGCATCTATTAGAAGTGTATAATCCCTAACACTGGAAGAAGAAGAACTATTAACAGAAAGGGAACAATGTCTCCAATGCATCTTTATATATTCATTTTCAATCTTCAGAAAGCAACGGCTGCTTTTAAGTTCTTTAATATGGACTTCTGCACAAAAAAAAAAATATATATATATATATATATATATATAAAATTCAAATACATACAGAAATATGTACTGTATCTACATACATACATTTCCTGTATTAACAGTGGATGTATGAGTAAACACAAATACATGTTGCAATAACTGTTATTAAGACAGTGGGCAAAGTCATACATGATAGTCTATAGACACCAAAAACTGCCAAGTCATTTGCTATATTAGCACAAAAATACTGTACATAGACTTTGAAGAATAAAAAAGAATCCATAAAAGGTAAAATCCAGATTTATTGTTCACGATTACTTTGTTTTGCAGTAAGATTGCCTGATTGAAATTGCTTTAAGTTGCTACAGGTCTGTACAAAAGTTATTTGTGTTACTATTCTCCTGATGCCATCTGTTCAATTCAACCAGAGGAGCCGATTATCTGGCTGTTGTAGTCCGCAGTTTCCATTTTCAGGATGTAAGGTATGATACTGTCAATCTGCACATTTCCAATGAGGCCAGCAAAAAACAATTCTTCTGTAATGGCAGCACTCATCAGTCTCAAAGCTGGTAGCCTCAGAAGCAACCTTGACAGCCTTTAAAAAGACATTAAGATAACATTACTGATAATGGAAAAAAAAATATGCTTTTAGTACTAGTTTTTGCATATTCAAGGAGAGGAAAACCATACACATAAAAATAAAATCCAATTTGCAGAAGATAACAACATAAAATAATCACAAATGAATACAATACCCTTCAAACAATCTGACTATATATATAGGGTGGTCCAGATCTAATTATGCAATTTTCATTAAATTATAACTTAAGTTTTACATAGAGAATTCATAAAAAAAATGTTTTTGTTGCCAATAGATGGCAGTACCTGCCCTGCATTCCAAAATGGCAGGGAGACGGTTGTCAGTCGAACAGCGGGTGCAATGTGTTTGCCTTTTCATAATTGCATAATTAGATCTGGACCACCCTGTAGGTTTTTTTATTCAGTTACTGTATAGTCACAGTAACCTTTTTAGGTGCATGTCCATATATTGTGCAAAGCACCTATTGCAGAAGCCCACATCTGTCCGTCAGCCCATCTGTTTTCATGTAACAACTCACCAATGCCCAAAAAATACATGATGAGATGTGGCACAATTATTCTTAAGGGAAATTTATCAGCTTAGTTTTCATATATCACAAAACATTGTATTTAACTTGCAAATTCATCCACTTTAAATGGAGAAACATTCTGTGAAACTTCAACTAGGAATTGGTTTACTGCTTCACTTTGACCTTGACAGCGGTTACTTGAACTTGCACATTTGATATATTTTTTTCTTTTACTCATGTGACAGCCACTCTAGTGCCCAATGCAATTGAGTTAGTGACAGCGGGGCCAGCACATGCACAGGCACACAGACAGCTCGCACAGCAGTGTCCTTGTCCTGCCACTTTGAGTCAGCTAACTAAAACAGTACAAAAAACTCACATCTCTGGAAATAAATGGGAGAGGAATCAATTCTGTAAGCATATAGAAGAATGAATTGATTGAATGATATTATCTGTAGATTATTATTGTTCAGAACCAACATTATCAACCTGCAAAAATATGCTGTGTGAACTAATTATTAACACAGAAAAGGCGCAGCTACCCTAACAGATATACACATAGAGGACAGGTTTAAAAATGGACAGTGGCGTCAGGTGGTGGAAGTCTTCAATTACTTAAGAGCCTGATCTTTCAGTCCCAGATATACACAAACAAAAGCAAAACCTTCGTGCCCATTGTGTACCATTTATATTTTATATACCATATAAGTTTTTTCTTATTTATGTACTTTTAAAAGATTACTGAGTTTTAAGTAATATTAACAGCTTGCTGGGGAACTTATTTCAGTTTGTTTTCTCCTTTCATACAGTAATATTGATACTGATTATATGCCAGTACTTGTCATTTTATATTAATAGATATTTCTCAATTGCTAATTATTGGATATTACTCTTCGGTATACTGTCAAAAATGTTATTTTTAATTAAACTTGAACAACAATTAGTCCCACTGCAAACCCTCTACTACTAATACACTTAAATTATGCCATGTTCACATCATTTGGATTGCAGTCTCATATGTATGAAAGTTGTTGAGCCACCACAAGCCTATTTGTGCTCCACTGCTAATTCCAATGCAAAGTGCTATTACAAAGCACATATTTTAGTTTACTAAAGCATGGAATTACATTCTATTATATTTATTACTACTGAATATGGCTCATTGTTAAAAATCTACTTAACAGACATAAATGTAATAACTGACTTTTGGGTGAAATAAATAAAAATGTGAAATGCTCCAATTTGCATAGTATGCACCTTAATGTTACACCATATGTACATTGCCTAATTTGTTTGACTATACACAAGGATACTCACCCATACACACCAATTTAGAGTAGATAATTAAACTTAAACATGTCTCTGATGTATGATGAAACCTGGGTACCTTCCATTTAAATAAGTAAGAGAACACAGAGAAAATGTGTAAACTTCATGTTGACAGGTAGCAGGCAGGGATTTTAATACCACTCTCCGTATCACTAAGCACTATGCCACTCTATCAGTTTTATGTTATTAAAACACATAATGATCAAATACCTTTAAACATCAGCAGACTAGAGAGGAGAAAAATATACTGCATCAACACTTTGTCACCTACATATTTGTAAAAATAAACCCCTGAGAAGCAAATACTTTCATCTCTTATTCTCACACCGCTTGTCCTGGTGAGGGTCATGGCAGAAACCTCATTTCTGCCACTTGTACTCACAGTCTTGTTCTTTCTGTCATTAACCACAGCTCCTGATCATAGGTGAGAACATGGATGTAGATCAACCAGTAAACCAAGAGTTTTGTCTTTGGACTCAGCTCCCACTTCACCACCATAGACCGGTACAGCACCTAGAAAACAGCTGCCACTGCTCCAATCAGCCTGTCAATCTCACGTTCCCTTCTTCCTTCACGTATAAACAGGATTCCAAGACACCTGAACTCCTCAGGTAAGTTGAGTTGTCGCCTGTCACCTGGTGAGAGAAATCACCTCTTTTCCAAAAGAAAACTATGGCTTTAGACTTGGATGTGCTGATTGTCACCTCAGACTCTACAAACCCAGCAGTGTGTCACTCAAATGCGTGCACATGTGGACTGGTTTATCATACTGCCACATACCCTCCAGCAACTTCACCAGGAAGATGAGCTTGTCTACTGTTCCACAGTCAGGATGAAGTCCACATTCTTCTTCTTGTACCTTCCAGCACCCTTGCATAGGCCTTACTAGGAAGACTGAGGAGTAAGATCCTTCTGCAATTGGAGCAAACCCTCTAATCATCTTTCTTAAATACGCAGACCACCACACTAGTCTGTCAGTCCTAGGGTACTTTACCTGCTTTCCATGCACCACTGAATAGAACACATTAACAAACTATCCCAACAATGTGTAGTGTTTTCAACACTGGTTTGATCTCATCCACACTGGCAGCATTATCACCATGGAGTCCTCGAACGAGCATAGTGACTTTGGCCACTGTGATGGTGCCCTCCCAAATGGATGTGTCCAACAATGCTCTAGATGGAAGGGCATGTGCATTGCATTGAGCAATTGCTCAAAATGTTCCTTCGCCTCTCCATCCCCTACAGATTTTATTTTTTTATTTTTTTCTACAGCCTTTGGAGTTTTTTTTGTTTTTTCTGTCCACCCTGGCCATCGGACCTTACTCTTATTCTATGTTAATTAATGTTGACTTATGTTTATTTTTTATTGTGTCTTCTATTTTTCTATTCATTTTGTAAAGCACTTTGAGCTACATTTTTTTGTATGAATATGTGCTATATAAATAAATGTTGATTGATTAATTGATTGATCCCTACTTAATGCAGTTGGGTAAGGTCACACTTTCCCCTTCTGATGTGTCAAACAATTTGCCATAACAGCATCAAGACCAGCCATTACTCTTTCTCCATGGGCTCTTCAAGTTTCTCCCATGCTCGAACTTTTGTTTCCACAACCACTTTTTGTACCGCTGAACCAAGTCAGGAGATTCCACAGACAACATTTCCCTTAAGGTCCCTTTCTCTAGTTTGACAGCTTCCATCACCTCTAGTGTTAACTATCATGTCCTAGGGTTGACACCATTAGATGCCCAGACTGCCTTAAGACCACAACTTTTAGCAGCCGCTTTCACAATTGAGTTCTTGAACAAGGCCTATTTGGAGCTAATGTCTGCACTCTGTCCATGGAAGAAATTCTCTTGGAAGAAGCCTCAGCTAGAACTTCCCAGGACACAATAACTACTCCTCTTGGATTGCACTAGTCTATCCAGCCTATGATCTTTGCTTTGAACTCAACTCACCACCAAGTGGTGATTAGTTGACAAGTCTGCTCTTTATTTACCTAAGTGTCCAAAACATGTAACCTCAGGTCAAAGAATACAATTAAATCTAGCATCAACCTTTGGCCCAACATGCTGTGGTACCAGGTACACTTATGAGCATTCTTGTGTTCAAAATGATATTTGTTATGGGCACTCCATGAAAAGCATGAAAGTTCAATATCAACTCACTATTCTAGCACAGATCTTGCAGGGCAATTCTCCCAATCATGTCCCTGCAGTTATCTCTGTCACTCCTAACATGAACACTGAAGTCCTCTATTAAGACTGAGTCAGTATTCTCACACCCACACAAGATTTTTCACACTTTGGAACTCCAGAGTAGGAAAGAGACCACCCTTGTTCAAAATGCTTTGTTCGAGTATCTATGCTATGTGAGGAGGGTATACCAACCATATCTAGCTGGCACTTTTCCAACCTCCTGTATCACAAAATGTAATTGCTCAACAAACTCCACACTCTAGTTGACAACTCACTAAACTGAACACTGGAATAAGCATGTATCTTTCACATTTTGATAACACCCCCTTGTTCCTTCACAAGTGGGCTGCACAGGCCTAGTAATTCATAGAGTAATAAGATGCATTTAGTAAACTATCTATAGTATATAGTTTGCTTTTACCGGTATGTGTCCTCTGGATAATTCCTTGTGATGTAATCCTGCAGTTCCATGTAAGCTTTCTCCTGAAATCTTTCAATCTGTAGAGGATTATCTATTCCTGGATGATCTAAAAAATTCATAAAAAAGTTCATTTAATAATGTACGCAAAAGACATGCATCAAACTGTAGGTTAGTAACTGAATTTCTGTATTATTAGTCAACACATTTACAATGTTCTCAATTCGAAGCGTGAAGTAAAACCTTTTTTTGTATGTAATCCTAAAAGTAATTAAGCTTTGAAATCAGGGTTTAAAAATCAACAAAAAAGGATATACAAAAACAATAAAAAAACAAGGCAACACTAATGGTAATGATTAATAAGCAATCCAAATTCATCACATTTTTGTACCTAATAAGTAATACTCAACACAGTATAATTTGTGCCTTTGGGATCTGGTTGATTTGTACATTTTAAAAGAAAGAAACAATGTTGGAAACAGACAGCCTTCAATTGAATTTTTCTTTGCCTTTCTGAACCAAAACAGTGTAATAATATGAACTACTTCCAGCCCTACCCACTACAAACAGTTTTGCGTTAGTTTATATCAAGTGTCAGAGGTCATGGAGCATGTTTAAAATACAAGATACTACCTACTACAAAAGCACTGTATTATTATTATTATTATTATTATAACTGTATACATTGATACAAACCCTAATCTGATTTTCTTTCAAGTCATGCATGGTGTCAGCAGCATGATAAATTTGTCTTTCATAACAATCTGCATTATCTTTTGTAATACAGTATAAGCCAGGTGTGGACTTGTCATTGTAACATTCTTGCCTGCGGTGTTTCCCCGTGTCTGCTTTATTGTCCAATGTTAATCTGTTTTATTAGGCCAATGCAAAACTATTAATACTCTTCTTTTAAGGCAGACATGGAAAGAAACAAAATAGTACATTAACAACTAACACATGCATTTGATACAGAAAATGATAAACCGTGATAACACAATATATTTCTCAATATGCATATGCAACAGGCAGCTCTTGCTTAAAACATCTAAACAGCATGTCTTTTCACAGCTAATACAACTTATTTAAAAGCTCCAGTCAGGGTTTTAATTCCCTCAAAAATCATAGGATCTTTTTTAACAAAACTGCTGAAAATATCTCAGATTTATAAGAAAAAGGTGAAGCACATATTGGTAGTATCACAAACAGTGGAATTCCTATTTCTCATCATAGTGCTGCACAATGCATCACAGAGCTGCTGCAAAAAGGAGTGGAAAGTTTCCAGCTATCGTCATCCTTCTGATTTTTTTTTTTTTTTTTTTTAATATTCATCCTCTGGAATTTTTATTTATTTATTTCAACTTACAACTCAAATTCCAAAAAACTTGGGGCACTGTGTAAAATGTAAACAAAAACAAAATGCAATGATTTGTAAATCTCATAATCCCATCTTTTATTCATAATAGAACATAAAAAACATCAAATTTTGAAAGACATTCAACAGACATTTTACTATTTTATGAAAAATATGAGCGTATTTTGAATTTGCCGGCAGCAACACGTCTCAAAAATGCTGTGACGGGGCAACAAAACACTGGAAAGGTAAGTGGTACTAAAAAGAAACAGCTGAAGGAACATTTTGCAGCTAAACAGGTTAACTGTCAACAGGTCAGTAACATGGTTGGGTATAAAAAGAGCATCTCAGAGAGGCAAAGTCTCTCAGAAGTAAAGATGGGCACAGGCTCACCAATCTGCACAAAACCGAGTCTACAAATTGTGGAACAATTTCAAAGTAATGTTCTTCAACACAAAATTGCGAAGACTTTGAATATCACATCATCTACAGTACATAATATCATCAAAGGATTTGAAAATCTGGAGAAATCTCTGTGCGCAAGGGACAAGGACCTTCAAAATGACCTTATTTGCTTCTTAAAACTGTAAAGTTTCTCTGTATAAACATTTGATATGTTTTCTATGTTCTATTGTGAAAAAATATGGGTTTATGAGATTTGAAAATCATTGCATTCTGTTTTAATTTACATTTTTAACATCATCCCAACTTTTTTGGAATTGGGGTTGTAAAAGTGCCAAATCATGAAAAAATGTAAAGTTATTCCAATAGAAAAAACACAAAAACAAACAAACATTCAAACCACAGGAGAGGTAATGCCACAATTATGCTCTGAATAAAAATGCAGAATGTGTTTAGAATCTGGCAGTGATTACTGCAATGTGCAATTTGGTAGATCATTTAAAGTGTTAAAAAGTTTGCTTTCATTTCTGCTTAAAATAATTCATTTTACTATTCCAAAATATGTTTGAAAGACAGGCTTGAAATGAATCACCCAAAGGAGATTTGCAAGTGGGGAATGCCATGTAATATGCAACCAACCGAAGTTTTGTTAAAGAAGCAAGCCCAGTAAATTAACAGACTGACAGATTCATAATGATATTCATGACAGAAACAATAATGGTAAGTTTCTGTAAGACTTTTATAGAGACATAATGTATAACTTTATAGGAGTGTTTATTATCCTATACCTTCTCTTACCTGGGCTAAAAAGGACAATGGCTTTTAAATATGCATACTCATAGGCATCAAGAGACAATCTGGCCATACTGTTGCAGAATTCTTGCATCTTCCAAATGTGTTCCATTACAAGTTTAACTCTCTCTGCTGATAATTTGTCTATTAAAAAAAAAACCAAAACAGTAGAGCAAATTAGAGAAAATACAGAGCTAGAGGAAAAGTAGAATGAGTTCTGACCCCTTAAAATGGATATTTAAAGGTAGAATAATAGAGCTTCCTGAGATCTTATTGTTTTCTCAAATCTTCCAAACTGAGTTTCTCGATTGCAACTCTGTTGCTTGAAACAATTCTTGATTTTTATGTATTAGCGAAGTATTTTAAGTGAACATACAATTGTTTTTTTTGTCCAAAATCAAATTAATATTTAATGATATCTCAAAATGGATTTCAGATTTCATAATACAGTATGCAGTTTACCTTTTGAGATATAGGAGATATAAATACACTGCTTTAAATTTTAAGATATCTGTAATACATTTTGAGATATAGTAGATGCATTTCAACATATCTAGTATGCATTTTGAGATCTCACATTTATTTAAATATATACTATATCTTTAACTCACTTTCTGTACAATTTCAGATATTATTTCAATGGGACTGTGTTTATTTTAAAATATTCTAAAATGTGCATGAAGGGATATCTGGAAGTGAATTTCACATATCTGAGAATAACAGAAAGCTGTTTTGAGAAATCCGTATATTCATTTGAGACATCTTTAACTGTATTTCAGGTATCTGAAAATGATATTTAGATATCTTGAAACAGTTTATTGTCTTTTTAAAGATACCAAAATATTTAGATACCTTGATATATATTTTGAGATATATTTAACTACATTTTAATACGTATATCTTAAATGGAGCACAAACCCGTTTGAAAATATTAGGGATGTAATACAGTATTATTATCTTTTGAGAACTGATACCGATACCGAGTATTTAATGAATGCTGTGGCTCGATGCAGAGTACTGAATGAGTATTTTTATAGGAAAGAAATGTTCCATTTTCAGCACCAGATTTTAAACAAAATAATTTTACTAAATAAACCATAGTGAGTTACATTTTTTCTTTTTTGTTTGAGACAGAATAAACATAGTAAACTCATTAAAAATAATAACTCTTGTAAATCTTTTTAAATATTTAGTAAATAATAGATGGAAACTCTTCTAATGATTTGGAATTTCAATTAAAAAAAAAGAAAAATAGAAATACAGCCTGATTGTAATTCTTAGTAACTGAAAAAAGATTAAATTTCCATCTTAAACTAAGCTTTCAAATGTTAGAGGTAGGTTCTTTTTTAAAAATAACATTTCAAGTCTTTCTCTGACCCCACCGGTACACAGTGCTGACAGATGTTTTGGTGCTGAAGTAGCCAAAGGTGGGAATCTGACTATATTGCTTGTTTAGTAACAGAAAACACGGTCTAATCTCTAGATATTAGGTTCAGATATGTATGTTTGCACTATACATTCAGGTTTGCGGATATTTGTACATAGCAGAATGGAAATGTTGTTTGCATGTTGTGGCAGATAGCTGGGGCGACCCGGCCGGGACGCCTTGGAGGACCGGAAGAGGGCGTACACCCACCTCAGACCACGTGGGGGCGACCACCCTGGTTGCTATGGGGACCACGGGTACAGAGCTTTGAAGCCTGACCCTGTAGGGGCCCGTGGTCACTACCGGGGGCGCCCCGATGTCTTGGAAGCCCTGGACCTCAGCACTTCCGCCACACCCAGAAGTGCTGGGGGAAAGACGTGCAGGGACACCCTTCCAGGGATACAGCCAGCACTTCCAGCACACTGGGGCGTGTCGGTGGGAGCACACCTGGAGCATATCTGGGTGCTTATAAAAGGCACTGCCTCCCTCCATGTGATGGCTGGAGTCAGTAGTGAGGAAGACAAGGTCTGGGAGGAGGCGAGGAGGCAGCCTGAAGAAGTAAGGCATTTGTGTTGTGGCCAAGACTTTGGGGGTTTTCAGGTGCACTTGCAACTGTAAATATGTATAATAAACGTGTGTTAGGTGATGTCAATGTGTCCGCCTGTCTGTATCCAGGCCAAGCTCTACAATGGCATCCCAGATGGAAACCCCGTTAAAAAATAATTTTGTGGACGGTCCGGCATAGCAGGGGCACCCACAAATGTGAGACTTACCCCACGGACCGCCACCGGTCTGCAGAAGGCCCGTGTTCCCCTGGCTTGGCAGAAAGACAACAGCGGGCTCTGACAGACACGCTGTCGCTGGAGGCACCCGGGACGGCATTACGTCTAATGAGGCCACGCCGAGGATATTTCCTCGGTTGGACAGGACCTGGGAGGTGAGCTTCCTGCTTACCGGCAGCCGGCGGCGTGTTTTATGTGTTACAGGCAGGGACTGTCCGGATCCGCGTCAGTGGCAGATGCATGCTGATCTGCAGGGCTTCGACAGCACGGCGACAGCTGCAAAAGAGGAGACGCTGCAACTCAAAACAACAAGAGCTTGCTGCCGAGCCAGGAAGAAGGAAGACATGATGGCCGCAGACCGGAAATCCTTCCCCGTGACAGGCACATGATTGGACGGTGTGTGTTACAGGCCCGCCGATGAGTGGATGGAGGCGGGACAAAGGAATGTCCATCACGTGCCAGGGAGAGACCCGAATGGGCCAAAGGGAAAGGCCCACAGGAAGCAGCCAACGTGTGTTGCTGACGGACAGGTAAGCCCACCATCGGTTGACTTTCTGTCCTTGCCTGTGGCCCTGCGCAAACTGAAGGTGTGCCTTAAGTCCGCAGGGAGTATCCTACAGGTGCTGCGTGCCCTCTGGGCAGAGTTGCTGGAACTGGAGAGGAAGGCGGTCGCGTCAGTGGAGTTGTTGAGAGCGGCGACAGGATGGTGCAACGCTGGATTCTTCAGCCGGAGCGGAACGACCGGGACGGTGAGTAAAGCCGACCCCGTAAAGCATAAAGGAGAGCCCACCGAAAAGGCCCGTGATTTGAATGATCGGAACTGAGTAGGGGGTTCTCTGACAGTGGACACGGCGGTGAGGGCTGTGTGCGAGATGAGGAAGAAAGATCGAGAGGGCTGGCAGGATGGGGCTGATGAGTGCCCTGGGTCCTAGCGCCCTACGCCCAGAGCCCGCAGCAGTCTCCCATCGCTCTGTGCGGATGCAGACGGGGCTGGATCTGTGCGTTTGCCATGCACAGACCCGGACCGTCATGGCGTCCACGAAAAAAGGGAGGAATCGAGGGGAGAATGCCGGTTCCTCCGATAAGGGAGGACGTGAGGCAGGTCACTCACGTCCGGAGAATGGCCGTCCTCTGCAGAGACAGAGGAAAACCAGGATATCAGAGGAGAGAATAGGAGTGCAGGCGGTCCCATCTGTTGTGACAACAGGAGGGACACGGAACCCGCGGAGGGGGTGCCAAAAAGGCAAGTCGCGGGGTGCCAGTCGGAGGGGGAAGCGCTGCCAGTGCGTAGCACAGAGGGACGCCAGGAGAGAGTGTCTAGGCAGCGGCTCTGCCCCTGTGTCTCTTTGTCTTGAAGGACCGGACCCCGGATGCGCAGTAGCTGGCGGAGGCTACGAGGGTGCAAGTAGCTCCAACTGGAGGGGTGCAAAGACCTCAGGGAGGGTGCCAAAGAGGCAAGTTCCTGGGTGCCGGATTGGACCCTGGACAAGTAGTAGGACCCACTTCGGGGATGAGCTGCCCTCGGGGGACGAGCCGCTCTGCTCGACGGGTCTTCTCTGGTGGTGGGGCACTGTGGCAGATAGCTGGGGGGTGCGACCCGGCCGGGACGCCTTGGAGGACCGGAAGAGGGCGTACGCCCACTTCAAACCACGTGGGGGCGACCACCCTGGTTGCTATGAGGACCACGGGTACAGAGCTTTGCCTTGGGAGCCCTGGACCTCAGCACTTCCGCCACACCCAGAAGTTCTGGGGGGAAGACATGCAGGGACACCCGGAGTGCTTCTGGGGATACAGCCGGCATTTCCGCCACACTGGGGCGTGTCGGTGGGAGATTGCCGGAGCACATCTGGGTGCTTATAAAAGGGGCTGCCTCCCTCCATGTGATGGCTGGAGTCAGGAATGAGGAAGACAAGGTCTGGAAGGAGGCAGCCTGAAGAAGTAAGGCATTTCTGTTGTGGCCAGGACCTTGGGGGACTTTGGGGGTTTTGAGGTGCACTTGCAACTGTAAATATGTATAATAAACGTATGTTGGGTGACGTCAATGTGTCCACCTGTCTGTGTCTGGGCCAAGCTCCACAATGTCTTCTCAGAATGAAGATAGCAACACAGTACCAAGAAAAGACACACAGACTATACTATATGCTTTTTTCGTATTATAAATCACAAATATACTGTACTTCTTGAATGAACACATGAAAATCAGTCTAGCGCCATCTTTTTTTCCCCAAAAGATAATTTTTGTAAGTTACTTTTGCAAATGACAAAAATATGGGTACAAAAAATTACACTTTAAATACATCTCTTAAAATCCTCTTACCTTGTTGCAAGCTGTTTTGCAGATGATTAATAATTGCAGTTAGAATTGTCGCTACATTCATTACTTGAGAACACTGAGCCAAGCCAAGTGCAAAAAGCTCATTCCAGCAAGCCTTTACTAAAGTTATGTCTTGGTCATGCCTGTTAATAAAAATAAACAGCATTAATTGAATTTTAACACATTTAAAATGAAATGGGGAAATGTTGGTAATATATAATAAGCTAAAATATAAAAACAGCAAATGTTATGGTATCCCTATTGAAATTATAGCAACCAGCATAAACCTTAAACAAATCATTTTATTACTTGGTTCCTGCTTTGCATCCATTGCTCTCAGGATAGGTCGTGGTTTCCCACAAAGTAGTACTAAAGAGAATGGCATATATTAATGTCACAGTCTGAGTTTCTTTTTAAATTTTTATTTTAATCCATGGTATAAATTGTCTGAAAGTTGGAAGACGCTGTTGTTAAATTAAATCAGACTATCTTCTGTTAACGAAGGTGTGTTGTTGATCTTAGTACAGCCAGATGCCTACCACTATACATGTATCTCTCTCTCTCTCTCTCTCTATAAAAAGATTAGCTAAATAGTGCAACATTTCTGATGCAGCACTCATTTTTCCTCAGAGCCAAAGATCATATAATATACATCTATATATTATTTTTCTCACCTTCATTAGGAGAATACAACAATGACACTCTCATGTCAATACAACCAATTTAACATGAAAAAAAAATAAATTATACACATCTGCTCCGCTGAGAGCAGTAGTGTGTTAGCAATTGACGAGCCACATATGTGGTGCAATGGTAGCGCGGCTGTCTTGCAGTAAGAAGATCATATTGTTAAAAGTTTCTTTTTCTTTTAACAAATAATTCCACCATGAACCAATAACAAATGAAGCAAGCTATTGACAGGGGTTTGGGCCGCCATAGGTGGCCAGGTGGGCACACCCCTAGTATATACACTATATTGCCAAAAGTACTGTAATGCCTGCCTTTACATACACATGAACTTTAATGACATCCCATTCTTAATGCATAGGCTTTAATATGGGGTCGGCCCAGACTTTGCAGCTATAACAGCTTCAACTCTTCTGGGAAGGCTTTCCACAAGGTTTAGGAGTGTGTTTATGGGTATTTTTGCTCATTCTTCCAAGAGAGCATTTGTGAGGTCAGGCACTGATGATGGACGAGAAGGCCTGGCTTACGGTCTCTGCTCTAATTCATCCCAAAGGTTTTCTATCGGGTTGAGGTCAGTGCTCTGTGCAGCACAGTCAATTTCCTCCACACCAAACTCATTCATCCATTTCTTTATAGATCTTGTTTTGTGCACTGGTGCATGGTCATGTTGGAACAGGAAGGGGCCATCCCCAAACTGTTCCCACAAAGTTGGGAGCATGAAATTGTCCAAAATGGCTTTGTATGCTCAAACATTTTTCCATTTTCTTTTATTGGAACTAAGCCCAACCCCTTAAAAACAGCCCCACATTATAATCCCCCCTCCACCAAACTTTACACTTGGCACAATGCAGTCAGGCAAGTACCATTCTCCTGGCAACCGCCAAACCCAGACTCACCCATCAGATTGCCAGACAAAGAAGTGTGATTCGTCACTCCAGAGGACACGTCTTCACTGTTCTAGAGTCCAGTGGCGGTGTGCGTTGCATCACTTCATCAAATGCTTTACATTGCACAGATGCAGCTGCTCGGCCATGGAAACCCATTCCATGAAGATCTTCCTGAGCTAATCTGGAGGCCACATGAAGTTTGTAGATCCCTGCTCTGTGATTTTTTTGACCTACCACTTTGTGGGTGAGTTGCTGTTGTTCCCAATTACTTCCACTTTGTTATAATACCACTAACAGTTGACCTTGGAATATTTAGTAGTGAGGAAATTTCATGAATGAACTTATTGCACAAGTGGCATCCTATCATGGTACCATGCTTGAATTCACTGAGCTCCTGAGAGCGACCCATTTTTTCAGAAATGTTTGTAGAAGCAGTCTGCATGCCTAGGTGCTTGATTTTATACACCTGTGGCCATGGATGTGATTGGAACACCTGAATTCAATGATTTGGAGGGGCATCCCAAACCTTTTGGCAATATAATGTGTATATAAATAATGCAAAAATGACTGACTCATTCTCTCAGTATCTAAGTGGTGTGAAGCACACCACCACTGGACTGTAGAACAGTGGAGACTTACTCCTCAACAAAAATACTTTTTCCCCCGTTCAGTACATCAGTCAGTAGGTACCCACTTAGAAAGGATATTTCGATATATTAATATTTAGGGGTAAAAACATTCCTACATTAAAAAACTTAAATACCTCAAAAATGCCTTGACGTATTTGATTGATATTGGGTTATGTTATACACAAAAAAAAAAAATTAGCCAATATGTTGGGTTTTTTTTTTATTTCTGTATTTGGGCACATACTTTTTTGCTTCAGCTGTGATTGTGCAGAGAAATGGGACGTGCAGTTCATGCAAATGAATGCCCCAAGCAGTGCAGCGCCACTGTACAAGCTCACGCTGTCATCATGCAGGGAAACGTGGCTGGCAGTAATTGAAAAGGAGCAGCTGCCCTGCACAAAAAAAGAAATGAGGTGGGGGAGCCATGTGGAAACTGAGATGTGAAGTAGACCAAGAAAAGTTAGACCAAACTCAAAAGATGTGGTTAGCAAGTAGCCTTCTAGAATGCACACAGTACTCCCTATTCTGTTAGCTTGTTCTTAATCCTCTTAGTGCTATATAAAATATGTCCAAATTCATGCCGGACTGGATTGTTGAGCGCCCTTGTGTATATCTATTTTTGGGGGGTGTGGCGGGCTGATGGTGAAATACACGCAATATTCTGGAGTTCTAGGGTGTTTTCTTTGAGGTCAGACCACAATGTGTTGCTACACCCCAGTTCACAAAACACAGTCGGGGAAGTGTCAGCACAACAGCCCACTTCAAGAAGAATTGAACAATGTACATAGTTCGTGGTACCATTTCATTTCACCTGTTCTCTTCAGTACAATGCTCACAGCGTTCAATTCATTCCACTGGCCACTTAAATGTGCTGCCTGCAAATTTAAAAGTTGTATATATCACTTTATAGGAATGCATGATTCAGTGTATATTGCTGTTTATTGTTTGGTGAATGCCCCATGTCCCATTAGCCTCCACTGTAAAGTGCCAGTAAGAGCAAGATTTTTTTTTAAATTTATACAAAATACTTAACTTCAGAAAACAATTTTGTGTGGCAAATGCATATATATTATGTTTGTGAACAAATAACTTCAACTTGAAAAAAAAAAAATCAAACTTATCCTTTAAAGCAGGCATATAAAATGTTAAGGTATGTTATGTTCAAGAGTAAGGAGAGCCAGTAAAGTAATAAAAAATAAATAAATATTATGGCTTGACGTCTGGCGAGTGCAGCAATACGCTAAATCAGTGCATACTCCAAACCTTATATATACATAGTACTCCTGATGCATCCAATTAACCCTCGTAACTATAACTAAGGCCCATTATATTATATTCCTAAGCTATAACAGAATCAGAAAACTAGTTTCTGAGAGATGTGTGTGTGTATCTATTTTTCACATTAATCATCCCAAATAATTATACAAAAAATCCTACTCTTTATAGTTTATTTCATAAAACCTCTACTTCATTTTCAAGTAATATGGCAAAATGCTACTCTGCCACCATTTATGATTTAAAGTTTAAAAACCATGTGATTTTGCCATAGAAACTGAATTTTGCGAGCTAGATTAGTTATTGTTAGAATGGTACCAAACACTAATGGATATACAAGTGACTTTAAAAAATATCCAGTCGTTGGGTATCTACATGTATCCTTCACAGAAAGAGAATGAGCAATCAAGACATAGCTGCAATGCCCAACATGACAAAAAACAGCAAAGAAACAAGTAAAAACAGCTTAACAAAAAAGAAAATGCTGGAGTGTTCTGCAACAGTAAAACATCTGTTCAAGATAGTTAACATGATCTTCCTTTATACAAAATGGCACCCGTGGCATGTGTGATGCACACAATAACTAATACATCAAAAAAAAAATAAATAAATAAACAAAAAAACACACTAACATGTCCAATGCCATTTTAAGTGCAGTTTGCAGCATGCACCAGGAAAAAAAAAAAGTGAAAAAAAAAAAAATGGTATAAACAAACACTAAAAAGAAGAAATAAAGAAATCATGACAGTTATTAAGTTGGATTAGGAGTAAAAGCCATCCATCCATCCATCCATTCTCTTCCGCTTATCCGAGGTCGGGTCGCGGGGGCAGCAGCTTAAGCAGAGGGCCCAGACTTCCCTCTCCCCGCCACTTCTTCCAGCTCTTCGGGAGAATCCCAAAGGCGTTCCCAGGCCAGCCGGGAGACATAGTCCCTCCAGCGTGTCCTGGGTCTTCCCCGGGGCCTCCTCCCGGTTGGGCGTGCCCGGAACACCTCACCAGGGAGGCGTCCAGGAGGCATCCTGATCAGATGCCCGAGCCACCTCATCTGACTCCTCTCGATGTGGAGGAGCAGCGGCTCTACTCTGAGCCCCTCCCGGATGACTGAGCTTCTCACCCTATCTTTAAGGGAAAGCCCAGACACCCTGCGGAGGAAACTCATTTCAGCCGCTTGTATTCGCGATCTCGTTCTTTCGGTCACTACCCATAGCTCATGACCATAGGTGAGGGTAGGAAGGTAGATCGACTGGTAAATTGAGAGCTTTGCCTTACGGCTCAGCTCCTTTTTCACCACGACAGACCGATGCAGAGCCCGCATCACTGCGGATGCCGCACCGATCCGCCTGTCGATCTCACGCTCCATTCTTCCCTCACTCGTGAACAAGACCCCGAGATACTTGAACTCCTCCACTTGGGGCAGGATCTCTCCCCCAACCCTGAGAGGGCACTCCACCCTTTTCCGCTGAGGACCATGCTCTCGGATTTGGAGGTGCTGATTCTCATCCCAGCCGCTTCACACTCAGCTGCGAACCGATCCAGAGAGCTGAAGATCACGGCCTGATGAAGCAAACAGGACAACATCATCTGCAAAAGCAGTGACCCAATCCTGAGTCCACCAAACCGACCCCTTCAACACCCTGGCTGCGCCTAGAAATTCTGTCCATAAAAGTTATGAACAGAATGGTGACAAAGGGCAGCCCTGGCGGAGTCCAACTCTCACTGGAAGCGGGCTCGACTTACTGCGGCAATGCGGACCAAGCTCTGACACGGTTGTACAGAGACCGAACAGCTCTTATCAGGGGTCCGGTACCCCATACTCCCGAGCACCCCCACAGGATTCCCGAGGGACACGGTCGAATGCCTTTTCCAAGTCCACAAAACACATGTAGACCGGTCGGGCAAACTCCCATGCACCCTCCAGGACTCTGCTAAGGGTGAAGAGCTGGTCCACTGTTCCGACCAGGGCCGAAAACCACACTGTTCCTCCTGAATCCGAGGTTGACTATCCGGCGGACCCTCCTCTCCAGAACCCCGAATAGACTTTTCCAGGGAGGCTGAGGAGTGTGATCCCTCTATAGTTGGAACACACCCTCCGGTCCCCTTTTAAAGAGGGGACCACCACCCCGGTCTGCCAATCCAGAGGCACTGTCCCGATGTCCATGCGATGTTGCAGAGGCGTGTCAACCAAGACAGTCCTACAACATCCAGAGCCTTAAGGAACTCGGTATCTCATCCACCCGGGGCCCTGCCACCAAGGAGTTTTTGACCACCTCGGTGACTTCAGTCCCAGAGATGGGAGAGCCCACCTCAGAGTCCCCAGGCTCTGCTTCCTCATGGAAGGCATGTTAGTGGGATTGAGGAGGTCTTGAAGTACTCCTCCCACCGACCCACTACGTCCGAGTGAGGTCAGCAGCGCACCATCCCCACCATATACGGTGTTGACACTGCACTGCTTCCCCTCCTGAGGCGCCGGACGGTGGACCAGAATCTCCTCGAAGCCGTCCAAAGTCGTTCTCCATGGCCTCTCAAACTCCTCCCATGCCCGAGTTTTGCCTCAGCAACAACCGAGCGCTCCGCTTGGCCTGCGGTACCTATCAGCTGCCTCCAGAGACCCACAGGACAAAAAGTCCTATAGGACTCCTTCTTCAGCTTGACGGCATCCCTCACGCGGTGTCCACCAACGGGTTGGGGATTGCCGCCACGACAGGCACCGACCACCTTGCGGCCACAGCTCCGGTCAGCCGCCTCAACAATAGAGGCACGGAACATGGCCCATTCGGACTCAATGTCCCCACCTCCCTCGGGGCGTGGTTGAAGTTCTGCGGAGGTGGGAGTTGAAGCTACTTCTGACAGGGGACTCTGCCAGCCGTTCCCAGCAGACCCTCACAACACGTTTGGGCCTACCAGGTCTGACCGCATCTTCCCCACCATCGAAGCCAACTCACCACCAGGTGGTGATCAGTTGACAGCTCCGCCCCTCTCTTCACCCGAGTGTCCAAGACATATGGCGCAAGTCCGGCGACACGACCACAAAGTCGATCATCGACCTGAGGCCTAGGGTGTCCTGGTGCCAAGTGCACATATGAACACCCTTATGCTTGAACATGGTGTTCGTTATGGACAATCCGTGGCGAGCACAGAAGTCCAATAACAAAACACCGCTCGGGTTCAGATCGGGGCCATTCCTCCCAATCACGCCTTCCAGGTCTCACTGTCATTGCCCACGTGAGCATTGAAGTCTCCCAGCAAAACGAGGGAATCCCAGAAGGTATGCCCTCTAGCAACCCCTCAGAGACTCCAAAAGGGTGGATACTCCAAACTGCTGTTCGCATACGCACAAACAACAGTCAGGACCCTTCCCCACCCGGCGGAGGGAGGCCACCCTCTCGTCCACGGGGTAAACCCCAATGCACAGGCTCCAGTGGGGGCAATAAGTATGCCCACACCTGCTCGGCGCCTCACGGGGCAACTCCAGAGTGGTAGAGAGTCCAGCCCCTCTCAAGGAGATTGGTTCCAGAGTCCAAGCTGTGCGTCGAGGTGAGTCCACTATATCTAGCGGAACCTCTCACCTCGCGCACTAGCTCAGGCTCCTTCCCTTCAGAGAGGTGACATTCCACGTCCCAAGAGCCAGTTTCTGTAGCCGAGGATCAGACCGCCAAGGTCCCGCCTTGCCACCACCCAACTCACACTGCACCCAACCTCCTTGGCCCCTCCCATAGGTGGTGAGCCCATGGGGAGGAGGACCCACGTTACCTCTTGGGCTGTGCCCGGCGAGCCCCATGGGTGCAGGCCCGGCCACCAGGCGCCGCCATCGAGCCCCACCTCCAGGCCTGGCTCCAGAGGGGCCCGGTGACCAGCGTCGGCAAGGGAAAACGTTGTCCACAGTTTTTATTTTTCATTGGAGGTTTATTGAACAGCAGCTTTTCCAAAAGGTTCTCTGAATAATGAAGCAAATTCTATGCAAATTTTATCCTAGTGGTCTGGCAAGAGATATATATATATATATATATATATATATATATATATATATATATATATATATATATATATATACATACACTAATAAAAGGCAAAGCCCTCACTCACTCACTCATCACTAATTCTCCAACTTCCCATGTAGGTAGAAGGCTGAAATTTGGCAGGCTTATTCCTTAAAGCTTACTTACAAAAGTTGGGCAGGTTTCATTTCAAAATTCTACGCGTAATGGTCATAACTGGAACCTATTTTTCTCCATATACTGTAATGGACTTCAGCTTGATGGCCGTGGAGGGCGGAGTTGCGTCTTACATCATCACGCCTCCCACGTAATCATGTGAACTGACGCAGTACGTAGAAAACAAGGAAGAGCTCCAAAGCTTATTCATAAGTGCAGCTACTGCGAAAACAAAGCATGGTGTAAACTGTAAATTTAAATGAAGTTTATCGACAAGCTTACGCTAACGTTTGTCATGCCTTCGACGAATACTTCATTCACGAGGTACAACTTTAATGAGAAGACACGAGGTATAAACGAGACTTTGGATCACTTTGTAACAAAGTTGAATTTGCTGTAGCGAGAAACCTTTAACTACAAAAGGTTGCCATTGATTTGAGGCAAGATTGCTTTTCTCCTGGACAACTATACGCTGCATTCTCAAGAGTTAGCTCACGCAGCTTCGTCATATTACAACCGGAGTGCAGCCACAAACTTTTAAGTGCCGGGTCTTAGCTAACATTAAATAAAGCCGTGGACATCGCAACATCACACAAGAGAGCAGCTCACGTGAACTGCCTGAACACAGTACGAGTGATCACTTCCATGCATCAAACCTGTTCAAAAAACGCATTACACAATTGACAAGGTGATGGCTTTATATATAGTTCATTTATAAAACAGCGGAGAAGCTGTGTAAAGGCTGTTTCACAAAAAACCAGCGGAGCGTCTTATATGAGCAGGCAGGCAGCTAAAGAAGGGATTCAATAAATATCTATATAATCGTAATAAACGAGCAAAAATAACGTACAAGCCGCGGATTAAATAAAGGAAATGGGTACCTGAACAGTAAACCAAGTCTCAAATAGCTACACAATAACTATAAGAATCGTAATAAACGAACAATAAAACAGTACAGAACCGCGAAGCAAGGAGAAACGATGGCCTTATATGGCGTTTGTTTATAAAGCAGCGGAGAAGCTGTGTGAAGGCAGCTCCACAAAAAACAGCAGAGCGACACACTCTGAATGTATTCCTGGCATCACTGTTATATACCCTATGATCTCCCATTTCAATTGAAATGCCTCAAATTTCCAGTAAGGCTCTGCTACGCGATGACAATTAATAAGTCTCAGGGACACACCCTACAAAAGGTTGCCATTAATTTGAGGCAACATTGCTTTCCTCCTGGACAAAACTATACGTTGCATTCTCAAAAGTTATATATCTATACTAATAAAAGGCAAAGCCCTCACTCACTCACTCACTCACTCACTGACTCATCACTAATTCTCCAACTTCCCGTGTAGGTAGAAGGCTGAAATTTGGCAGACTCATTCCTTACAGCTTACTTACAAAAGTTGGGCAGGTTTCATTTTGAAACTCTACGCCTAATGGTCATAACTGGAAGGTATTTTTCTCCATTAACTGTAATGGAGTTGAGCTGGAATGACGTGGGGGGGGCGGAGTTTTGTGAGACATCATCACGCCTCCCACGTAATCATGTGAACTGACTGTCAACGCAGTGCGTAGAAAACCAGGAAGACCTCCAAAAAGCGCTTAAGAAAACATGCATTTTATAATTGAGAAGGCAGCGAAACAATAAGAAGTGAGCGAGTGACATATACTACCATATTCATGAGTGTTGCCAGCTCGGAAAGAAAGCAAGGTGTAAACCTAAACTTTAAATTAAGTTCATAGACAGGCTACCACTGGCGTTTCACATGCCCACAGGTAATGCGGGATACAAGTTTAATGAGAGGACGCAGGATATAAACTAGAGTTTTGATCACTTTGTAACTAAGTTAAAATTGTAGGTGAAGGGGTGTGCTTATGCAAATTCCGAGAGACTGTGTTTGTGGGGGATTGACAGTTAAGGCGGGTGGGGGAGTCACGTCATCATCTCCCCTCCCATTTACCTCATTTCGTTCTGAGCTGAGCTCCGCGGCGAACGCCGTCTTCCGAAGCAACTTCGTCAGACTGCCACCAAATACTCACAGAAAAATCCACAAGTTAATACACACGCTGTCACAGTTTCTCCACACTGAATCCTGCAGGCACTACTTACAAAAGGTCACATTGACAATCGTGTTACGTTATTTTTAAAATCTTTCCTTTTCTTAGCACAAGCACAGCTGAGAAGCTTGATGCATGTGCTCCATAGCGTTAAAAATAATGCATTTAATCACACTTTGCATTACAAGCAAAGGGAGCTTTTGTCAATGCATGATTTCCTGGTACACGGATTACATTGATCAGCGCATCCCGATTCATTTTACCCTCGCACCACCTTAGTTTGAGAAGAAGTATGAAAAAATATGAGGTTAACACAGAAAAACAGATCACCAATTCAAGCTTTATGAATAATCGATTCGCCATCAATAATTGTTTTGGTAAAGCCATCCTCCTTCCATTTTATAATTTTTCGCCACTAGCCATGATTAAATGAGCGGTAAAAAGTAAGAGCAAAGCGAGGGTGACTTATTTAGGCAGGCATATATATGACAGCAACACTCATGACAATGTCAATCATGTTACGTTATTATTAAAATGTTTCCTTTTCTTTTCATTACTTCTTTAACACACTACTTCTCGCTGGTAGCGGGTATTTTGCTATATATATATATATATATGAATGAATGACCTCCAAAGAGCGCTGAGACTTTTGATATCATGAACGTGTCTGCAAAAACTGGGGTCTCCTGCCCAGCAAAAGTCGAGCAGCCAGCGCGCGTGCATAGCTGTGCCGGCCTTTGAGACGCTGACTGCGCTTCTGCCTTAAGTCAAAGTGAGCACATTTAATTTTTTTCATCCTCCCCCTGCGCTATAGCCCAGACAAGTGCAAACACGGGACCCCTTTTATACACCACGGCAAAATAATATTAAGGCGATTCACACTTTCTTTTGCACGTATACGATTATGAGGTCCTCAGCTCGGATTATGAAGATACGCACAGGAGTGAAGGACTGACAGTGCCATCACAGCCGATTAATGGCGGGGCGTCTCACCAGTCTCCACAAGACCCACCGCGACTGTCCCTAAAAGGCGATCATAGCGTCAGCGAACACATCTCTCTATACTATATAAAAGAAAAGGCAACTTTCCTTTCTTTACACCTTTTTTCCCAAACCAAAGCCTTTCTCTCTTAACACTGCAGAGGACACAAAACTAATTTTCTTTAAATGCCGGTAAGGCACATTACCAGAGGCACAAATTTGAGCGTTCACATAGAAAATGTAATTTCAATGTACCTGTACTTCTTAAAACGTTAATGTTTTACTGTTTAATAACTTATAGACTATAATTTATTATTTTTCCCTTGCACTCAGTGAGCAAACCTATACACACACATATAGACACATACAAACATACACACAAGTATATATATATATATATATATATATACATATACATATATATATATATACATACACACATATATATATATTATGTGTGTGTATGTATGTATGTGTGTGTGTATGTGTATATATATGATGTAGATATATATATATATATATATATATATATATATATATATATATATATATATGTATGTATGTATGTGTGTGTGTGTGTGTGTGTATATATATATATACTGTATATGACAGCAGCAATCCAAGCTGTGAGAAAACAGTAAAAAGGAGGCGTCAGACGCGTGGTACATTTTCTGATGCAGCTGCGAAAACAACTTTGTGGCGCTGCCGCCAAATACACAAAACAATTACTTTGACAATCATGTTACGTTATTTTCAAAATGTTTCCTTTTCTTTCTCTTTTCTTCTTTAACACACTACTTCTCCTGCCAAGCGGGTATATATATATATATATATATATATATATAGAGATAGATAGATAGAGATATATATATATAGATAGATATGAGAACAACACTCATATCAATGACAAAACAATTACATTAACAACCATGTTACGTTATTTTTAAAATTTTTCCTTTTCTTTTTCGTACCTTCTTTAACACACTACTTTTCCGCTGCTAAGCGCGGGCATTCTGCTAGTATATTTATATATATATATCACATACATACATACATACATACATAATACATACATACATACATATATACACACACCCAGATCTACAGTACATACTGTCAAATAAATGAACCAGACACCGTGGCGCAACATGAGAGGCTTTGCCTTTAGCGTTGCCGTCCGAGGTTCGATTCATGAGAGGGGGTGCAGTGAGAGTGTACTGCCTGATGAGCCCAGAATTAGGGCGAAGCACGTGCTACGTACTGTTTGCATTATTTGACAGTAAAACTATTTCAATATATATATATATATATCTATACTAATAAAAGGCAAAGCCCTCACTCACTCACTGACTCATCACTAATTCTCCAACTTCCCGTGTGGGTGGAACGCTGAAATTTGGCAGGTTCATTCCTTACAGCTTCCTTACAAAAGTTGGGCAGGTTTTATATCGAAATTCTACGCGTAATGGTCATAACTGGAAGCAGTTTTTCTCCATTTACTGTAATGGAGATGAGCTTCAACGCCGTGGGCGGAGTTTAGTGTGACATCATCACGCCTCCCACGTAATCACGCAGTACATAGAAAACCAGGAAGACCTCAAAAAGCGCTCAAGAAAACCTGCATTATATAATTGAGAAGGCAGCGAAACAATAAGAAGCGAGCGAGTGACATATACTACCATATATTCATGAGTGTTGCCAGCTCGGAAAGAAAGCACGGTGTAAACCTAAACTTTAAATTAAGTTCATAGACAGGCTACGCTAGCGTTTCACATACACACAGGTAATGCGGGATACAAGTTTAATGAAAGGGCGCGGATATAAGCGAGAGTTTTGATCACTTTGTAACTAAGTTAAAATTGTAGGTGAAGGGTGTGCTTATGCAAATTCCGAGACTGTGTTTGTGGGGATTGACAGTTAAAGGCGGGTGGGGGAGTCACGTCATCATCACCCCTCCCACCTCATTTTGCTCTGAGCTGAGCTCCGCTGCTAACGCTGTCTTCCGAAGCAAATTCCTCAGACTGCCACCAAATACTCACAGAAAAATCCACAAGTTAATACACCGCTGTCTCTATAGAGTTTCTACACACTGAATCCTCCAGGCACTACTTACAAAAGGTCACATTGACAATCGTGTTACGTTATTTTTAAAATCTTTCCTTTTCTTAGCACAAGCACAGCCAAGAAGCTTCGATGCATGTGCTCCATACGCGTTAAAAATAATGCATTTAATCACACTTTGCATTACAAGCAAAGGGAGCTTTGTCAATGCATGATTTCCTGGTACACGGATTACATTGATCAGCGCATCCCGATTCATTTTACCCTCGCACCACCTTAGTTTGAGAAGAAGTATGAAAAAATATGAGGTTAACACAGAAAAACAGATCACCAATTCAAGCTTTATGAATAATCGATTCGCCATCAATAATTGTTTTGGTAAAGCCATCCTCCTTCCATTTTATAATTTTTCCGCCACTAGCCATGATTAAATGAATGGTAAAAAAGTAAGAGCAAAGCGAGGGTGACTTATTTAGGCAGGCATATATATGACAGCAACACTCATGACAATGTCAATCATGTTACGTTATTATTAAAATGTTTCCTTTTCTTTTCATTACTTCTTTAACACACTACTTCCGCTGCCAGCGCTGTATTTTGCTATATATATATATATATATATATATATATATATATATATATATATATATATATATATATATATATATATATATATATATATATATATATATATATATATATATATATATATATATATATATGTATATATGAATGACCTCAAAGAGCTGAGACTTTTGATATCATGAGCGTGTCTGCAAACTGGGGTCTCCTGCCCAGCAAAAGTCGAGCAGCCAGCGCTATGCATAGCTGTGCGGCCTTTGAGGCGCTGACTGCGCTTCTGCCTTAAGACAAAGTGAGCACTTTTAATTTTTTTCATCCTCCCCCTGAGCTATAGCCCAGTCAAGTGCAAACACGGGACCCCTTTTCTACACCACGGCAAAATAATATTAAGGCGATTCACAATCGAGGCGAGGCGAGGCACAAATTTGAACGTTCACATAGAAAATGTAATTTCAATGTACCTGTACTTCTTAAAACGTTAATGTTTTACTGTTTAATAACTTATAGACTATAATTTATTATTTTTCCCTTGCACTCAGTGACCAAACCTATACACACACATATAGACACATACAAACATACAAACATACACACAAGTATATGTATGTGTATATATACACACACACACACACACACATATATATAATTTGTGTGTGTGTATGTATGTATGTGTGTGAATATATGATGTAGATAGGTATGTATGTATATATATATATATATATATGTCTATATATATATATATATGTCTTTATATATATGTATGTATGTATGTATGTATATATATATATATATATATATATATATATATATATATATATATATATATATGTGTGTGTGTGTGTACAGTATATATATGACAGCAGCAATCCAAGCTGTGAGAAAACAGTAAAAAGGAGGCGTGTCAGGCGTCGTGGTACATTTTCTGATGCAGCTGCGAAAACAACTTCGTGCTGCCCAAATACACAAAACAATTACTTTGACAATCATGTTACATTATTTTTAAAATGTTTCCTTTTCTTTTCATAACTTCTTTAACACATGACATCGCTGTGAAGCTGGTATTTTGCTATATATATATATATATATATATCACAGCGACACTCATAACAGTGACAAAACAATTACATTGACAATCATGTTACGTTATTTTCAAAATGTTTCCTTTTCTTTTCATTACTTCTTTAACACACTACTTCTCCATGAAGCTGGTATTTTGCTAGTATATATATATATATATATATATATATATATATATATATATATATATATATATATATATATATATATATATATATATATCAGCGCTTCGATTCATTTTACCCTCGCACCTTGGTTTGAGAAGAAGTATGAAAAAATATGAGGTTAACGCAGAAAAACAGATCACCAATTGAAGCTTTATGAATAATGGATACTTTATTCACCATCAATTGTTTTGGTAAAGCCATACTCAGTGTAATCCTCCTTCCATGTTATAATTTTTCCACGACTAGCCATGATTAAATGAACGGTAAAAAAGTAAGAGCGAAGCGACAGTAACTTATACAGGCAGGCAGGCGACTGCTCAATAGCTCGAATTTGGATATAAGTAGGTTCTATTTAGTCGCCAGAAAAATCTTTGGTAGGAATGGAAGTTGAATTTAGTCTTTAAATTTCTGTGGTGAAGAAAAATTTATGCAATGATGACTAAATTTAACTTACATTCCTACTCAACATATTTCTGTCGACCAAATAAAAATTACTTATATTTAAAATTTAAATAGAACTTGAACAGATACGATAGTTCATAATACCCACGCAGCACTAAGTGCGTGTAAGAGCGGAAGTCATCCGTTTTAACAAGCAGCGTATTGCACTGATACGAAATAGCCTGCCCATTTAATTATTTAGGAATGGATAGATAAATTAAGATTTTGTACAAATAATGTTTTTAATTTTTCTTCCTCAATGGATTCTGGCACCCCCAGCAACAGCTGCTTGCACCCCAAAGGAGATATATATATATATATATATATATATATATATATATATATATATATATATATATATATATATATAGAGAGAGAGAGAGAGAGAGAGAGAGAGAGAGAGAGAGATGGATATATAGATTATATAGATAGATATATAGATATATATATATGTGTGTGTATGTATATGTGTGTGTGTATATATGTAGATATGTATGTATATATATATCAGCAACACTCATGACAATGACAAAACAATTACATTGTCAATCATGTTATGTTATTATTAAAATGTTTCCTTTTCTTTTTCATTACTTCTTTAACACACTACTTCTCCGCTCTTGCGTGTTTTGTATTTTGCTATATATATATATATATATATATATATATATATATATATATATATATACATACACACACACACACACACACACACACACCTATAGTTATATAAATAGTTACACTTCTGAACTCTTCTGAGACCCTCCCCAATGGGACGACACACAGAGAAGTGACTCCCATGTCTATTGAGGGTTGCTTGTCTGTTGCAGATTCGCGCCCCACTGAAACAACTACAAGCTGAACGCTGCCATGTGCAAAGCGCCGGTCACCCATTGGGTCCCTGCCTGTTTGCAGTGTCTTTGTATAGTAGAGTGGTAGATCCCGCTACAATAAATAACCTTGCTGTTCCTGTTTCGAGTTGAATGAAGCTGGTTTTGCTAAAGTACAGATATATATATATATATAAGGTTTCTAAAGATGCCTATATACAAGAAACGCTTGAAATAAAAGCAAAAAATAATACACAATTACAAAATATATTTTAAAAACTCTGAATAACTGACCCCAGTGCTTGAAATGCAGGAATTGATCGAGCCCAGTGCATAGAGAGGAACAGTAGTCTTGAAGCAGACTCACAGATATAGTGTACATTAAGGTACTCTGGCATTGGTGAAGGCATTGTAAGCTGTAAAAATACACAAAAGCCACATTTCTCTTAGGTTTGTTTGTTACCAGAAACTACTATTCCACGATTTAATCAAATATAAGAAAATAGAGTATTTTAATCTAGTAAGGCAAACAACAAACCTTAAAAGCTACATGGACGTCTGTTAAAATAGGACCATCAATTTCGAGTATGCTTCCACATTCATCTCCAGATATAATGTGCATACCAGTCTCTACTTGTTCTGTGGAGGATGCATCAGCCGGATTCAGAGCCTTAGCAAGGGTATCAAAAGCCCTTGAAACAAAGGGTTGGGTAGAAAGTCAAGCACAATTAGTTTGCTCTACAAACAAGTATACATTTTTTTTTCTAACTTTTATTGAAATCTAATAACAAGCACGAACAGGAACAGTTAACAATCAGCATTTGTGAAGATAACAATACAAAATGTGTGCTAAAGCAATACATTTTTCACTGCATGCAAATAACAATGTTCACATATCAAAACAACTCTACCGCTGAATTCATGCAAGTGCAGAGCTCACCACCCATTTACCCCAGCTCTGCAACACCTTACACCAAACAGTATGATCTACTGGTTAAGGTATCAACATTAGGGATACCTGCAACCATCCTAAACCAAAGAGATCTATACATAGCATGATATAAAAAGAATCCCAACCATTTCTACTTCTAGCAAAAGCCAAGTAACAAAACTGTAGATAGTAATAAAGTTAAAATTAGTAACAGACATGCAAAAAAGAGTACTAACAAAAAGAGCCTTATGGAACCAAAAAATGTGAAAAATTCTTTAAAAGGCAATGTGTCATTAACTTACAAAGTATCAATAACATCCAGCTAACATGAAGCCATTAATGTTCAAGTGTCTTTAAACATGATATTTTGAGCTGAGTCGGCATGGGGGTGGTTGCAATCCCACCTCATGAGGTCTTTTCACTGCTGGACTAGCTGGAGTGGTTATACAGTTAAAATCTACAAAACGACTCACTGGTAATCAATGCATAAATTAGGTGTTTTTCATGCCTCATATTAGACAGATCACTATAACAGCCATGATGAATTGCTATGAGATTTATGAAGCCCATGGCTCATTCCAGCTATGTTCTACTATTTCCATCAGTGTTGTAAACTCCATTAAGATCTTAATTCGTTCAACTTGAAAAACTCTTTTGTATGATATCACACGTTTTTAAAGAAAGCTTTGATATATGGCATTCTCTGTATAGACAGACCTCTGTAAGGATCCAGATAGTAAGTAGGAGATACAAGTTTAATCAGGTGGTTAGAATGGGTGTGATTAAAAAAAGGAGAAAAGACAAGTGCCCACATGAAAGAAATCTCAATGCACGTCACATAGTAATCCCAATAACTATAGATTTCTGACTTCCCTGTACAAGGTATATTTTTATAACCAGCAACAAATAACTGTGAGAAAGTATTTGATACTTTGAATTTAAATCATTAATATTTTACAGTTTACTAGATAAACTGAATTGCTCATAACATTTTCTTTTTAAAGACTCAAATTTTCCATCCATTCCTTGTTTAGCTAAAAAAAAACCAATGTGTGATACATTCATTCTATAATGCTTAAAAGGTAGAATTTGTTTCAAACCTTGTGATATCACTTGCTGATTGTTCTTCTTGATTTTCTGTGACAGATGCATCTCCATTGCTTAATGTTTCTATAACAGATAGGTCTGTATTGCTGTCACTCACAACTTTTGTTTTGCTGAGGTGTGCAAGGGATGTGACCACATTTGCTAGTGTGCTTAAATCACCCTGACAAGCTTCACTCTGAAAGCAATATTTGGGAGAGGGAGAGAGAGGAGGGGAAAAAAAGCGCACACTTTACATTTGGCATTCATTTATCAACTACAGTATGTATAAACCTCATTCATGCAATACAGTGGAACCTCGGGTCACAACCATAATTCATTCCAAACTCTGGTCGTAACCCAATTTGGTCATGAGCCGAAGTAATTTCCCCTATAGGATTGTATGTAAATACAATTATTCCATTCCAGACCATACAAACTGTACATAAATATATTTTCTTTAAAGATTCTTAAGCACAAAAATACGTAGTTAATTATACCATAGAATGCACAGTGTAATAGTAAACTAAATATAAAAACATTGAATAACACTGAGGCAAACACCTAGGCTCCCTGCTCAGCACCTTGCTCACTCTCAGCTGCACGTGAGCCTGCGCCCTCTCTCTCGCTCTGTCTCTCTCCTGCACCGGCTTTCTCCTCCTGCTTCCTGCCTTCTCCCATTCTTTCCTGTTTTCTTCTTTTTTCCCTTTAGCCGACTTGCGCTTCTATTTATGAAGAATCGTGGTAGTCGTGGCAATCAGCAGCTCCTGGGAACAATTACGGATGCGGACCGCTTCTCACCTGAGCACTTAGGTGAGAACCCACATCACGAACTCCTCAGGAACCGCTTCAGCCACACACCACCACGCCCCCTCGCTAAGTTGCGAGTGCGGTGATTATTTATTAAAACTGGCCTTTTTGATGGGAGCTGTGAACCCGCTATACCACAGGAGGAAGCAGTGTTGAGAGGAGGTTACAGTTTTGAGGGAGAGTCCCTCTGCGTGATGCACCGAGAACAAAGTACAGTACAGGGAGAGACTGAACACGTGCAGAAATCATCGGTGCGTACGAAACGGAAGGGTAACTGGCTTCTTTATTTACCGAGTGTGTGGTCGTGAACAGATGCAAAAGTTTGCCGAATTTTTTCGCCGTAACCCGATTTGTACGTGTTCAGAGCCGTTCGTGAACCAAGGTGTGGTATAGCGGGTCCGCGGCTTCCGAAAAAAGTCAGGTTTTTTTAAATCCATATAGCCGTGTCGTTCTCCGTGGGCGTGATTGCACAACCGCGGGGAGTTAATGGGGTGATTGGAGCGAGTTGCACCTGCACGTGAGGGTGCAGTCGCTCTTGTTTGCCTCATTGGCTTCCTGCGGTGTGTAATTAAGACGCTGTGCCCACGGAGGCAGAGAGAGGTGTATATGGATTATATATAAGCGAAGGTACACCAGAGGGGGGAATAAAGGAGGAATCGTGGAGAAAAAAAAAAGAGATAAATCGGGGAGAGAAATGGAAGGAGGTTAAAGTACGGCAATGGCAGTCCGGGCTGGATTATCTGGCCACCTAAAGAGATTGACAGAACGAATGGGGGCCCTGCGAAGGAGCGTTAGATGGAGGCACTCTAGGGGGCTAGTTCGCCATACTGACAACTAGCGAGTGGAGTGAGCAGGAGAGGTGTCACCCCGCTGGATCTGAGGAGCGACTACGGTGCGCGAAAGATCACGGGAGGAGAGCCAGCCTCATCGGTCTGGCAGTGACGTCCGTTTGGAGGCCAAGACGGAGGTTGACAGAAGGAGCTTGTGACTGTTGGGTCTCCGCGGCTGCAAGTAATGGTGAGCCGGGGAGAGAGTGATGGAGGTGGGCCAGAGAACAAGAAGGTTGTGAGAGACTGCGTTTTTAACTTCTACATTTTTACCTCAGATTTTAAAGGATTTATTTATTGTTGATGGTTTTAACCCCACTGGACACTTGATTTTTATGGATTTATTTATTGAACTTTGACGCTGCACTTTTGCACTTTTTGATTTTGATTGTTTTTAAATAAAGCACTTTTTGGAATATTCCCTGGCCTTGAGAGATTTGTCCCTATGTGTCAGCTCATCTTGGTGACATTATCGACGGTGTTGGGTTCAAGGGCTCCTGAACAGCAATAGGAGGATGGAGTCGAACCCGCATCGTCACACAAGGTTTCACTGTACTTCCTTAGAAAATGGCGGCATGTTTATTTACTCTTTTAATAAATGGGTAATTTAATAATATCGTTAAAAAAAATAACCATAAACAGTTTTGAAAGGGATTATACTTAATAACAAGTGAGTGAATGATTTACCTTATCAGGTGACGACATCATTGAACTGTCAATTTTAGGAAAAGGTTGCTGAATGTTTAGAAGCATTCCTGAATCTAGCAAATTAGATGACCTAAAACAAAGATAAAAATAGTAGGGCAACTGAGAGGAAAATTTTATATATATATATATATATATATATATATATATATATATATATATATATATATATATACACACACACACACATACATACATATACATGCACACAAATAAATGTTTTAGTTGTAGTTTGTGTGTACTGTGTAATGTGTGTACCTTGAAATTTCCTTGTCTGTTACAAAAGTTGGAGTGGCAGCCAGTGGACTACGGAGATCCTTCCTAATATAAATCTTCTCTGTGGACGCTGCACAGTTTACTGATTTTTCTCTCGAAAATTCAACTGGCTTACGTTCACACTGAACCGCTGCAAAAAAAAAAAAAAAGCAGTAAAGAAGGAGTGTTTTGACAGAAACTCCAAGTAAACTTGATAATAAACACACAAAGTCATCAAGAGTCTTGATAGGTCACAAATATACTGCATGACGCATTCACACCAGACCAATACAGATACACCAATTACCATACTATACATATGTTTTATGGTGAAAAAAAACACACAAGTAAAAGACAAAACATATGTAGTATATTAAGTTTCTATGAGCACATCTTTCATTAATAAATGCCTAATGACATCTGAAAAGGCACAGGACTGCTTTGATAGTTTAAACTAGACGTTTGAGTTTCTGTTTTATCTCTTTGTTCCTCTATCCCACATTTCAGATATCTGTCATATCCATATCTTTATTGGTAATTCTTGTGGATTTTGTACAAAAAATGCTTTTTGATTCTTGGAAATCGGTCTACATGTACGTTTTATTGTTATATGTGTGAGCTGCATATTTCTTCTATTATTTTAAAGCACCACGATTTGTTTCACTGTCTTTTTTCACTATCTCATATAGGGAGTATAAGTACTCACAGAAGTACTGTAATTGTCCAAAAATTCAACCTCGAGATTTTAATGAATCCCAGCATTTTAGACCTCCATGAGTCCGATTTACTTTCTTGTAGGGAAAGTATTGTAATTGCCCAAAAATTAGATTTCGAGATTTTGATGAATCTCAACTTTTAGACCTCCCTGAGTCTGAAAATACAATTTTTGGAATTAGGTCTGTGTGTGTGTGTGTATGTAAACACGATAAACTGAGTACACTTTCAGTTAGGTCAACCAAATTTTGCATAAAAGTATTAGATACAAAACATGGATATCAATCAACTTTTGAGCTATTTCTGCTAACCAGAAGTGGTACTTTTTTATTTATGCCGATGCAGAGTCAGGTTCATTCAACTTTACTTTTATAATAAATTGTTCAATATATTATTAATTTGATTTGATTTGTTGTTGATGGCTCTTTAATGTACAATATAATCACTGTCTTGCAGTTTACTCCTCAAATATCCATCCCCATAACTGAGTATAGGAGAAAGTCTAGGGGAGCCCACCTCCCCCATCAAAATGGCTTGAGCTACTGTCTTCAGATTCACAAGTTATTAAAAAGTCAGTAGTAAACCCATTAACAGAGTCTTATTTTCTACAATTGATCGCCTACTAAACCCAGGTAACTCGAAGGAATGCCTCCAAAGTTCTTCCAGTAAAACCTGTGAGGCTGTCGCTGTATTTTTCAATCAAACAATTAATGATATTAGAAATAACATAGTATATCCCTCCAACACTAAGGATCCTCCTAAACCCCAGCATCCTGTTATAAACAAATTAAACTCTTTCACTAGGATAGATTTACCTGATTTACTAAAAATAATCTCTCAATTAAAATCCTCCACCTGCATCCTTGACCCGATACCAACAAGGTTTTTCAAAGAAGTATCAGGCGTGCTAATTGATAATGTTCTGGACATAGTAAATTCGTCATTAGATACGGGGGTCTTCCCAGACTGTCTTTAGACTGCTGTAGTTAAACCCCTTCTTAAGAAACATAATCTTGACCCCTTGGCTCTTGAAAATTTTAGACCCATCTCTAACCTGCCTTTCTTAAGTAAAGTTCTGGAGAAGGCAGTCATTATGCAGTTAAATGACCACCTCAATAAACATGCTATTCTTGATAAATTTCAGTCGGGTTTTAGAACAAATCACAGCACAGAAACGGCATTCGTTAAAGTAGTAAATGATTTGCGAGTGAATGCAGACAGAGGCCATTTATTTGTTCTCATCCTCGTAGATCCAAGTGCTGCATTTAACACCATTGATCATAATATTCTTAGAAATCGCCTTAGTCAATGGGTGGGCCTCTCTGGCACGGTCTTAAATTGGTTTGAATCCTACCTGACAGGGAGAAAATTTTTTGTTAATTGTGGGAATTACAACTCGAAGACACATGACATCCAATGTGGTGTTCCACAAGGCTCTATCCTGGGTCCGCTGTTATTCTCAATCTACATGCTTCCGTTAGGTCAGATTATCTCAGAGCACAATGTGAGCTACCACAGCTATGCTGATGACACACAGCTGTATCTATCAATAGCACCTGATGACCCCGATTCTCTTGATTCACTAACACAATGTCTGACTTGTATCTCAGAAAGGATGAATAGTAACTTTCTCAAGTTAAATAAAGAGAAAACTGAAATCTTAGTGATTAGCAATAATGGATACAATGAGGCTATTAGAAATAAACTGGATACATTAGGATTAAAAGTCAAGACGGAGGTAAAAAGCTTAGGGGTGATTGTTGACTGTAATCTGAATTTTAAATCGAATATTAATCAGATCATTAGGACAGCATTTTTTCACTTAAGAAACATAAGTAAATTTAGACCTCTTATATCACTGAAAGATGCTGAGAAATTAGTTTACGCGTTTGTTTTCAGTTGACTAGATTACTGTAACGCACTCCTCTCAGGACTACCCAAAAAAGACATAAATCGTTTGCAACTAGTGCAGAATGCAGCTGCTAGAATCCTAACTAGGAAAAGAAAATCTGAACACATTTCTCCAGTTTTAATGTCACTACACTGGTTACCTGTGTCATTCAGGATTGACTTTAAAATTCTGCTTATGGTTTATAATGCCTTAAATAATCTTGCCCCATTGTATATATCGTAATGTCTGACACCTTATATTCCAAATCGTAACCTCAGATCCTCAAATGAGTGTCTCCTTAGAATTCCAAGAACAAAACTTAAAAGAAGTGGTGAGGCGGCCTTCTGCTGCTATGCACCTAAAATCTGGAATAGCCTGCCAACAGGAATTCGCCAGGCTAATACAGTGGAGCAGTTTAAAACACTGCTGAAAACACATTACTTTAACATGGCCTTTCTATAACTTCAATTTAACTTAATTTAACTTAATCCTGATACTCTATATGTTCAATTTCCTCATAATAACTATTCATGGTGGCTCTAAAATCCGTACTGACCCCTACTCTCTTTTCTGTTTCTTTTTCCGGTTTCTTTGTGGTGGTGGCCTGCGCCACCTCCACCAACTCAAAGCTTCATGATGCTCCAACAATGATGGATGGATTCAAAGGCAGAATTCTACGTGACCATCTTCATCAAGCCCTTCCGTGAGAACCCTAAATCCAAAGAGGACTGTTTCATTTATGTTAGGTAGAATGCCCAGAGGGGACTGGGCGGTCTCATGGTCTGGAATCCCTACAGATTTTATTTTTTCTGTCCCCCCTGGCCATTGAACCTTACTTTTATTTGATGTTAATTAATGTTGATTTATTTTGTTTTCTTATTGTGTCTTTTATTTTTCTATTCTTTATTATGTAAAGCACTTTGAGCTACTGTTTGTATGAAAATGTGCTATATAAATAAATGTTGTTGTTGTAACACTCTAAACAGAATTATTATTGTTTATTAATTCAATAGATCTATTGAAGAGTAGCAAGTGAACTTTTCTTTTATCTTGTCCCACTCTGACAAGACAAAACAATGTTTAACTGTGTTTATCAATGCCTGTATACATTTATCATTCTATAGGCTATGTTATGCCTGGCAACTTTAACTAGTTAAACAGGTAAAATGATCTGTGCATTGTAAAAAGAAAAATAACAAATGAGTGGCACTGCAAATTGTAAAATTTCAAATGTGTACTTGTGCAACATTGCTTGACCTGCAACAAAAATTTCCTCAACACCCAATGACTGGATCAATATCCAGATACACATATATACATACATATACATATATATATATATACATATATATACATACATATATATATATACATACATATACATACATATACATACATATATATATACATACATATATACATACATACATATATATACATACACACACTCAGCAAAAAAAGAAACATCCCTTTTTCAGGACTGTGTATTTCAACAATAATGTTTTAAAATCCAAATAACTTTACAGATCTTCATTATAAAGGGTTTAAACAATGTTTTCCATGCATGTTCAATTAACCATAATCAATTAATTAACATGCACCTGTGGAATGGTCGTTAAGACCTTAACAGCTTACAGAAAGTAGGCATTTAAGGTCACAGTTCTAAAAACGCAGGACACTAAAGAGACTTGTCTACCGACTGTGAAAAACACCCAAAGAAAGATGCCCAGGGTCCCTGCTCATCTGCGTGAACGTGCAATAGGCATGCTGCAGGGAGGCATGAGGACTGCTGATGTGGCTAAGGCAATAAATTGCCATGTCCGCACTGTGAGACGCCTAAGACAGCGCTACAGGGAGACAGGAAGGACAGCTGATCATCCTCGCAGTGGAAGAGCCCGGATCTCAATCCCATTGAGCACGTCCTGGGACCTGTTGGATCGCAGGGTGAGGGCTAGGGCCATTCCCCAGAAATGTCCAGGAACTTGCAGGTGCCTTGGTGGAAGAGTGGGGTAACATCTCACAGCAAGAACTGACAAATCTGGTCCAGTCCATGAGGAGGAGATGCACTGCAGTACTTCAAGCAGCTGGTGGCCACACCAGATACTGACTGGTACTTTTGATTTTGAGCCTCCCTTCATTCAGGGACACATTGTGAAACATTTTTAGTTTATGTCTTATGGTGTTGACTCTTTTAGTGTTCATACAAATATTTACACATTAAGTTTACTGAAAGTAAAAACAGTTGAAATTCAGAGGACGTTTCTTTTTTTGCTGAGTATATATATATATATATATATATATATATATATATATATATATATATATATATATATATATATACACACACACACACACACACACACACGTCTATGCATGGAAGTGTATGTGATGTCCGGCCCGGAAGTGAGAGGTGGAGTCAGGATAAGGGCTCCACCTCCGAGGAAACAGAAGACTTGCTTAGCTGCTAATAACACAAGTGAGGCCAGCACATCAGCAAAACAAAACCTCAGAAGAAAGACAAAGTCGCTTAGCCACTAACATTGTCAAAATGGTATCCCTTTTACTTTTCCTCCCACCACTAATGCGCAAGTGATACAAGCACTTCGGCAAAATGTATCCTCCTAGGAGAGAGATGCCCAGACACACACACACACACATCTATATCTATACAGATGTAAGTTCACAACACTAGTATCATTGTACGATATTAAGACCACATAGCCTTATAAAAGATTTACTAATATTTTGTTAAACATTTTGGCAGGCTAAATATGTGAATTTGAGCAAATTTCCAAGTATACAGTAAATGCTTTTCAATACTATAATTAAAAAACTCAATTGCTTTCTTTGGCAGTAAATTGATGATTAAGTATCTGCAAGGAACATATGATAGCAAAAAAAAGTATATAAAGAAAAATATTAGTATTGGCTTCTTGAGCAAAGCTATTTTATTAAGTTTTGTTGTAAATTTTAATAGACAACAATATCCAAAACTTTAAATAATAATATGTTCTATTAGTTTATTACATAGCTTATATTTACTAGCATGTGCACATGTTAAGATTTACTAAGTAACAGTAATAAAGTTTCCTAGAAAATGCAGGACAGAATGAAAAACCTAAAACACTTTAGGCTAGAAGTATAAACCTAAATGTTTAACAGGTAATGGCAAAGCAAATTTTATAAATGAAAAATAAAATGCAGGAAAAAGATCCAGATGAATGTAGCAAATTAATAATGTTATGATCTGATGTACTGAAAGTGCAATTAACTCTTTAAGCAATTAACTTGTGAATTTGGTCTGGTGAAGTTCAAAACAGAAAAAAATTACTCAGCAGAACCTGTTTATTTTGGCTTGTTCATTATGTTGTACTGGATTTACATTTTCCCTTTTGTGTCTCCCAACAAATAGGTCTAAAACAATACATACTTAAAATACTGCTCTATTATGGTACTGTATATATTAAAAAGATTACACAGAGAAATTTTACAGAACAATAAGGGTTGCAAGAATATATAGTTTTTACTCAAAAATCTATTTTATTAAAACGAGTATAAGATGAATAGGAGTATGAAAACAAAGGTGAACAATACTTACAGTCCTGTTTCATTCCAAAGGCAATACATCTCTGCAATCGGCAGAATTGGCAGCGATTTCTGTGGTGTTTGTTGATAACACAGTCCCGTGTCCCTCGGCAAGTGTACACCAGATTCTTCCTAATACTACGTTTAAAGAAACCCTTGCAGCCTTCACAACTTACTGCCCCATAGTGTCGACCTACAGGAGAAAAATCATCAAACTACACTATTAATAGGCATCACTCTCATTATCTATGAAGAAAAAAAATATTGTTAAGATATATGATAATTAAAACTGAAATCATGTTACATGAGCATGATCATTTTGCCTGTGAATATACACTAGATGTTAAGATAAAAATAGGACTTTTGCAATATTTATAAAAAAACTAAATAAGTAAGAGGAATTGAAATTATTAGTTGCTCAGTGTCATCATGAAAACATTTTGGCAAAAGATATCGGCAATCCCTCCAGAAGAAAATTATACAGTAACCTCTCATTGCCTAAATTTGGTTTAATAAATATCATTTTAGCATGTGAATACAACTGTTATAAATCAAAATGTCCATACTTAGCTAAAAGAAACCTGTATGTTATATTGAAAGTTTCTATTAAGAATAACAGGCCACATACTTTACAATTACAGAGCTATAATGAAATAGTTCTACTGTTTACGTCTGAGGTGCAATTAGTCAGCTTAAGGTCACACACAAAGTTGAAAAAGGTGATTGAATCAAGAAAATTGTTGTTTAAAATCTAATGGCTTAAGTTTTCAATATGAATTTCATTTATTACTGACAAGACAAAATCTCAATAAATTATATTAAAATGAATATGTCTTTTCTTTAAAAATACAGTTATGTTTTAAATATTTGTACCTGAAGCTTTGTCACCACACACAACACAGTATTCAATTACTGGCTTTGATGAAGACTGATCTGCTAATCCTGGGTCTGTCACAATCTGCAAGCAAAATATGAACTTGAACAAATCATTCACTTCTGGGGAAAATAGTTTGTTTTAAAACTAAATTTAATGGTATTTAGAAAAACTGCAGAGAAGCAGTCATTTAGTGCAAATATCCATTGCAAACTCAAAAACAATGACCAGTTAAAAAATAAAAATGGTGCATGCTAAATCACTATTGCATTAAGATGGCGGGAAATATTTATTCCTTTTCAACAAAGGAAAAATATTTTGAAGTCATATTCCATTTAGTACAGTATACTACTTATCAGTATAAGTTTATTAACAGCTTTCTAAGTAGAAGAAAATACTCAGTAATTGTGGATAAGAAACAAGCTGGAACAATGCTAAATTTGACTACTTTAGAGAATAAATCTCTTTACTGGTTACTGCACATCTCTGTTTTTATAGAAGGAACATTTCCTTTCATGCAGGATTAATCTGGATAAATTCTACACTCTTAGGTAACATTCAGTGTGAATCATGAAAAATAACACCTTCAAAATTAGAGTAATATATCTTTATAGAATTATTTTTACAAAGGTAAAACATATGTATTACATTACATAAACTTAATAAAATTTTGCTTCATGTACTCCAACATCATTTTTAAATGACTGTATAACACGGGGGTGCTTCAAGTTTGAGCCTTGGAGCATACAGTGGATACATGTGCTTGTTCCAATCTAGTGGCCCAAACAGAAATCAATCCTTGTTGATAACATAACTTATTTAATGTTATGGTTTGTTCGTGTTTTACTTTGCTACATCAGATCACTTTTACATTGTATATTCTTCCTTTCTGATGGCATCATCAAAATGATTTGTGATACGGACAAGACTATCCATTCTCATTACTTTACTCATTTCTCTTCTATTTCTTTCTGAATATTTTATTAGAACAAAAAAAAAAAGAAAAGAAACAAAATAATCGGTAATTTGAAATTCACCAGTGGATCTTTTTGGGACTAAAAGCAGCAATTAGGGGCTGGAAATCTAAACAAGCAAATTAACTAAGATGAAACACAAAAATGGTGCTTGAGCCACGAATAGCTGCCAATTAATTACAAGATTTGAAACAAAAACCTGCAGCTACTGTGACCCTCCATGACCAAAGGTGAGAAAGAAAATGTTTAGGTAAAAATATATATTAGAAAATGAAATAATACAAACTCTATTACAACCTGGATTTGTTGTGTGGAAACGTCTGGAGTAGCAAACAGCAGCTGATTCACTCCTGTTCCATCAGGAGTGGCTAAGATCACTTTGCCCTGAGAAGGATCCTGTCGTGTTAAAATAAGTTTGCTTGCTGTAGCCCCGTCAGCATTAGTCAATATAAACTGCTTCCCTGCTGAAGCCTGATCAAGTGCTGTTACAATTTGAATTTTCTGGCCTGTTTGTTGATCTGTAACAATCTATGAAAGATAATACATATTAAAACTATAAAGACCACAACAAAACATTTCAGCAGAATTTTGTGCAAATTAAATACTATAAAATGTAATGCTATAAAAACCTAAAATGATGCACAGTTACTTTGTTAATAAAAAGCCTTGAGCTATTAACCTGTATCCGCTGTGCTAAAGCAACACCACTGTCTGTTGGGACAATTTGTATCCTCTGTGTTGTGCTGTCCATGATGTGTCTTCCAATTATTGTTCCCTGACTGATAATTCCATGAGCCTGAGAAGCCTGTAAAAGAAACGTTTACAGTTAGAGAGTACTAAATCCAACATACTTTTTACTAGGTACTTTGTTCTCCAATTGCAACACATCATTTACAAACTGTAGTTTAATTTGCAATTTTTAGGGGTGCATGCTGTTCTTTTATGATTTAATAATATACTGTAGGAGGAACGTTTGTTTAAGTTTATCAGTTATAGTCACCAGAAATTGTTTGCACTCAAAAGAAACAGTGAAATAACATTTTTAAAAGAAAGCCATGGCTAAGATGGAGCAGAGAAACTAACACAGTATTCTTAAAGTTGCAAACTGTTTTGTTTTTTATATATATATAAAAATTAATATGCTTCCACCACATCTCAAATGAGTATGTCAATGTTTAAGGACTACAAAAATAATACAGTTATAGTTTTTACTCTCTCATCAAATATTAGTCATTTGCATTTTTTATGTAGACACAACTCATACACTAAAGAGAATTTCTGCAAAATATCAAACATTTTATTGAACCATCACTTGTGCAAATAAAAATCGACAAGTGCTCACTTTGTGCCAGAGATCACCAATCAGTGTGCTAGACTTTCAAATGTATTAAACTGACAAGCATCAGCATTACTATTTGCTTTTAATGCACGCTTTCTAGACAGTTAAGTGAAAAATTCCATCTCAAATAAAGCACATTCAGAAGGTTCATAAGTCAGAGATTTTTTTGTGGCCATGTAAATTTTAAGGAAATTCTCAAAAAAATACGCATTTATTGAGTACAATAAGGTGATTCACGTATCTTCACATTTATCGAGTACAGGTATAATAACAGTTGTGTTACTATTTATTATTAATGATGAGATTGCCTTCTGTAATCCTCATTTATAAAATAAAGATCTCAAAAATAAAAATGAAAAATACTGCATTTAGTAAAATATTAGCCTTCAGCTGCTTGTTGTTTAACTACTTACTTGAGAGATGATTGAATATGAATATTAAAATATGTAACCAATGGTATATTTTCAGAAAGATATTAACAAATACGGCATTGGTCAGCAAACAACCTAAAACTAGTTTCTGGAAAGAGGGAGGACACCCAGCAATCCAAAGAAAAAAATGGGGACATGGGGCTGAGCTTTGAACCTAGTACAATGGAATTGTGAAGGAGGAATTCCAAACCAGTCTCTAACTATGTAGCCAAGCCAGGTTTCAACAAAACAAATACTCAATTAGCTTAGCTGGCAGATGAATACATTTATACAAGACAAGTGAAATTTTAACCTGTATCAACATACCTCTAGCATTTGTGGTTCAACTATTGGGTGCATCAGCTCTTCCATTGTCATCAGAGAAGTCAAACATTGGCCTTTCCTATTCATAATTAAATGAGAAAATGCCACATTTAAAGTTTTTTTTTTTTTTTAGCACAAAGTCACATTGGCAGTGCTTTATTCCAATCAGCATTTCATTTAGTTCACCAAATTGACAAGTGGTGCACATAATTAGTTTTCATAGCTAGAGTGTATTTAGGATGTTCTGCCTTTTTCCACTTTAGTTTCTTAAGGCAGTTTTGCATTACCAATGCTTTTTGGATTGTAACCCTGTTTTTGAGAATGTTCAACACATTGAGTGAGAAACATCGCTCACCCCAATAAAAAAAAGTGCACAACACCGTTCTTCTTACATCCTTTAGATATTCCATTTTTTTCCAGCCAGTATTGATATGCACAGTTAATAGTTGAGAAGAAATCCTGTTTAGTCCTAACAAAAAATCTTTTACTAACATAGGTTAGATTTGAGCTCATGGTGAGTGTTTCCTAAAGTACTATTACAACTTTAAACTGGCTTTTGACCCTGGCTGAAAAAAAAAGAAAGTTTAAGTCAATGCCTATTTACAACTAAGAAATTGCTTAAATAAATGAGTAAATAAATAAATAAATACATAAATAAATAGGTTGCCACTTAAGAGTTTTTCTTTTAATCAACACTCCCACTCTACTTTCCTTAGTATTCTATTTTTAGCAGTAATTTATTTTCCTCTAAGAACCCCAAACCTCAAAACATTCAATGTAAAATTGCTCATCACACTTATTTTACTCCGTGAAAGCACTTTGCTACAGATCCATCTACTGATCCCAACTGTTCCTTCTGCTAGGCGAACATCCTAGGTACTTTTTTGTATATGTTTTGGGAGTGTGTCCCAGTCTCAGCTTATAGCTATCTGTTGCTATACTTCTTTCAGCTATTTTTCACATTAATATTCCGTCCCTTTCTCAAATTTGACCTCTTATGTCTATCCAGCTGTTTTGTCTAGGAACTGGAAATCTGATGTTTCTATCTCCTTTGTATCTTGGCAAGCCAAATTTATCAGACTTACTTTCCTAGAACTCTCAGTGGCAGCGATCAATATGTCACCCGCTTCATATATTACAAAACTGTGTCCTCTCGATGAAATTCTGAAGACTTGGTGGTTGCTATCTTTCTCCCTTTCCTGCTTCTTAAATCTTGTCTCAATGGGGTGTGGAGTTTGGGCTGTGTTTCCATCCTAGTTTTTCCTCATGCAGTTTTCTTTTTACACCTTTTTAACAGGGCAAATTTTGTGGGTTGGGGTGGGGTGGTATTTTTATACTTGCTACCATTTTTACAATTGCTCTCTTTTAACTGTTTATTAAACTATTGTTGTTATTAGTTTTATTGCTCATTAATGTTACTTAAGCTTCAATAAATACTCAGTCACAAAAACAGAGTTCTACTTTGCTCTGCTCCTCCTATACTTATTGCCCAGGAATGTAAGTAACAAGCTCTTGATAGAAGCAACATTTTAGGGTCTGAAATAATTTTAGCATATTTCATTAGATCCCTGAAATTGTATAATGCAACCAGATATGGGTTTATCTTGTTGAAGCACTATCCCTAGGAACTGAAATGTTTTTAAGTACCAGTGTTTTTTTCTTTGTCGGTCTTAAATTATTAAGCACTGGATTCTTATTAGGTAAAAGCAAAAGTGAAGTGTCTTTATGCAAACAAAATATATACTGTATATATATATATATATATATATATATATATATATATATATATATATATATATATATTGATTTAGGTATTACAGATATACATTTTTCACATATTACTTTACTTTTATCTAGCTCTTTACTATCTTTATATTTTTGAAATCTGAAATGCACCCAGACATTAGCCTTTAGCCGTGATAGCACATACAGTTTTGCAGCTTCCACCATATTTTTTGACTGCCAGATCTTGTCGCATGAGGCTGGCTATGCCAGACTAGTGGGGTCAAAGTTTCACATATCCATGAGTAAAGGCCATATGCTGTAAATGGCATATACTTAAAACAACCAATCTTGGGTTTTTATGAATCGATATCTGATTATATAAATGAAGATCGATTTTTGTGCTTGGTTTATAATTATTTTTCAATATATGAACAACAGTATGGTTTGATATGGAATAAAAATTATAAAAACAAAAAATTACAGTAATAGTGTAATTTACAATAAATATAAAGTTCAGTGATTGAATTTCATGTTTGAAAGAGAAGGGGGATTAAAACAAGGGAATTTTATTTTCTTTGTGGGATTTCATCGTAGGATTTTTGAACAATTATAAAACCATTGTGGACTACCTGGTTTATGTGTATGAAGTGAATGTTTTCATATACAGTTTCTGCCTATGAACTGAAAAATAAACACTGCTTGAAAACCAATATTAAAGAATTCAAACATTATTATGGCACTACCATGTGAATAAGTGAATACCAAAATAAACAAATATTTTCATTTACACAGACTCTTTAAAGATGCTTTTATAACTGTTCACTCTTCCAATCAGTTATAAAAAAAACCTTGTCAGGTTTTTGACATTTGCCGTGAGTTGCATCAGTGTATGGAAGAGTGATTTGACGGGTAATAACACTTACAAAAGAGAAATTGTAAATGGAAAAGTTAACTCAGTTCCTGAATTCCAGTAAAGCAGCCTTTGTTCTGTTGTTTTCAAGCTGCCTCACATAACTTGTAAAACTTTTCTATTATTTATGCCTGTGTACTAATCCAGAATTTGCCACAGAATTTTATACCAATAATCTCATACCATCCAAGTAAGTGTCATCTGTGCTTTCACCATGTTTTAGTTGTTACAGTAATAAACATCAGGTTGATTTTCAAAAAACACAACATAACTGCAGTGTTAGCTGATTTCAGCAATTAATTGCTCTGTTTTAGCAGTCTCACTAACTGTACATTTCCATCAACACATTACACATCGATCTGCAGTGGATAAACGGTTTATAAAATGGATGGGTGGTTAGATGCACAACTACAGTGATGTCCATTACAATCAGAGGGGAAAAACAAAGTCTGTATTCATTGACTAAGCTAATATGGAGACAGCACTAGAGTGTTTGGTAAAGTTAAAGTAGCAGGCTTCAATTACTCCTCTTAAGAGCACCACAATCAAAAGTACACATTTTACAAACAGTAAAAAATGATAAAGAAATCTTTCTTTTTTTGTTTTGCTTTTTTAATTTGAAAACACAGTGGGATTTTTAATGCTTATATAGGCATCACTACCCGTGACATATTCTCTCTCTACCTTTGCTCACACTTGCTGTTTGCTTTTCTTTTACAGTATGTGTTACCTCATCTACCACCCAATCACTCCTTGTGTACTATAGGTTGAAAAACATTGATTTAGAACAATCTGTCCAAAAACCTGCATCTTGTTAGTGATGGTAATTATTTCCTGGACATTTTCCTCTACTAGGCGTTGGGCAGACACTAGCATTCCCAAATGAACAAATAATACATAACATCAGATCTCTTAGTAAATTTTCCTCAGTTAAAAGAAGCACATCCAAACATCTCTTTACTACTTCTGCTTCCATAGATACAGGCAGAAAACCTTATTATGCACAGCATATTAAGTTTCATTTCAGTCTCACAAACAGACTGACTACTCCAGCAGTCAAAAAAAGATTAGCATAACATTCAAACATTAAAGCTGTGGCCAGTGCCATAATCTTGTTTGTGTACCGTTTACCCTTTGATGTGTAAATGTACTGTAAGAGTGACCTATTTATTATTTCTATAAAAATAACATTACTGCATAATCACCTTATTAATAATTCTGAGAACGCAAAATATTCCTGTGTCCTGTTACACCTTTTCAAGTGATTACTGAAATTATTGTTATTTCTGTCTAAGACAACGGATTTGGGAGTGAAGTCAAGTGCTCCAGTTGTTCTGTTACTACTATTCTCCACACAAATTCATATTGTCAAATAAAAATATGTGCTGGACAAAAACAAAATACTTTCCATCCGCTCTTCTGCCCATTTAACATTCCTAAAACAACATATTGTAGCTTTTGTACATGTATTAAAGAAACCTAAAAAAAGTCTGATGAAATGCGAGTGTGTAAACCTAACAGTAACCTTAGCTCCAAAACACAGAATAATTACAACACTCCAGGCACAACAGACAGGAACATTCCTGACATAACTTAATACTATAGACATTTTAAAGACAATTTTTTACCAGACCCTAACTGTTTTCATTTCTGATTCTAAATTCTTCAGTCACCAAAGAACAATCTAGTTTAAACTAGATGAACCCTGTACTGTATATGCTGGAGTGACTTGCAATGTACAGTATGTGCCTCAATTTTGATTTTGGAAAGACTCTTGTACTTTGCATACCTCTAAAGGAAACAATGTATTTAGAAACTACAAGAATGGATAAATTTACTCTTTGAGATTTTCACATATTAAAAAAAGTTGAATAAAACGTTTTGTTTAGATTAGCAATGTGTAAATTGCTCAGTTTTCATGGAAGCCATATACCACAACAGCTCAATATCATGGAAAGCTGTCATAAATCTGCCTCAAGACACCCATGGTCCCAAACCCTCTCTCCATTTATATTATAATGTGTGTATTTTTTTTTTTTTTTTATAAAACTACAATGGTAAGACATTTTGACAGTTATGCGGTTTGATTATTATATTGTGAAAAATTACTATTTGAATAATTCAGAAAAAGATGAGTGGTTTTCTTTGTTCCATGCTCAAGTTTTTGTTTAGCATAGCATTCAGCTTTATGGGAGATATTTCTGTAAAAACTAAAATGAAAATTATAAATTGAAAATGCAATCTCCATCCATTTTCCAACCTGTTGAATCCGAACACTGGGGTCACGAGGGTCTACCGGAGCCAATCCCAGCCAACACAGGACACAAGGCAGGAACCAATCCTGGGCAGGGTGCCAACCCAGTGCAGGACACACACCCACACACCAAGCACACATTAGGGCCAATTTAGAATCGCCAATCCACCTAACCTGCACGTCTTTGGACTGTGGGAGGAAACTGGAGTACCCGGGGGAACCCCATGCAAACACAGAGAGAACATGCAAACTCCACACAGGGTGGACCTGAGAAGCGAACCCGGGTCTCCTAACTGCGAGGTAGCAGCGCTGCCACTGTGCCACAGTGCCGCCCAAAATGCAATCTCTCTTTTGGAATTTTATTTTCAAAATCTGAACTCAAAAATGCTGCAAAAATTAAAATGAAACAACCCCATTTATAATTTCATTTTCAGCTTGAACTGCAATGAATGTGCAAAAATTAAAAGTAAAACACAAATAAACACTGTTGCCACCTGCTAATTATTTCATTTTCAAGTTCTCAACGTGCAAATAGTGAGGGTCAATGGGCGGGCTTGGTGATTTTTTGACCTTCATAGCTGTACAGCCACTTTGATCGATAGACTACTTCTCACTTTTACTGTGTTTAATTCACATGGTTTTGATCTTTTCACCCATACTGTGAGGTTCACAGCAAAACTGTCTCACAAAATCCAAAGACCACGCATAATTGCAGCTTTAGATGTACCACAGATTTACAAACAGGTATACATAAAATGGTCATTTTTAACTCCTGTATAAGATGTGAGGGAAAAAGTATCAAGTACTGGTTTCACTGATTAAAGCCTACACACAATGCTATGCAAAAGTCTTGGGCACCTCTGAAAAAATGTCATGAAGCAGGAATGCCTTGAAATAAATGTCAAAGTCAATAAAGCAATACTTAATGTGACCACCCTTTACTTCAAAAATAGTAGCAATTCTCTTAGGTACACATTCATGCAGTTTCTTAAGGTATGCACGTGGTACTTTGTTGTGGGCCTTTTGGAGAACTTGCCACAGTTCCACTGAAGGCTTTGGCTGTCCCACTTGCTGGTCTCTGCAAGTAGCCCCAGCCTGGCTCAATGATTTTGAGGGGCCATGACATCTGTTGCAGGATTCCCTTTTCCTTTTTTGCTGCAGATAGTTTTTCATGATTCTGGACATGTGTTTAGGGTCACTGCCATGTTGCAGAATGAAGCTTTTATCAATTAGATGTCTTCCTGATAAAACTGCATAATGTAAGACAATCTGCCTGTACATCTCAGCAGTAAGGGAGTTTTTTTTGATGATATCACCAACGTAGTTACATAAATGCAGGTGGTATAAAATTAAGTGACAATTCTAGCCATTCACAGAACCCTGTTGTGTCACATTAATTATAATACTACTGAACTTTACGTAAAAAAATCCCCACATCAATGAAGTCAAAACAGTGATAAACAATTTTATATTAGATATGCAAGGTGTTTTAGTTTATAGAGATCCAATGAAAACTTGGTGACCTTTTGCTTTTCTAACATCTTATATTCACCAGGAAAAGAACTGAAAATGTATCCTTGCAACACGTTAAATAGTTGTACATTAGACAATAATGTTTTAGGACTTTACATTTTATTCCCTTTAGAAGCTTCATTTTATTATAGCATAAGCAGTTTGTAATTCTACTGTATTTAGCAGATGCTGAACCAGTGTGTGTACAAATACTGTACCTACTGAGAAAACATTTTAGATATAATATCAAGATTTTTAGTAATCAATGTAAGCAGTAAAAATTTCAATGTATTCATACTGATGAAAGGTATTATAGTATAATTATCTGCTTGACTATACATGCCGATCATCTTTAACTTTCCATGTGTGCTTGGTTCAGGAAAATGTAAGTTGGCTGATATTATGAATTCCATTCAAGTAATTTGCAAAGAGGGCAGGCAGCACCCCTTTTTTAAATGTATCTGTTTCATATAAAACAAGAGCTGATATGTTTAACTGTGTATTTAAATTCCCACTTATAAAATGAACCTAACAAAAGCAGTAATTAACCTCTTATTAAAACACTCCTTCAGGAGAATGTCAGAAGACTCTACAAGAGTGGCCTGTTTTCCTTGAACAATACAAATGTGAATAGGCTAAAAGTAAAGCAAGAGTTATGCTGTGAATTACAGCTGTTATGAAGGTAAATGTATGAATTTAATACCTTCATTTAAGGTTATTTTAAGAAGTTATAGACTATACCCAGATGAACCTAAAACTGGGTTTATAATTTAATAAATCAAAAATGCATTAATTGCAGCATGCCCAGAGCAAAACATTTATATTGACTTCACATACTTTATTTCATATACTGTAAGAGAAAGAAAGACAGTCCTTAACACTGAAGCAGCCTGTTCTATCAAACATACAGTAATAGAGAAACAAACACATGGCAGCTCTTCAAAATAGACAAGAAAATTTAACAGAGCAGTGGTGGAACTTCTCAGTTGTCATAATGGAGAATTTTGAATTCAGGCATCTACTCAAGCATGTAGCCTAAAAATATCTGCTTCCTTGTTCTCTTTCACGTATACTAAAATCCCAAGAATCTATACAGAAAAAAGGAAACATGATATGGCATCTTTCAGACAGGACCTTTTTCTCATAAACAAAAGGCCTTTACATTAACAGAGGAGCATACACATATATGCCACGAGAACATATTAAAGGACATTCTGAATAATATGATTATTATGTTTTGCATTATTGTTATTTATTTCATTTTATTTTATTTTTTGTCAGGAGGAATACAGATACAAATTTAGTATTTCATTTTTTGAATGGCTCAAAAGATGTTTCGGTTTTCAAAAAACGCTCTTCATTATTTTAAAATCTAAAGACATCTCTAGTTTTACCATGGTACTGACAAAACGTCAAGAAACCTGTAAACTCATTTAAAATACACTTTATTGTACCATCAGTATTTTCTGCTGATTGCAATATGGAAAATAGTGCAAATGGCATTTTCTACCAAATCCTTACCTTAAAAAATACAAACAAGAGAAGGTACAGGCTTATTTAAAAAATAAAAATAATTTTGTTTATATACCACCTTTCCCATGCTCAAAGCACTTCATAGAAATTCAAAATGAATAGCATATTTAACATTGGATACAAATAATATCCGCATAAAACCCTTAAGCCACAAAAAAACTTTGAGTTAAAATAACAGACAATAAAGCAGAAAAAATACAAAAAAATACTAAAAGAAAATCCTGACATTATTTTTATACAAATGCAAATTAGCACCATGATGTAGACAGCCAACTAAAAGAAGGGTCAGAATGTCAGAGTATGTTCAATGCCTTTTTGAACAAAGGAGTTTTAAATTGTTATCTAACAGAATAAATTGAGTCAGTTGTTCTCATTAATTTAGGGAAGTTGTTTCAAAGTCTGGGCACTATACAGACCTGAAATCTCTAAAACCCATAAAGTTCAGGTTAATTTGGAGTACAACGAGATTGTCAGAATCAGTGACACAGGTTGGACAGAAGCATAATGATCGGGGAGGTTACTTACGTAGTCTGGTGCAAAGCCATTTAAAGATTTATATGTTAGTAACAGAAACTTATAGATGCCGAAAGACACAGGGAGCCAATGAAGGTGGTGCAGTATGGGCGTTATGTGCTCACTATTATGGTTCTGTATAGGGAGTCTTGCAGCACAGTTTTGGGCCAACTGGAGTTGTGATGAAAGATTAGAAGGGACACCAGGCAGAGAGAGTTACAGTACTTTATGGTGGATGTAATAAAAGCATGGACAAGTTTTTCTGCATCAGAAATGAAGAAGAATGAGCAAATGTAGAATATCTTATGCAGGTGGTAATAAGAATGTTTCTTAATGTTGTTTTAGTAGGTAAGAAATGGAGGAATCAAAAATGACACCAAGATTCCAGACAAAGGAAGATCTGACGATATCATCAACAAAGCCAAATGAAAAGAAGCTAATTTTCTTAAGCCAAGCTTTCGTGCCAATTTGCATAACTTGGTTTTGTTGAGAATGGGGAAGTACAGCAGAGTATACAAAGGAAGAGGTTGTCAAAAAAGAACTAGGATAGTCCGAGAGATGCAGAAAGTAGACAGGAGTACAAGGAGATAAGATGTAAGGTGGAGAGGTGGCGAAAGCTAACGAAAAGGAATATGATGAGTTGTACGAGAGGTTGGACACTAAGGAGGGAGAAAGCAGCTGTACCAATTGGGTAGACAGAGGAACCAAGCTGGGAAACATGTGCAGAAGGTTAGGGTGATAAAGGATAAAGATGGAAATGTATTCACAAGTGAGGAGAGTGTGTTGAGCAGGCAGAAAGAGTACTTTGAGAGGCTGATAAATGAAGAGAATGAAGTTGTATGATGGGGAGATAGTGATTTAGGAAGTGCAGCACAGATTAGCAAGGAAGAAATAAGGACAACTATGAAGAATGGAAAGGCTGTTGGTCCAGATAACATACCGGTGGAAGCATGGAGGTCTTTAGGATAGATGGCAGTGGATTTTTTTAATGAGATTGTTTAATGCAATCTTGGAAAGTGAGAGGATGCCCGAGGAGTGAAGAAGTGTACTGGTACTGATTTTTAAGAATAACGGAGAGGTGCAGAACTGTAGTAACTACAGGGGGATAAAACTGATGAGCCATGGCATGAAGTTATAAGAAAGAATAGTGGAAGCTAGTTTAAGAAGGGAAGTGATGATTAGTTAGCAGCAGTATGGGTTCAGGCTGGGAAAGAGCACTATAGATGTGATATTTGCTCTGAGGGTGTTGATGGAGAAGTGTAGAGAAGGCCAGAAGGAGTTGCATTGTGTCTTTGTGGACCTGGAGAAAGCATATAACAGGGTCCCTCGAGAGGAGTTGTGGTACTGTACAAGGAAGTCGCGAGTGGCAGAAAAGTATGTAAGAGTGGTTCAGGATATGTACGAGGGAAGTGTGACAGTGGTGAGAACTGTGGTAGGAATCACAGATACATTCAAAGTAGAGGTGGGATTACATCAGGAATGGTCTCTGAGCCCTTTCTGATTAATACTAGAATTCCTGAAACCTACGAAAAAACTTGTAATCCCAGCCCACCTTAAATCCCTTTGCACTTCTACCATCAGCGTCTTTTGTTTTGTAAATGCGTTGATCAGCACAAGAAGCAAGCATCCTGCTGTCCCATCCCCCACCTTGACAGAGCTCAGCTTGCAGGCAAAAAAGTTCTCCCAGCTTAAGCCAAGGCTCCTTATCTGCGTGCGATGTGCCTGGAGTTGCAAAAGGTAAATAATACAGTATATCGTTATTTGGAATACATGCATTTAATGTGTGCTCCGTGTCTACAAAGATCTGGGTAAGTGTAGGATGAAAGGAAATGAGAGAAATGCTGAACACATATCTAAAGCAGAAACTTTTTCCATGTTATAGTAATAATGACGAGAAGTGTATGTGTGAAGACTTTAGTCCAAATATCAAATAAATACGCATGCTTTTATTCAATAATATAACCAAAGAAAAAAAAAAGCATTCAATTTACATGTGACTGTCAATGAGTTAAAAACTCAACTTCAAATGTCAATCGACATGGGTATTGTAAAAATGTTTTCTTCCTTTGTTTCAGTGCAGTACAGTCCCTTGTAAATCATAAACACATTGAATCTTACAAAATACATAAATTCATGATTGACAACAGTGAAAAACTAAATTCTCAAAGCAAATGCATTTTCAACACATTAAGATGATCTAATTTATGAACGTACGAGGAACTGATAACAGTACTATAGAATATAGAAAGATGCCTTAAACATGTATGTTTGCTGAAACAAGTATTTTCTTTCTTGCACTGATACAGTTAGGAATAGTAATGACATATAGTTGAGGTGATTTTTATTCTTCGACAGCATCTTTCATTTTTAACTCTTCTTACTGATGGGAGAGTGCTGTGTATGTCCATTGTTCAGGTATTAATATCAATATTTAGCAGTAATCAGTAAGAACAACTGTATTATTAGGTAAAAAGTAATCATAAGACCAGCAAGGTAAAGTACAACAACATTTTTATATGCAGACTTATGGCAGAGAGTACCCTAAACAAATATTGAGATATGTTACTGCTTTGACAATTGGTTGTGCAAGAGGCTCCACTAATATATATAGATACCAAAAGAACTAATAAGAATACCTTATACAGTGTCTCTCAATGGTAAAAACAGACAGTGAATAAGTAAACCAGATTAGATACAAAACACAAATGAAAAGTAGACCAAACCTTCAACCTTGGATCTCAGACCATAAATATTCCACCTTATTGAGTGCTTTATCATAATGCAGAAACCAAATTGCAAAGTATTTAGGAGGATGATATCTTAATCCTGTAATATGTAACAACTGCATACTGCTTTCAGATGTTCTAGCTAACAAAACACTTAACATAAATTTCACCATCAACAATTAAAACGAACAATGGTTGGATAAATTCTTTGGTGTTAGAAAAGAAATTCTTGATTTTTGACCTCTGAAAAATGACTCCAGTCTCTATGAAAGGAAAATTTCAGAAAGACAGAACAAACTGTTTTCCAGCCAAGGACACACAATATTGAGAAACATAACATAATCTATAATTTACCAAAAAAAGCAGTTGGTTTTGATAAAGCAGCCTTTGTAGCCTTGCAACATTCTGACACCTGCTTGTGCCCATGTTTTATGTACTGACAGGGCAGACTCAAACCAAAATAATCACAAGTATGCGGAATCAGATGAGCAAAAAAATTACAAATGACTTAAGTATATACATTTGCCAAAAAAAGGAGAAGGCAGCTAGGTAGATGTAATGTAGAACTGCCCCTGTAAGGTATCACAGGACTATGACTGCAGCATATCTAGAAGTACACCACTATAATAAAGTTACTCTATTCGAAATTACTGTCTGTGCAGCAGTCCGATTCCACACACATGCTGGGAAATGCCCACTATGAGTCTCTAACCAATGATAGATTTTTAAAAATCTTTTTACTTTTGTATGGAATTACATTTAATGTCATTTTCAGTATGCAAATATGGCATATTACTAAAGCCAAAAATGCATATATTTTAGTAATTACCACACTGCTGATATTACCGACAAATCAAAGATTGTATTTTTGTTTACTGTTTGAAATTTCAGATTTCAATGCCTATGAACTCGCGTTGCGTACGGTATTATGTAATACTTTCATCCTACACTAGAAAATAATGGCACAAACCACAATATGAGTGGATGTGTTCTTACTGTGCATCATGCAAACTTGTCAGTTATTCTGTAGCGATAATCTTACTCTTAATAACCATAATCAAAGTTACATGCAAATTACTACTACTGCTTTATTTCCAAAGAAAACACAGGCCAATAAGCTATACGACTATATGTACAGAAGCAGGGTCAGGACTGTGTGAGAATTTCCTCTTTAAAATGAAAATATTAATTCTGATACCACATGAAAATGACTTAATTCTGAGATTAATACTGTATGTAAAAAATATACACAATAAGTAATGCTCTTTAAGCTGTATTCCATACTAGAAATTATGCTGAAAGACTCTTGGCAAGTACCTGAAATTAAGTTCATTACTAGTGGTACAGTCCCAAAATACACTCTGAATAATGAAGAATTTAAAAGTGAGGGGTATAGTAAAGTACCACCTCAGCCGAGGTTCCAAGCGTGCCGAACCGTTACCAAAACGTGACGTGTAAACTCTGCTGGTCACTGATTGGCCGGAGAAAATCGTCATTACTGCGTCACTGGCTATTCTTTTCTTTAAAGGTACAGACACGCGGAAGTTTCAAAAGTTCTCCAGCCACTGAGTGTTTGTAAAACCGGGAACAATCACATCCCACCACTCTGAAGCACGGTTAAATGTCCAAACAGATGGTCTGTTGCGGCGACTTTTTTACAAAATGTGGAAGATCTGTAATATACAGAATCAGCATTTTAATGTTACACTGGCAGTTAAGTTCATTTTATGCTTTGCAACAGTGATAAAAGTTAGCTAGTGATGTGCTTTTTTTAGATGCTTAACCTTGCGTGTCGTCGAGCTAAAGTGTTGTCGTTGTCTGCATGTTGTTGTAAAAGTTCCACGGTGTCACGGCAGTAGAGGCGGCGCAACTATAACGACACGTGAATAATCCCGCCCACTCTAAAGCGGTACTAAACTGCAGTCGAAACGCAAACCGAGCCGAACTGAGCCAAACCAAGGTGAGCTGTACTGAACCGTGCTGTGCCGTACTATGCAGTGGAAAAGCGGCTTAAGTTGCATATTACCAAACTGAAGAACCTACAAAATATATTTTACTTATTATCCCAGACCATTATGACCCTTATAACCAAAGCTACATAAAATATATTGTATTTATGTAGAAAGAACATGTTTATGAAAATTAATAAAGGTGTACTGCTCCTTGCTGAATAAATAAATTAATGGATTTCATTACAATCAAGAACCCATGTGACCTTAAAATTGGTAGAACATTAACAAGAAATTCTGACAAGGCTATATGCATTTTTTTTTATTTAGGAACTGTTTGATGAAAATGACAAACAACAAATTAATTTAAAAGTCACATAAAAGCTTACAAGAGAACTGCAACCCCAGCAAAGAGTTAATGGTAAGTTTACTTTTTGATTCCCTGTTAGTTACTGGATAACCTAACATTAAGAGATCAGACTGCTTAAAATGCATACACTACTATAGTAAATCAACAATACTTTTTATTAATAAACCTAATACTGTACCTTTTCTGACATTGTTTATTTTGCGAATTAACAGAATTTACAATTTTGTGTTTTTGCATTTTTTATATTACATTAAGATTTCTGTTGTGTGTTTAGATAAGAAGGGTGAAATCCTAGCCAGATATTCAAGCAGTTGTGTATGAAGATGAATAAACATTAAACTGCATTTAAAAAATGAAATATTACAATATGTATAATCTTTCACCAAAAACAATTCAGAATTATTTATCTTTGTTTCCATCAGCATAGATTCACAATATTGTTGAGCTCATTCCTACAGTCTTATATGGACAAAACTCAGGATAGTGCTCCAGAAACCGAACCTGCACACAGTAGGCTCTTTAAAAGATGCCAAATGGTTATTTGACAACGTCCCACATAACATTATCGGAAAGGGTTAAAAAAAAAAAAAAATTAACATCACGGTAACGCTGTTGAGTAACCTAGATGCAACCTTCAGATAACGTTCAATAACTTTTAAGTTGTTATTTATAATGAAACGCATCTGCTCCAATTACAGCCATATTATAAAAATGTATTTTACTAAACTCTGTAATGTAAATATGGAGCGGAGGATCAGCAACCGTCTGTCCTATCATAGCAGCGACGGGTCTAACCATTCACTGTTTGTAACGTGCCTATAATACAATGGTAAATACGGCAGTTTTGCAGCGTTACGTAAAGAAGTTTTAAAATTTGACATAAGTTTTTCCAAATTCCGTTTCTCGTCATTTCTTTCAGAGATTTTTTGCGGACAAAGAAAATCTCAAAAAATACAAGTTTGGTCAAAAGGGAACATCATATTTCAAGACAATAAGAATGGCTCCAGCAGTAGAAACTTTAAAGAGTAAAAGCAACCGATACATTAGAAACGGGACCACATTAATTCATTCACTTGATATATTACTTAGCACAGCGATAACCCCTTGACATCAAAATAACGTAAATCCATTGCCTAAATATTAAGCATCCACACGTCTATCTATTCTCTGAACACGCTGTCCCTTTAGGCGGTCGCGGGAAAAGTCAATCGCGGCAACTGAATGTCATTTTAATTTCGATCACTTAATTGCTGTCAATGTCGGGATATTCCGTCTCGAACGAATACAATTTAGAAAACTTGATCGCTATATTATGCATAGGACGTCTTATTTGTTCGAACACTTTAGAACAGCTTTATAAGCATGTGTACTCTTCCTCGTGGTGAGGAATATAAATTCAAAATGGAGGAAGACGACTATATTTTCCTGCGGGTGAAAGGTCAAGATTGAAGGGTTAAAGTATGTTGAGCGGTTCATATGCTAACCAGCGGAGGTAAAAGGGGTTAGGAGCTGCCGACGGAATACGCAGTTATAAGGTAGAGATTCAGTGGCACGCCCAGAGCATCGAGGATTCGACGTGAAACGAAAGGATGGTTTGCTTCTTTATAAACGCGGCCCTTGATGTGCTTTAAGGAACAAGAATCCGCAGTCGTACGCTTTTTTCGCAGCTCGAATGGACAGTAAGCCTAAGCGTTTAGGATGACAAAATGCCAGTTACAATGAGTTTAAACCCCGCGTTCTAAACAACCGTAGGCATACAGCTCTGGAGAAAGCCGTTCCGCAGTGTGACACCGATACGCCCCGCTTTATTTTTACAGAAAGCCGCCTCGAGAGCCTTCGGTTGGGTCCGCTCTCGCGCACCGCCTTGGCCGCCGTGAGTGGTTTCCTTCATTTGTTTGGCTTGTGCCTCGTTTGTAGGCGGTGAAGCACAACAAAATGTGTTGCTTAATATATATAAATGTAAAGCTTACCGCAGGATACAGTTTGGCCTCCGAGATAAATAATAATATAGGTTTCTGCTGGTTACTGCAGCTCCAGGGAGGGTCAGAGTTCGTGACCTCTTCGCAAAGCACGTTTCCCCGCCTCCCAATGCGCACGCGCATTTGAGTCGCCAGGCGTAACGGTAGAATGTGCAAGCCGCGAAGGTAGCATGGATGCTTTAGAGCTTTATAATGCGAGCGTAATATCTAAAATAAGATGGATTGAAATTTACTTGATGCACATTATTCCAAAACGGATGCAATTTGGATTTTTTATGTAGATTTGACGTAAACAAACCCCTAATCAGATTTGTTTTTCACAGGCCGTTGTTTTCAGGGATGTTATGATAAAATTTATGTTTATAAATTAAGTATTACTTCTGTAACAACATAGATGTTAAGTGTATGAGTTTATTCATGACAGACCGGTTTTAATAATGACATTTGGTTAGTTGCCTAATTTATTAAATAAGGAGGGCAGGCTTGTTGTCTTTCACAGAAATTCAAATTCCTGTCTCCCTTTAATCAATAGAAATTATGATTTTGTTGTTGTGAAATTACTCTGTTCTATTAGTGGTTTATATATAGTAAAACTTTAACCTTTTAAACAGAAAATGAACAGTGGTCTGAAAAAGTACTTTCCCCCTACCTGATTTCCTTAAGTTTTACTTATTCATAACATTATTTTTTTCTGAGCACTAAACAGATTTAGTATAGCACAGTATACAGTTTTAAATGATCATTTCATTTATCAACGGACAGAAGTTCACCAACATAGAGCAACTAGGCTGAATCCAGGGCTACAGGGGATGAATTATGAAGAAAAAACAAAAGATCTGAGCCTTTTCAGTTTAAGCAAAAGGAGTTTAAGAAGAAACATGACTGAAGTGTTTAAAATTATGAAGGGAACTGTAACAGTAGATTCAGACTTTTATTGTAAAATGTGTTCAAAAAGAACCTGGAGACACAGTTGGAAACTTGTTAAGGGTATACAGGTACATCTCAATAAATTTTGAATATCATCGAAAAGTTCATTTATTTCAGTAATTCAATTCAAAAAGTGAAACTCATATGTAGATTCATTGCACATAGAGTGATATATTGCAAGCATTTCTTTCTTTTCATTTTGCTGATTATGGCCTGTAGGTAGGGCTGGGCGATATGGCTCAAAATTCAAATTGCGATATTTTTGGACCAAAAGTCAATATACGATATGCAATAATATTTTTTTCCTATCTGTTATTACTTAAAAAAGAAGCCACACATTTATATTGCTCTTTAGTTATTTACATGTAATTGCAAACTTACAACTTTACACCATAGGCATAAACTTAAATATACTCATTAATGCAAGTAACACATCTAAACATTTACGCATGAAAGCCAGTCGTCTGAATATTAGGTGACGTAGGAGTAGATGCTTTATCTACTTTACTAGGTTTGCCTAAAATAAAATTAAAATAATAATGTTTGAATATGCTCTTTTTAAGCTATGTTTTGTAAACCGATAAAGCGTGGCAAGAACATGCATTCAGGTAACACAATTTCACAAATTTCGTGCAAGAAAGACACGTCTGACAACTGCCTCTGGCTTTAAAGATGCCCTGTGGCAGTTCACTATGTTGCCACCTGTGCTAAATGCCCTTTCAGAGGAAAAACTATTGGCCTGTATGTAGAGAGATTTTTTTGCGAGGCGACTGATTTGGAAAGATTGGTTCATGATCTTTCCACCATGCAAGTGGGTTTGTCTCGGTGTCAATTTTAGCTGCTTGTAGGTAGGTTGAAAGTTCAGCTTCAATTTTATCTCTGTCAGACAATGTCGATAAAGATATTGGCCTCTTAAAGAAGCTATCAAGGCTTCGCTTCTCCTTTTTGGCTGGTGGTGGTGATGCTTCAGCTGCTTCTGAAAGTTTCCCATCTAAGTCAGGCTGGACACTGGTCTCATCATATTGAAGGGTTTCTACTTCAGACACAACTGTGTTTGACCTCTTCATACTTTTCCTCAGGAATGTATGATCTTTTGAAACGTGGATCCAAAAAAGAAGCAATGTCTAGTAGTTCCTGGGTGGCAGGGTCATCAAATTTCTCAGTTAATCAAGAATTTTGGTCTTAATTGACATAGTGAGCTCTGTGTCTTCTGGCTGGTGAGCCAAGATGCTGGTTTGAAAGAGGTGTAGCACTGGCTTAACGTAGGAGACTGTAACATAGGACTGAGCTGAGAGTGCATCTGTAAATTCCAGGAGGGTTTGAATAGCTTTATCAGTTGACTCTAGTACATCTATGTCCTGCCATGTAAGTGCCAGATGTCTGGTTTTCTTGTCAGATGAGAGAACGTGGGTGATGGCCCTCTCTTGTTCCAACACTCTCTGTATCATTGCTGCCCTTGACCCCCATCTTGTAGGGGATTCTGTTATGAGCTGATGGGAAGGCAGATTGAGTTCTTTCTGTGTTGCGGTCAAATCCCTTCTTTTTTTTCCAGCTGAAGGAAAAACATGCAACAATTCTTTTGCATGCACCAATTACCTGTTCAATGCGGGGATCCCTCATGCTTCTCTCTAAAACCAAACACAAATTACAGTCTTATTAATTTACATTATTATCAATTAATAATATTTCTTATACACACTATTTACGTTTGTTTACTATTTCTTAGCATATTTATTAAACATATTTCTCATACGTGCACACACACACACTTTACATTTATTATTACAAATTTCTTATTTATTATGTGTTATTATTTATTTTCAAACATTTCTCATATACACACGCACTAGTGATGGGCATTTTGTCTCTTTTTAGTGAGCCGGATCATTTTGCCCAGCTCACTAAGAATCGGCTCTTTCGGCTCCCAAACACCTCTTCATTTTCCCACTCCAGCCTTTTATAATTCAGCCAGATTTAGCAGTGTTCTGACCCATGATTAGATGTTTGCACTTAGTGTTTCGCTACAAACGCTACACAGATAAAAAACAGGAATCGGCTCCCACTGTTCACTAAAAAGAGCCAGCTCAAAGAATCGTTTCGTTCGTGATCGACACGTTACTAGCACGCACACACATGCCATACCAATCGCCAGATTCAGCCGGTGACCAAAGCACTGCAGTCTCTTCCATTTGATCAGATCAACGGCTTTAATCACATTTGCAGCGTTATCCGTGGTAATGCACACTTGTCGTGTGTCGTCTAATTTCCACCATTTAAACGCATCTTTGAGCCCCAGCACAATCGTTTCTCCGGTATGGTCATCTGGTGCAAATCCTGTCTGAAGAAAAATGCTTCTTATCTCCCAGTTTTCAATAAAATGAACCGTTTGGCTCATGTATGGTTGCATGGTACGATTAGTCCACAGATCGGATGTGGTGGAGAAGTGGCGAATGTTCTGAAGCTGATTCAGAATTTTCTCCTTTACCTTGTATAATTTGGGCAGCGCTTCTTCAGCAAAGTATTTCCTACTGGGAATTGCATATTTGGGATCAATCGTTCTCAGTAGTTTCTGAAATCCGTGTTTTTCGACAGTGGCAACAGGGACCATATCTTTTGCAATGTGGTATGTTACTGCAGCTGTTATTTCCTTCCATTTGGGGCTTGTTTTTTCATACAGTATGCAACAAGAGGACGTTGCAGCTATTGTGATTTGTTTTGCAGCAGGGATGTGTTTCGTTGCGTTTTGAGCAGAGTTCTCGCGAAGTTTAATATATTCTTTGTACTTAGTAACGTGTTTTGTTTTCAAGTGATTGAAAAGGTTCGAGGTTTTGCCGCTCTTCGTTCCTGCTTCTCTCACAAAGCATACATATAACAGTCTTTTGTTCTGTATCATTTTGTCTAAAGCCAAACCATTTCCAAACAACGAAGGTCACATTTGTACCTTTTTTTGGCACTAAATCATCGCTGATAGCCGTAGTCGTTTCTTCTTCCATCTCAACCATTGTTGTTACTGTTTAAGATAAGCAGGAGGCGGGGTTTAATCACAATGACTGCATTTAGGATGTGCTCCAATTAGCAGAAATAACGCACTACACACTTGTAGTGTTTAATAAAACATATTACATAATAAATCGCGATAGGTTTGTTTTCAAACGATGCATTAAAAAATATTGTTCATATCGTGCCACTTGATATATCGCACAGGCCTACCTGTAGGTAATGAAAACTTAAAATTCAGTATCTCAGAAAATTACAATATTACATAAGACCAATAAAAAAAAGATTTTTAATGCAGAAATGTTGGCATGCTGAAAAGTGTGGCGTGGCACTGCTGAGGTGTTCTGGAAGCCCAGGATGGTTTGATAGCAGCCTTCAGCTTGTTTGCATTGTTGACTCTGGTGTATGAGATCTTCCACTTGACGATACCTCATATGTTCTCAATGGGGTTTAGGTCAGATGAGTTTGCTGGCCAATCAAGCACAGTGATACTATGGTCATTAAATCAGGTATTGGTACTTTTAACAGTGTGGGCAGGTGCCAAGAACCTGCTGGAAAATGAAATCAGCATCTCCATCAGCAGAGGGAAGCATGACGTGCTCTAAAATTTCCTGATAAATGGCTGCGCTGACTTTGGACTTGATAAAACACAGTGGACCAACACCAACAGATGACACAGCTCTCCAAATCATTACTAACTGTGGAAACTTCACGCTGGACCTCAAGCAGCTTGGATTCTTTTGGGACATTGATTTCCAAAAGAATGCAAAATTTACTTTCATCTGAAAAGAGGACTTTGGACCACTGAGCAACAGTCCAGTCGGTTTTCTCCTTGGCCCACGCTTCTGACGTTGTTTCTAGTTCAGGAGTGGCATGACACAAGGAATGCGACCGTTGTAGCCCACATTCCAGATACTTTTGCTTCACAATCCCCTCAAGACTGCGGTTATCCCTGTTGCTTGTGCACCTTTTTCTGCCACATTTTTTCCTTCCACTCAACTTTCCATTAATATGCCAGCATTCAGTCTTCTCCATGATTGTGTGTTTTGGGTTAATTAGAGTGGAATGTGACACCATAAGTCTACAATATTGAACATTTTGACTATGAACTGCCCAGTTAAGTACTCGGAACAACATCTCAATGGGATACGGGTCAGGCTATTAAAAAAAATCTTTTTTTTTTTTTTTCAAATGCCAGTCAATATTGGACTTGCTCCTGTGTTTTTCCAATTATTGTCTGTAAGTAAGTACTGCATTTGAGCCTGGTTTCACAGTTTTTTTTTGTTTTTTTTTTAGTAGTACTGTTGGAGAGTTTTATTCATTGCTTTCCTCAGTTATATCAAGTCTTCCAGGGCCTAAAGCAGCACAGCATTATTGTACTATCGCACTACGACCACCATGTTGGACTCCGGGCATGATGGTCTTATTGTGGAAAGATGTTTTAACTGTATGCCAGATATAATAGGACACCTGTCTCATCCATCCTCAGAACGTTATCCCAAACGTTTTGTGAGTAATGAAGATGTTTTCAGGCAAATGCCATTATGTTTCTCTTGTTTAATAGCATGTCTTCACCTTGCAACTCTTCCATTGATACCATTTTTTGCATAGTGTCTTTCTAGTGGTGGAAAATTGACATAAACTAAGTTGAAATAGGCCTGCAGTTCTTTAAATGTCTGGTTTTTTTGTGTGTTTCTGGGAGTAATTGTATTATGCCTGCACTCCAGGGCAGATTTACCACTGCTTTAGTTTTTCTCTATTGGAGATGATGGCTCTGAAGGTGGTTCAATAGTTTCAGAGATTGCTTTATAGGTTTTCTGGAAATTCTTCTGATCAAGATATGGTGTACTGCTTGTTGAGATCAAATTCACATTACTGGAAAAGTTCTATTTAAATAAAGTTAAGATTCATTATTGCTGGCAGCAATCATGCTTCTAATTTGACCGTTCCCATTTAAGTTTGGCTCATTATTGATTGAACAAGTAAGAGCGCAATTACTTTATTACAATAGTGATATAGGTATTGGAAGTTTTTTTTAATTATAATTGGATCTACTGAAGAAAAAGTATCTGTTGTATTTTCTCAGGTTGTATTTTGCATTATAGTAAATTTGTTTTGAGATCAGAAATGGGTGTTATGAATCAGCAAAACAGAGGAAATCACAAAAGGACAAATACGTTTCCATGCCAATGTAATAATGCTGATATAAGGAGACTATGTAACCCTTGGGTAATGCCTTCACAGGTTTCCTTTTTGAATACAAAATGTGACAATATTGACTAGAAAATTGTACAGACACTCCCAAATCGATAAGAGTATGACAAATAAGGTCAAAAAAGTGACTTATAGTATTGGACATCAAATTTTAGCATGACCTAGATGTGTGATGTGTTGTGCTAACTGAAAAAAGCCTGTTGAACATTTATTTGCTACCTGTATTTATTCCCAGTCTTTTTGGGTGGAAATTAAAAATTACATGCCTGGAAGTGCCAATATGAATTTTAACATTAAAGGTGTTGGCTCTGTGTTGTGTTATATGAGGTGTTTTGTGTTACTTGGGCTATACAGGGAATAAAGTGCTATTATGTACTGTGACATTGTGTTATATCGTCTAGTGCAATTATGTATTAATTTTTTTTGGGGAGATTTCATATACACAGAGCCTCAATAGGTTAACAATCTTAACACTATCTGTTAAATTTAAAACTAAATTTCAATGGTATTTAAATTAAGTAAGCAGAGAAACCACAAAGGCAAAGAGGACAATTGTAAAAAAACAAAACAAAAAACCTGTATTGTCTATTGCCTCATGATTGTATTTTAGGAGCTAGCATTGTCAACCTGGTGATGGGTGAAGGCTGGACAGGTGGGCTGAGCCCTGCATTCCAGGAACACCTGGAATTTTCTTGTTGCACTTTATACTAAAGAGTATAGTAATAGTGATATGCAAAATGATTCTTTTCAGTGAGTTGATTCATTTCATTCAGTTCACCAAAAAGATTCAAATCTTCATTTGCTTCAAAACAAGCTATATTCTAGTTTAAAATCTAGAATAGCATCTTAACAGTGTAACAACTTAACCACCAAACAATATAAAAAGCAAGCAACAAAATAAGTAATTCACATGTAATAATGATAATCCTCTTTGACAATAAATCACATTTCAACAATAAATTGGAATAAACAATCATACGATCACACAATAATAATAATGATCCTATTTATTGAATTGACAATAAAATCAAATTTCATCAATAAATAGACAAACAATCGTAGAAACAGAACCTTGTCATGGTAAAGTTTTCTGATGCAGTCTCCTGTACATATATAATCAGTGACCTGAGATTCAATATACTGCGAGTCTTTTGTCTGCAGTTTGGTACACAAACTGATTCTTTCGGTGAACTAGTTCTGTGTACTGTACTGCTAGTGTCTAGTCTTCAGTTTGTGAGTGAACTTTCAGTGGTTCTGCAGATCAGTAGGGGGCATATGTAAATGTAATGAATTATTATTATACTGGTTTATTCAATCAGAATGCGTACATGCAGAGATGGTCATACAGTGAAATGATCAAAGGGAGATGCTTGGTGTCATCTACCAAATTAGTAATTGGCTAGTTGTTGTCATGACCATTTTGCTGAAACAGTTTACAGATGGGCTATTTCCTGAAGACAGCAGTCATTTAAGTGAATTTAAGATCATCACTTCAGACTGTTGCAGAATGCAATATAAAACATAGTGTGCACTGTACATGCCTCAAAGATTCATTCTTTAATGTCACTTTGCCATTACGTTCGTGCAGAGACTAAGACAAGTACAAAAGAACTATTTTTTTAGTTGCTTGCACATCACTACTATTTAGATGACTTGTCGTTTTCACAAGCCTTTCTCCCACAGCTTTATCAGCGAAAAGTGTTGCTGCTAGGAGTAATCATTTATTGTGAAATAAACATTACTGTTCTTGGGCTTAACTCCCATTCAGTGTATTTCTTGGTCTTTTCATCTTGAAGCTCATTACTGTATGTATTTTGAGTAACATTAATTACAACCAAATTTGCTAAATTTTTCAGTTTTAGAAAACTGACCTGGGGCCTCACGTATAACGCCATGCGTAGAACTCGCACTTTAACCTGGCGTAAGCACAAAAGCCGAAATGTGCTTACGCACAGAAAAATCCAGATGCAGGAATCTGTGTGTACTCCAACTTCCACGTTCTTCCTCTACATAAATCCCAATCAGCGTGAAAGCTAACACTCGTGCACGCGCTTCATGTAACGCCCCAACTCCACCCAGAATTACGCCTCTTTGAATATGCAAATCAATATAAATCGCCCTTAAGTTCAGCATTCTGTGAAAAGAGAATGGGAAAAGCACGGGGGAAAATATAAGAATTTCAGTGAATACCAAGTGGAGGCAAAGGAAAAACATACTATTTGTTCAAAAAAACCGTGTAATAATCAAAAGGAAGTTGATCAAGTGACATAGCGTGTTGGAGAAACTTGAAAGCTCACGTTCACAAAATCGCATAGTGCCGGAAATAAAAAAGAAGTCACATATCAAAGTTGCCGTGAAAAGGCGAGTTGTAGCCCACTGTCTGAGTGTCATATGAAAGCTTATTAGGGTACAGAGAAAAATAGGCACACAGTGGGGAAAAAGCACGAAATGTCAACTTCAATCTCGACGTTTCCACTTTAATCACGTAGTTTATTTCGTCGTTAAAGTAGAACATTATAAACTTAATCTTAAATCGTTTAATTAACCAGTTTCTCAAATCACATCGTAATTAAAGTAGCACGTTAAATGCTTTGTTTTGTATTTTATCTTCTATGTGCTCTATGTGTGTGAATCACTACTTGCTTCTTAAACCAGCTCTCTTCCTCCAACTGGACACAGAATCCATTACATTCGTGATATTACAGCTCTCTGAATAACTAAAATACTGAGATGTATACGTGATATAATTTTCATGATGATAGGAGTTAAAGCACGTTATTAAACATGGGTTTCATTTCGATGAAATAATTTATTGCAGCAGTACTCGGGGCGGCTCTAAGCTTGTGGTGGCACTGGGCTGAGGAAGAATCGGTGGCTCCTTCGCCCACCAATGTCAGTAAGGCAGCTTATGCACGGTGGATGGCCACGTCCTTTGCAGACATTGCATAACCGCCTCGTGCTCATCACACAAGCATTTAACTTTTGCCGAAATTTGTTGCTGCGTTTTTAGCTGTGTTATTTTCTCTTTCTGTTTTATTTTCAATATATATTGGCGTAGCCGCCATTGCGGCCCTTGCTTTTCTTTCCCCAAGTAACCGATCGCCACACAATCAGCTCTGTAATAGAAATACGCGCTTTATAAAGTGGCTCAGGTTGTGTGATATAACTATAGTGCAAGTTTACAGTGAGGTAATTGTACTTATAAGTACAAACAGTTCTACAAGGAGCAATGATTGAGCGTGTTTATAGTTCTTGGGATGAAACTGTTTCTGAACCGCGAGGTCCGTACGGGAAATGCTTTAAAACATTTTGCAGTGGCTGAGACAGCGTGTCCTTGAAGCTGTATACCGATAATTCCCTTTCCGATCAGTTGCTGCTGTGATTCACACTCAGTTACAGTGATATAAATACTCCGAGTGGTGCAGTGAAAGTAATATGGAAAAAGATGATCTGCTGTGGCAACGTCTTAACGGGAGGAGCTGAAAGAAGAAGGTGCAGTGACAGTAACAATAATAAACAATATGTGGTTAGTTTCAGTGTATTTATAAAGCCGCGTCAGGAAAATAAGGTGTAACCACACAGGAACAGTAGCACTGCTGTGATGCTGGGTGCTGCCAGTCTGCAAAACCGAGTGGAGAACTTGCGTACGACAAGGTATGAAGTACCGTGGAAAAGTGCGTGGCTTTACACCAAGTGTTGGTTTTATACATCGCGATTTGAACGTGGAAAAGTTCTTACGCAACATTTCTGTGCGCACGCACCGTTTATACATGAGGCCCCTGGTATGTAGTTTGTGGACTGCCTTGGCTCTACTGCATTCAGGAGCTCGCCTGTTGCTCATAATCTGTGTTCCAGTTATTTACGTCAACCTCAAGGGCCCAGTCAAACCTAAGCCTTTTTCTAATGTTTTAGGGCTAGTGCTAAATGCTCCTAAATAGCTAAAAGAGTTATAGCAGGAATGCCTATAAAAATGGCAATTCTGCTTTTCCAACTAATGTGGCAAAAGGCAAGCAGTCCTTTTAAAGATAGCAAGCCACCTCAAAGAACCGTGTATAGAGCAGAGGATCCACCCGTCGGCACAACAATATTTTCCCTGAAAAACAGTTCTTAGAAAAAGTTGGGAAAATGCCCAAAAAACTTGAAAAATGTGTTGAAAATGTAATTTAAAGGCTCAAAAATGCTAAACAAACGCTGGAAATTTACAAGTCTAAAATGTGAAATGGCTTACACTGTACCACAACCTAAGAACTAACAATGATCATTAGCTCAGTCATGAATCTGAAAACCAAGCACCTAAATTACTGTGGCCTGGAAAGCCATGACCCCCTCTTCTCCACTTGCTGCACAGTGACTTCAGGGTGCTTCTGAAAGCAAATGGGATACCCCTTTATTTTCTTAAAATATTACAGCACTTATAGAACCTAAGGCGACTCTAAATTTGACATCTCTTTATTTTCATAGAATGTCTTGTAAATGAAAAATGTCTCAAAGGTTAGTTTTCAATGTGTGGTCATGATGGTTGGTGAAAAGCTGTTCATACTGGTTAAATGTCAGAGAAAACAAATATAGACTGTGAAGGCCAGGAACTGAACACAGGACCATGAAACGGTGAGAGAGTTCTCTTTTGCCAGGCATTTTGCTTTGTAAACATAAAAAAAAAAAAGTTTTATTTGGCAAATAATTATATACACAGTACGCTATGTAATGAATAATATGTAGTGAAATGCTAAGTTAAAGTCCAAGATAGTGCATTAAATAAAAATACAAAAAGACAATAATATTATAAATATCAATAGAAATCATTGTTACACAAACTAGTATGAAGTTTATTAAAATTTTAATACAGGACTAGCTGATTACCCAGTGGCTTTGCTCACTGAGTGCAAGGGAAAAAAATAAAATTGAGTATTTATAAAATAAGTTATTATGTAGTAAAACATTTTGATAAAAGAATTTGAATGATACAAGTGTATAAATTATTAAACAGTAAAACATTAACATTTAAGAAGTAAAGATACATTGAGTACTACTACAGTGGTTTGGAGTAAACTACCTGCTTGACAACCTTGCACTACGTGCCTGTGATTTAAGAGAAACAATATTCGAGAAATGTGGACACTGCCCTTCCGTGCTTAATGGGCAGAAGGTCCAAACAATTCCCAATTCCAATACTTCACATGAAGAGGTTGGTACATCTTAGATGTAAACCCTCCATCTTCTTAAAAGAATTGATCACAAAAGCAACCGTGAATGTTGCGGAGTTTTAGTGACCTGAAATCACCTTAAGGGACAGTAAGTAGCCGTGCAGCACAATTTACCAAGAAAGTCACGCTTTGATGGCGCTGATTAGATAGATAGATTAGATTACACTCATTCGCAAAGATTTCCACTGTCCAAGGAGCCAACGGGGCACTTGAAGTGTTACAAACAGTGTTAGAAGAGAGGACGCCGCCCGAAACTGCAAAGCTGTTGACCCTGCGGAGCAGCCCGACATTCCCAGCGTCCACTTTGTTGTCACGACCCCTCGCTGCTGAAGACGGTCTTGTCTTCACGTTGTTTACAGCTTGGCACAGTTAAAAGCTAGAAAAATGCAAAGTTGTTTTCTTCATCTCTTCTATTATCAAGTACTACCAATTAACAAAAAACTTACAATGTGGCAGTTTTCACAACAGTCACTTGGACGAATAAATAAAAGTTCTCTGTCAGAACGAGCCTGGCGGTGGACAGCTCAGCGCTGGAGTCCACAGAGGAGGGCTGGGAAAGGGCGACGCGGGGTGCACTTCTATGGGATAGATCGGCGTGTTTGTATACTTTTCAATATCAATTAAATAACTCTCAATCAAATAATAACAATTTATAAAGACGATATAAAAATGGCATCCACAAAGTGATTAGTTCCTGTATTATAATATGTTCTGTGATCATACGCAATTTCTGTTTCAAACACGAACACAATTTTATATATAGATAAATAATAAAAAGTTGACCTTAATATAAAATAACTAGCAATAAAGCATCATGTATTTCTAGACACTTTACTCATTCAAGGTGCGGATGGATTGGACAGAAGTTCCTCTTCAATCAGTCTGTAATGACTGCTTATTACCACAAATTTCTTAATTTAAAGCCATTTACTGCCATTAAAATGTTTGTTTTATTTATTAATATATATTTTTATTTGTAAATGGTTTTGGTAATTCATGAAATATGATTTCTCATTCACTCAACATTTACCTGTCACCTTTCATTTCATAAAATGTACCCTTTTGGTTTTGTTAAATATAATTTACTGTTTTCTTTTAATGAGAATATTGATATATATATATATATATATATACACACACACACACGCATACACTAGAGGGCTCTGCCCCCTGCTCGCGTCACACACCTATGTGCGGGCAGTGAAATTGCTCCCCTCCAGCCACCACTTGCAGCGTCCCCAGGCCAAAGATGATGGAGCGGCAGTTACTGAGGCGCATGGGTCGCAGCTGCGTCCTTGTTCATATGTTATAGGTCAGATGTCTGTAACCTGGGGACTACCTGTACTTGAAAGGAATGGCCATTTACCAAGTCAGTTGCAGTAAGTGCTTTCAGTCTTACATCTACCATTTTGGTACTCCTGCTTATTTGAAATTGTGTTGGTGGTTGTGAAAGCCACAAGTAGAAGATTACGCAGTGGAGACTGTAGTATGAAGTGAGTCAGAAGTAAAATGAAGATTGTAAACTATTGTGTTGCTTTGTAAAGCAAAGCTTAGGTAATAATGTAGAGTAAGCAAAGGCAGTAATATTAAAACCTACTTGCCTGTGGATGCAACTCAGAAGGCTTGACAATGAACTTCTCTGCCCACCAGAATGACAGTAAATCTGAAAAGGGCTTCTCTTATTAGCAACTAGACGTGTACTTGTAAAACAGCAGTGTCCACATATGTCATTCCTGACTACTGTGAGACAGCAAGTGACATGCAGTGAGTTGTAACATATGACTTGGAGGAAATGGTAACACACATTTTATATTTGTTCTGTATAAAAATGCAGTGTTTATTTCTGGAAGTGCCCATACTTGCACTTCTGCAATTCTATTGGCATGTCTTTCTTTGAACTGTGGGATGAAATCAAAGGGAAACAGAAAAATAATGTAAATTCGATACAGAAGACATTCCAATATGTTACTGGAACTGTTGTCAAAGCACCTTGATGTATCAATACAATATTACACTATTTACTGTTAATGCAAGTATTTTCAAACTCATTCAGTCCATGGCTCTAATAGAGAAGCAATTACAGGCAAGAGGTGAGAACCAGCCCTGAACTGGGCATCTGTCTAAAACAGGGCACTCTGTGTGTGTGTGTGTGTCTCTCTCTCTCTCTCTCTCTCTCTCTCTCTCTCTCACACACACACACACACAAATTGAGAGCTGCTACTTAACTTCACCTGTGAAAATGTGCAAAGAGGTGAACAAACACAGTTCACACTGAAAATGTCCAGACTGGGATTTGAAGACAAGACTGCTGGAGCTTTGAGGCAGCAGTGCGAACCACTGTGTACAGAAAAAAAATATTAAATGAAGTTGCAAGTTGCACATTTTCAATTGTTACTTCTTTCATACTTCAGTCTGGTTATCAGTATACCACAGATATACATCTTTATCCCATATTTCTACAGACAAATCTTTGCACTTCTAATAAATTTCACACTGACCCATATTATTAAGGTAAACACCTTGTTACTCTGCTGTCAAGGTCTTTAAGCAGCAGTACATTTTGATATGTTTTTCCTCATGCACTGCGGAGGTTCTTGAGGTTGTCACCATTTTTTAGATGTTTTTCATCAGTGATCCTAACTGTTTTTTCTGTAAATAACTTTAGTTTTCGTTGCATGATTTAAATATTACTAACTGTTAAGTACACCAGTGATAGTTTCTTTATCATAATATTCCACATTGTTAACTTTGCTACCATTATGTCAGTTCCAAACAAATACCTATTTAACCTTCCACTATGATTAAAAACACCTTGCAGCCCATCTTGCCAGTACTTGAGTTTGTGTGAAATAGAAATAAAAGTTGACTTTATTCTAAAACATTAAAACTTATATAAACCAAGATACATCTCAAGAGCGGTACTTTTGCCACATATTCAAAATTTGCATCTCAAAGACAAACTGCTTGAATATAGCGTAAACATACTAACTTTTAATTTTCTTTCCCAGAACTTAGGGAGGGTATTGTGCTACAATACGGTTGATTAATAAATTATGAAAAATGCATATGTAGCAGAAATAATCTGGATTTTATTATGTTGCTAAGAGTTCTTTGCCATGTTAATCAGCTGTGCACTATATCTTAGTGCATGGGGGCAGACAAATTGAGTTTAATGGACCTTATTATTGCTTTGGATTTTTATGTTTGGCTAAAATATAAATTTGTACACATGGAATGAAATTAAACCAAACTATACACATTAGCGTCTTCAGTCCTATGGGCATAGACTGTTATGCATATATTTTTCTTTCCTCTACATGCAGAGGCTCTTAAATCGCAAATGAGAAGCTGAATAAAGAGATTTTCAAATAACCTCCAACCAGCCAGACTGAAAAACTGACCAGTCCTTTTTTTTTTTTTAAACATCTATTTTCATTCAATCATCATAGAAAAACCAAAGCATTTGGCATAGTGTAAAAATCACACTGGACACATTCAGACAAATACTCAAACTAGGCTAATTTAATGCCCCAAACCAACCTAACCAGAACTTCTTTGGGACGTGTAAAGAAACCAGAATAAATGAAAAAAAAAATGCATATGAATACTGGACGAAAAATGCTAACTTCATGACAAAAGTAAATCAAATCCTCACAAAATCCATTAACTTTGTGGAGGACTGCTATCCAATGCACCACAATACCACACAAATTAAAAATAGTATTCAAACTATTACTTTATTAGTAACAACTGTCATTTTAGATCATATTGTGTTTGGATTAGGGCGGCACGGTGGCGCAGTGGTATTGCTGCTGCCTCGCAGTTAGGAGACCCGGGTTCGCTTCCCGGGTCCTCCCTGTGTGGAGTTTGCATGTTCTCCCCGTGTCTGCGTGGGTTTCCTCCGGGTGCTCCGGTTTCCTCCCACAATCCAAAGACATGCAGGTTAGGTGGATTGGCGATTCTAAATTGGCCCTAGTGTGTGCTTGGTGTGTTTGTGTGTGTCCTGCGGTGGGTTGGCACCCTGCCCAGGATTGGTTCCTGCCTTGTGCCCTGTGTTGGCTGGGATTGGCTCCAGCAGACCCCCGTGGCCCTGTATTCGGATTCAGCGGGTTAGAAAATGGATGGATGGATGGATGTGTTTGGATTAGCTGATTTCTCATTATGTTGTTAAAACTTCATATTAAGTTCTGATACTGTAAATTTTCCAGATAGCTAGAGTTACATTAATTTAACTACCTGTCATCCATCTTCAAATGCAGCTGATCTAATTTCATCCCTTAGATTTCCTCTAGAGGGCAGCAGCGATTCATCTGGGTTCACTGTCTTTGTAACCATCTTTACTAAATAGCTAAAGAGTAAGTTAAGGACACCTATTGCTATCCTCCACAAGTACTTAAGTGTATAACTGTAAATATATCCATGGTCCCCCATGCCTGCATCAACTGATCCCAGTTTGGCATGATGGTCAATATTAGCTTTTAGTGTCATACAATTCAGGCTTGCTTAAGTTTGTCATTTTTAACAATATACAGTGCCCTCCATAATGTTCCAGACAAAGACACATTTTTCCTTGATACCACAGTTTAAAATAATAAATCAAACAATTCAGACATTACTAAAGTGCACAGTGCAGAGTTTCATTTAAGGGCATTTACATACATTTTGGTCACACCAGGTAGAAATGACAGCACTTTTTCTACTTGGTCCCTCCATTTCAGGGCATCATAGTGAATGGGGCATTTGGCATTACAGGTGTGTTTTATTGCTTCATTAGAGTGGCCATAAGATAGCTAGGCTTGCTTCTACCCTTTGGAGTCTAAAGTTGCCACTGTTCAACATGAGGACGAGAGCTGCGCCAATGAAAGTCAAACAATAAAATCATTAGAGAAAATGGTAAAACCTTAGGATTACCTAAATCAACTGTATGGAATATCAGTAAGAAGAAAGAATGGACTGAATCCTTCATTTATAGCAAAGGGACTGGTAGGCCAAAAAGACCTCCACTGCTAAAGACAGAAAAACTATCACCATGATAAAGAAAAAGCCCCATGTGCATGTTCTAAAGATCAGAAACAGTATTCATAAGGTGGATGTGTACCTGTTTTAGAGACTGTTATGTGCAGAAGACTTCAGAAACAGAAATACAGAGGCCACACAGTGAGATGCAAACCACTAGCTAGCCACAAAAACAGGATGACCAGATTACAGTTTGTGGAAAAAGTACTTAAAACAGCCCGCAGAACTCTGGAAAAGGGTCTTGTGGGCAGACGAGACAAAGATGAACCTGCATCAGAGTGATGGCAAGAGCAAACTGTGAGGATGAAAAGGAACTGCCCGAGATCCAAAGCATACTATCTTATCTGTTAAACATGGTAGTGGGGGTGCCATGGCTTTGGCATGTACAGTATGGTTGCCACAGTTATTGGCACACTTATCTTCATTGATGATGTAACCACTGACAGCAGTTGCACAATGAATTCTGAGGTACACATAAAAATCTGAACAAGTTTCAGTAAATTGGACGACACTTCATCCTAAAACTTGATAATACTGCTAAGGCAACAATGGAGCTTTTCAAAGCTAAAAAATTTAAACTTCTTGAATGGCCAAGCCTGTCACCCAAAAGAAACCCCTGAAACAAGCAGGAGTTTAAGATGGCTGAATTAGAGGCTTGACAGAGCATCACTAGAGAAGATATTCAGTACCTAGTGATGTCTTTGAATCATAGACTTCAAGCAGTCATTGCATGCAAGGGATGGTAAACAAAGTATTAAAAATTAATATTTTAATATACTTGCCATTGTTATGTCCTATTCATTATAGTGTGTATAGTTGAAATGGGGGGACCACGCAGAAAACGTGTTATAGTCACACCATGTAGAAATTACATGCATACAAATACCCTTAAAGTGTGCAATGTGCACTTTAATCCTGTCAGAATAGTTTGATTTTAACATTTAGCCAAAATAAAAATTTGTACACACAGCATGAAATGAAACCAAATTATACACATTAGCATCTTCAGCCATAAGGACGTAGCCTGTTATGCATATACACCTTTCCTCAACATGCAGAGGCTCTTAAATTGCAAATGAGAAGCTGAATAAAGAGATTGATTTATAATTTTAAACTGTGGAGCAGAGGGTTAAATCAAGGAAAATTGTGTCTTTGTTGCAAACATTATGAAGGACATTGTATATTGATTTATTCCAGACAGCTTAAAGGATGCACACATTTGTTTATGTAGATATATGAACATAAGAAATTTGAAAAAAAAAAATAAGAGGAGACCTTTCAGTCCATTAAGCATGTTTGTTTAGCTAATAGCTAATCTGTTCCAATATCATATCCAGATACTGCATGATGGTTGTCAAGGTTTCAGCTTCAACTAGATGTCTCTTAAATTTGTTCCAGAGTTTTAGAACTGTTTGTGTAAAGAAGTGCTTCCTGGCTTCAGTCTTAAACACACTTCCCAATGTCTATTGAGTATGTGATTCACCCTTAAACAGAAAGAATGTTGCTGGATCTACTTTATCAATGCCTTTGAGGATATTAAACACCTGGATTAGATCCCCACACAATCTTCTCCACCCAAGATTACACAGGTTTAATTCTCTGAGTCTGTCCGAGTAGAACATGTCCTTAAGTCCTGGGATGTACTCACTTAGTCTCCTCTACACAGATTCAAGTACTGGCATATCTTTCTTGTACCGTGGTCGCCAACAGTGCACACAATACTCCAGATGAGATCTTACTAGTGCATTATATAGTTTGAGCATAACGTCCCTTGACTTACTATATTCAACAGTTGTTATATTTTATTTGCCTTTTTAACTGCTTCCGTACATTGCTTAGTCTATGAAAATGTTGTGTTAAGATAAACCCCTAAATCCTTTTCTGAGGTTGCCTACTGTATGGCAGTGTCTCCCGTCTTGTATTTATAACTGACATTCCTGTTGCCTGCATGTAGCACTTTTCTACATTAAACTGTATTCTCATATGTATTCACCCAGTTCTAAAGCTTGTCCATGCCTTTTTGATTTTTTTTTCTGCTGCCTTCTGACATTTTAGTGCCATCTATAACATACCAGAATCTATTTTATTTATATAAATCAGAAAAGGTAACGATCCAAGGACAGAGCTCTGAGGGAATCCACTGATGACCGCACTCCACATTGAACATTCTCTTCTTATCTGTACTCTTTGTCTCCTGTCTGTTAACCAACTAAGATCCAGTTTTGTAGGTTACATCTGATGCCTACAGCTTGTAATTTCAGAAGTAATTCTTTGGTGAAGTATCAAAGGCTTTTTGAAAGACTAGGTAAATTAGCTAATAAGCTTTGTTTTTGTGAACTATTCTGGTTGTTTCTTAAAAAAAAAAAATCTAAAAGATTGATTTGACAGGATTTTCCTCTCATAATATAGTAAATAAGAGCCAGCATGAGTTTATTTCTGTTTCAATACTTTCCTAATTTATTTCTTATTATAGTTTCCATAATTTTGCATGGCATAAATGTAATAATTATTGGTCTATAATTACCAGGATCCATTTGTATCCTTTCTTGAATAATGGAGTTGCATTTGCAACTTTCCAGTCCTCGGGTACTTTTTTTCCCCCCCTAAGTGACTGTTCAAATATGCCTAATAAGGGTTCATATCTTCATTTCTTTCAATACAATTGGTAAAAAATCCCATCAGGTCCAGGGGTATTGTTAGTCTTCAATGTATTCACATCTTGATGCACATCTGACTCTTCTATTTTAAGATCTACAAAGTTTGTTTTTACTTCTGCATGAAATATTTAATTTGTTTCTTCCTTTACAAATACTTGGGTAAAATATTTGTTCAATTCATTTGCTATTTCCTTCTCATTTTCAATGATTTCTTAATTTGTGTCCCCTAAGGCTTCTTAAATTGTGTTTTACTGGAGTAGTACTAAAAAAAACTGCTTGCCGTTTGCCTTGGCTTCATTAACAATTTTTATTTTGGGTTCTCTTTTGATGTTTCAGATCCATTTTTTCATCTCTTCCTGTGGTGTCCTGTATTCCTTTAAGTCGGTATTATGTGAAATTTTGCACGTGCCTATTCCCTGCAGAAAAGTTATAGGGAACTGGGAGATACGCTATTCTTCCAGCACCAGGAAAAAGACTACTATATCCATCCATCCATCCATTTTCTAACCCACTGAATCCGAATACAGGGTCACGGGGGTCTGCTGGAGCCAATCCCAGCCAACACAGGGCACAAGGCAGGAACCAATCCTGGGCAGGGTGCCAACCCACCGCAGGACAAAGACTACTATAGTAAATAGTAATTAATATTCAACCATAATGCATGGATGACAGCACAGTTTGAACAAGACCCTGGAATGCCTTTCATCATATACATAAAATACCTTCTGTTAGTTTTCCCAATGCAAGTATATTTTCAGAATCTTTGATTTTTTATGACAAAATTTTAACTAATTACTGTCAAAATTCTAGATATGATGTATGCTGCACTCAACAAATTCTTTTGATGCTAAAGAGCAGGCTCATAAAACATCCTATTATATTTTATGCTTAGTAAAAAATGCTTGAAAGTGTGACCTGCCATTGGGGAGGGAAATTCTTGTCCTATACTCTATATAGGCAAACCATAAATGAGAACATTATTCCTATTTCCATGATGACTAGACTATAAGACTTTGTCACATCATAATAATTGCATCCAGAAGTTATGGTTCAATGTTGTGTCAAAAACAATGAACAGAACAAGTCACATATAAGCAAGAAAGGATCAATAACCAAGATCAAACAACAATTTCCTTGTCTCAAATAGGGCAGTACGTGGGAATGGGGAGTCTTTCAGGAATTGAACAGCGTAATGTGACCAAGCCAACCAGATTCAGTAGTCCAAAGAGGGTAGCTGGCATTTCAGAACATTCTGCAGATGCTGTATATCCAGAGACACATCTGGGTGCTAATACCACAAAAGCATGATAATGACCTTATTGGAAAAACTCACCAGGAAGGCCCATCATAAAATGGTTGGTCAGTAAGTGACAGTATTTCCTCGGTATGTCCTCAAGAATTAAAACTCCCCTTGACTAACAGCAACAAGACCACTATGATCCTATCGTGTGAGGTACTCACCTTTTTACGGTAAGCATACTGCTGTAGAGATGGCAGTATATGTAACAAAGACAAACAACGCTAATCATTTGCATACCTAGTGAAGCTCATGCAGGTTTTCATGCAAACCAAACTATTACTTTATTTTTTTTTATTATAAAAAAATATATCACATAATGGCATTGTAATAGCCATGCACTTAACACTGATTTCTCCACTGTTCCCACTTCATTACTGTTAACTGATTACATGTAATATTACTGCACTGTTTCTTTAATGGCTGTACATTTTGCCAAGACTTTTCATATATACATTTACAGTACTTCAGTACACTGTAACAGGAAAGTAGAATCGGCATGGTCACACTGTTTAATTCCTCCTCGCCCAATGTGCAATTCAGGAAATGTGAAGATTTAGGTCATTTAGCTATGTACATATCAATATAAATATTTTTTTTATTGACAACGATACTAATTGTTTTTGAAATGTTTTCCAAAATGTTATAAAAATATCCAAATGTGTAACAAATATAATTTAGAATAAGTCAACCATTTATACAATAGATCCAGATTAAAAAGAAGAAGCAAAGCAAAATTACATTTTAAAATTGAAAAATCTTTATAAATAGTTTAATAGAATCAAGTCGCAATTCTATCAGTTTACAAAGTGGTAGTGTTATGTCCCCAGCCACAAACAAAGGTTCACTTTCTTAATGCTCCCAATTCTATAATATAGTGCAATTCAAAGTGACCACAACCTTCCCACCTTCCAGCCCCCAACTCCTCAACATCTATACAAATGCTGGAGGATCAAAAAATATCTATACAATGTATTAAAAAATAGTAATAAAATAACCACAGTGTAATCAAGCAAAACACACCATTAATATTGACAAAAAAGGACAAATGATCACATTTAACTATTCAATTAACTTTATTACAGTATTTTAGAAGAAAATGTTTATATGTGCAGTAGTTTCATTTCAAGAATTTATTTTGCCAATAAGGATTTTGGAATAATGCCATGTATTCTGTGTTTCAGTAACGACTGACAACATTTTAACATTTTATTTCTAAAATGATAGTGGTCTTTATGTTCTGTAGTTTTATTATTTGCACTGTGGAATTATGTATAAAAATATTATAAATCTAATAACAGTTTTTATTGTACAGTAGGACATAACACCTAACAGATTTGTCTAACACAACCACACAAACCTTTCAAATGATAAACAAAAAAAAATGTCCTTTCCATTTTTGGAAATTTATTTTAATGAAATGTTTGGGATGGGTGTTCTTAACACATGAAGCGAGTATCTTTTTCTAAAAAAATATCAATAAAATAAATAAATATAAAATTTATACTCAAACACATTTAAGCGAGTTAAGCTATTGTGCTTTGCAAACATGAGGGGACAACAAATAAAAACTGATAAAATACTATCTGTAAAATAAAGATTAAAAATGTAACATTCCAAATCCTTTTAAACTCAAAATAAATACAATTTGTAAGCTTTTTGAAGTATTTAATAAGGCTCTGTATAATATTATAAGTTGTTTATGGAAAGGAACACATAATATCTATATTATTTTATAAAATGTACTTGTTAAAAATATTGTGGTTGTAAAATGTAGCAGCATGGTTTTCCTTTTAGGACCTCTGATCTGATCATTACAAAAATATAATATCAAGACAACATATAGAAACAGAAATTAACAAGATAGATACTATTTACACAAAAGAAACAATTAGAATGTGCAAAGAAAGCAACAGCATTTACGGCTGTTTTTGTTCTTAAATAAAACAGTACGCTAAACATTACTATGGACATTGGCTTATATTCCAGTTTCTCATTCAGTGCACAATGAAATGTATTACTAGAAGCCCACAACAAATTGCCTTGTTGTTAGATTTAAGATGACAGTTAGTTTGTGAACACTCACAGACATATCTAAAGCATCTTTGGCATTTCGTACAGTAAAGCAAAATGCCATTTACAGCTAAATCGCAAGCTTCACAAGAGACTGCCTAATGTTTCATTGTCTCTCAAAGCAAACCGAAGGGGATGCACACAAAACAGCCTTCTTGGAGAGCTTAAAACTGTATGAATGTATTCAGCACCTGTTTTATATTATTAAATGACAGAATAAGTGAGCTAATAAACTGCTTATACTGTACAATATTCATGTAGCAAATATAAAAAAACATTTATACAGTGTAGGGAAATGGATACACTAAATCATTTCAATGTGCTTCTGTACATTGTCTGTAGTTGATAGAGATTCTTTATGTAAAAAATAATTTTCCTGCAACAAGATGCAAAAGTAAGCTGCAATTATAGCACTGTGTGGGCTCAAAACAAGTCATTTCTAGTGGGGTGTGTTCCACTTGAATTTAACAGCTACTACTGCAATTTCCTCTCTTGTAATATAGTCATTTCTTGTGCAATATAAGCAAAAAAAATATATACAAAACAGAATTTACAAGATTCGGCAAACTGCAAACCATTAAAGGACCATGGCTTCCTGGAAAGCTTCAATCCACCTACAAAAATACAAACAAAACACCAAGAAAACACAGTAAGACTTAACATTTTACTGATATTATATCACAGTACTTTTAATTTATATTACATATCAGTAAACAAACATGCATATATTTTTTCCTTAACTTCATTCAACATACCTTTGTGCTGTTTGCGTATCATCTGCCTTAAAGATATAAAATAGTGTATTTTTATGATAGAGCTGGATTTGTAGTTTAGATTCTGGCATTTTCTCTTCTTTCAAGTTAAATCCTAGTAAAGGCTGGCTTTCTAGAGCTGCTACATCCTTTAAAAAAGAAAAAGTATATACATTTTATTTTGAGTACCCTGCATTTCATGACATATCGTACATGCTATATAATGCTATATAAAATCATTACATCTCTTTAATTTCGTTACTGAAAATGATCACTTGGAAATGATTTTTTTCTTAGGAGGGGGAAAGAGTTTAACATTTTTGCAGTTTGCCTAAGTACTGTATGAAAATCCCATATGTTACAAAATAAACCAAAAGTCTATGGATGATTACTTTGATGTATATGTGTAAAAACTGATCTTCTAATTTTATCCTGTTCGGTAAAGTAGGTGGAAGAGAGGAAGGGCCTGCACAAGGTGGACTGACACAGTGGCTGGAACAATGCTGAGGATGGCTCAGGATTGGAACTGACTCAATGGCACCTAACAACAAAACCACTTTATCCTTCTTAACCTGATGCTCATTAAAGTCCATATTTGCAACGTGCTGTCCAGAAGATCATAAATGTGATAGTGCTGCACACCACTACAGAAGTAATGTAATTTGCATATCTACATAATTGTGACATATCACATAATTCATACAGCCACCAATTTGTACTCTAGTTAGCTGAAGTTATTTGATTTGTATGTATAATATCCTTTAAGTACCTCGCTAGCTGCATATGTGTACAGCACTTTGTTTTTGATAACGAACCAAAGATGCTTCCACTGCTTCTTATTACCCTTGCATCTATACAGGTAGCCACTCATAGAGGAATCTTCTGTGTTTGCAGAAACCTTAACACAAACAGAAAAGTGTAGAATTGAGTCTGGATATTACAGTATCATATTTTAGTCACATTTAAAACTTTGCTTACTTCTTTTAAGGCTGCTGGGATCTTTTTTTGTTTCCGTCCTGAAGGAATGCTATGGAGAACAGAAGACAAAGCACTGCTTGTACATTTGCTACTGGGAGATACCACTTTAGGAGAAGAATGGTTTTCTAAATTAAAGAGAGACAATATGACAATTAAAAAATAAATCTTCCAAAGCTTTGCCATACCTTGTGAAAATATATTTTCAGGATCTGAAAACTGCGCATTAATTAAATTTAAACAATTTTAGGCAGTTCAGTTTCTTCTCAATAAGATATTTTTTCTTTCTTTACCTTGTAACTAAGAGTTTTAAAATCATTTTTCATACTTCACACATATTTTAGTTATAGTACTTCAATGACTTTCCAGTGCTCTTTGACTTGAAATATAATATTAACTTGACAGCACAAAAACAAAGTTGGTCATTATGTATTTTTTTTTAAAAAGAAATAGGGAAGTATTGTAGTGAGCAACAATAGGATGTTACTGTGATTATTATTTATGGTTGTTCAGATATAACTGCTCTATTTTTACCATATATACATATATAAACAAACTCATATTTATATAGATATAAATTTATTATGAATGAATTTATAGATGCTATGAGAGTCATTTTCAACAAAATGCTTTCAAGCATAAACATCCAAATAACTCTGAAAATCAGGGTCAAAATTCTTTATATAACCAAAACCTTGCCAGAGATTTCTAGTTAAAGAAGGAAACAGAAACACAAATGTGCTTCCAGAGAAACTGAATCATTTATATAATCATTTAATTCTGCAAACAATATTTAAGTAAAATGATAAAAGACTGCTAACATGCTCTGTTATTGTCCGTCTCTTGCTCTCTCTCTCTTTCTCACTATGGTTTAACATCTGAATGGTGTCTTGGAATTAATCAAGTAGTGCAACATTTTGAGCTATTCTCCAAAATCAACTGGACATGACTTATTAACTGAGAACTCCACAATGGACTATAAATGTGTGTGGGTCATTTTACATGGTACAGTAACTTGTCAATGATTACAAATTCAGACACTATGCATTTTTGATAAAATGGAAGCTTATAATATCTTCAAAACCTCATGTTTTTGTGATTACAGATTCAATCACTAAACGCATTGTAACAGAACACAAGCTTAAAATAGATTTTCTTCAAAACCTATAGTATAGTTTAAGTATAATTTGGCTATACCAAACACACCACTCATCATTTTTGTTTTAAAGGTACTGCCCCTCCCGGACCCCGTGATCATCAGAGGTGACTGTGTGCAGACCTATAAATACTTGGGAGTGCAGCTGGATGATAAATTGGACTGGACTGCCAGTTCTGATGCTCTGTGCAAGAGAGGACAGAGCCGACTATACTTCCTTAGAAGGCTGGCGTCCTTCAACATCTGCAATAAGATGCTGCAGATGTTCTATCAGATGGTTGTGGCGAGCACCCTCTTCTATGCGGTGGTGTGCTGGGGGGACAGCATAAAGAAGAGGGACGCCTCACGCCTGGACAAACTGGTCAGGAAGGCAGGCTCTATTGTAGGAATGAAGCTGGACAATTTAACATCCGTGGCAGAGCGACGGGTGCTAAGCAAGCTCCTGTCAATCATGGAGAATCCACTGCATCCACTGAACAGTATCATCTCCAGACAGAGGAGCAGCTTCAGCGACAGACTTTTGTCACTGTCCTGCTCCACAGACAGACTGAGGAGATCGTTCTTCCCCCACACTATGCGACTCTTCAGTTCCACCCGAGGGGGTAAACATTAACATTATACAAAGTTATTGTCTGTTATACCTGCCTCGTACTCTCCACCTTGCATTTTTTAACTTGTGCAGTGCATTTTTATCACTCTTTAATTAATATTGTTTTTATCAGTATGCTGCTGCTGGAGTGTGTGAATTTCCCCTTGGGGATTAATAAAGTATCTATCTATCTAAATGTCACATTCATAAAGGTAAATATGCAATGAAAAAATAGATCAACAAATTTTCTGAACCAGAGTCAAGCCAGGCATTACAGAATAGAGTACCACTCAAGAAAATTACTTTTGAAGCTAATTATCTGTGCAGTAAGTGTTTATTTATGTATTTGTTTCTTTTAAGTTGGGTACAAAACTGGTGTGATTCCAATCATCTCTTTAAGGCACCCTAGGTTTTTTATGTTTTTTTTTTTTTAATTCCATCAACAGGACACCTGATTTAAATGGATGAGTTGGTGATTAGTTGAACCAAAAGTGCAAGTGGTGCAATTTAACAAATAAATGGGTTTAGTGGACAGTAACCCAAAATACTGATGTGTTTCAAGAAGATATATGAAAAATAGCTGACACATTTTTACAGACATAAATATCATATTTTATGTTAACATGGCTATAGTGAATCTATACTAATAAAAGGCAAAGCCCTCACTGACTCACTCACTCATCACTAATTCTCCAACTTCCCATGTAGGCAGAAGGCTGAAATTTGGCAGGCTCATTCCTTACAGCTTACTTACAAAAGTTAAGCAGGTTTCATTTCGAAATTCTACGTGTAACGGTCATAACGGTTGACAACGTCCGCCATGTTGAACTTTCTTATTTATGGCCCCATCTTCACGAAATTTGGTAGGCGACTTCCCTGTGCTAACCGAAACCAATGTACGTACTTATTTTGGTTGTATGACGCCACTGTCAGCCGCCATATTGAACTTTCCAACGTCACTAATTCTCCAAATTCCTGTGTAGGCAGAAGGCTGAAATTTGGCAGGCTCATTCCTTACAGCTTACTTACAAAAGTTAAGCAGGTTTCATTTCGAAATTCTACGTGTAACGGTCATAACGGTTGACAACATCCGCCATGTTGAACTTTCTTATTCATGGCCTCATCTTCACGAAATTTGGTAGGCGGCTTCCCTGTGCTAACCGAAACCAATATATGTACTTTTATCGGTGGAGTGACTCCACTTTTAGCCGCCATATTGAACTTTCCAGCGTCACTAATTCTCCAACTTCCCGTGTAGGTAGAAGGCTGAAATTTGGTACTTATTTCGGTGGTATGATGCCACTGTTGGGCGCCATATTGAACTTTTCAATGGTCTTTGTTACTTATGGGCCCATCTTCAAGAAATTTGGTACGCGGGTTCCCAACGCTAACTGAATCCTACTTACGTACATATATACGTCCATAGCTTGCAGCTCGGTCACCGTGTGAGGCGGCATTGGGTCCCCCATCCCAACGCCTTCCACGTTGTTGGCTGCCTACCTATATAAGGCCGTCTGTCGCTCCTGTCTCTAAATTCCCTTCCTTGCTTCGCCACGGGATTCCCGTCTCCCTGCTGATAACTACAGCCTTTTTATTTAATCCATGGCTTCTCCGCTGTTTTATTGTTCATTTATTACGATTATAGTTATTGTTTAGGTATTTTAGACTTACTTTACATTGTTCAGGTACCCATTTCCTTTATCATTTCAACCGTACCCCCATTAACATGTCTATCGAGGTGATCACCATCGATCAAAAAACTGTCACTTACCGGGTGGTTTCCATGCCCAGAGATGGCACCTGCTTTTTCCATTCTATTTGTTACATATTGCACGGACTGATTACGGTAAAGGAGATAATTATACTACACAGGAGCACTATAAGAGTGAAATGCTTAAGCCCTTCACCTAAGCATCTGCATGTGAGTTGATGGCTGCCGCTGAATTGTTCGGTTGTCGCTTTCAAGTGTTCCGAAAGGCCAAATATTTTACACCTTTCGACAACCGCCAATGCCTCTTAAACATCTTCGATTGACAGGTAACGATTTCAGTAGTGGACACTTTGATGTTTCTGAATGTTTAAACTCTCAAAAGCTGGATGTGAAGTTATCGATGAAACGGGTTGTATACTTACAGCGCTTGACAGATGCCAAATGTCACTTCAACACAAGTCCTGTAAATACTGTCGTAATTGAAACAAACCATGAAACTCAAACTGACTGTAACAGCAGCAATCCAAGCCGTGAGATTTGAAACAAGATTACTGTTCACATGGCCAACTGTACGTTACATGCTCAAGAGTAAGCTCAGCGCACAGCTTGGTCATATTACAACCAGAGGGCTAAACTCACAATGTGGTATACAAAGAGATCCTTAACAAATAATTACTGGTATATTTTCCCTCAGTTTAAAAAGGTTTAATTTTCTTCTTAATAAAAATTTTAAGGCAGTACTTCGCCGCTGCGAAGCACGGGTATTTTGCTAGTAGATAGTAAAGTACAGTTGTGCACCAATGTACAGCCAACCTAGTTGAGTCCGTTCGTACTTGGGGCCGAGAGCTATAGCAAAACAATAGGGTGATAATGTTCTAGAAATTGCCAAAAACTGCTCCAGGCCACAAAGACTGTACGCCCTTTTTAAAACAACATACTTGTGACAGTGCTACCAGCCATAGAATGATAAACTCTGCACTGTAGCAGTAATAAACTGGCAGACGTAGCAGTCTCCAGGCCAGGTCTCTAATTCCGGCCCTGGAGCACTACTGTTACTACTACATTCTAACCCTTTTCTTAATCAAGTTTTGCTGCTAATTAAATCTTTGCCTTAATTTTAATTGATGCATTACTTAAGACTCAGGCGCCTTAATTATTTATTTTTCCTTAATGCACACCCAAACAGTGAGATACAAAATGAGCCAACACATTACCATAAGGCTGAGTCCATCGTACAATATCTGAAAATAAAAGGTGAAGGTCTCATTAATGCTGATATATGCTCAGTTTCAAAAAATATTTTGACGGTGCTCTTAAAAACAAAAATCAACAGTTTTGGAAATGTCTGCCAAGGCAGAATGAGAGCACCAACAAGCCATGGAATTAAATCAAGAGTTTAATTAGAAACAAGAATCAGCTTCAAATTAAGAAACTGGATGGAGTGAAAATGGTTGGAGTTTGAGGCCCCAACTTAGCTGGCCATCTGTTGGTTCGCTTCACATCAAATTTCTGTTTGGGTTCTGTTTAAGGAAACAAGAATCAATTTAGAGGTTAGAGTCTCAAAAAAAGTAAAATGTGGGGAAATAGTTAATTAGCAGCAAAAAAAGGTCACTATATAAGAAAAGGGTAGGAATGAAAACCTGCAGCCACAGGTAGAATTTGCCAACTAGAAAAATATTATAGAGCAATGTACCAAAGTGTATTACTTCAGTTTTTTATTCTAATGGTACTATGTTAAAAACATAATTGTTACTTCTGATTAATGTTTATGTTTGTATATTTTGTATATTTAATTCAATATAGTGTTTGCAACAGATAAGTAGTTACTGCCCATATAACTAGCTTTAAAAAATAATTTTCTTGTGCATCATATGGCTTTTGCACAGTAATGTATAGCTAAAACATGTAAATATCAGACTACATATGCCAACCAACAAAACATAAGTGCGAGAAACACCAAATACACAATGTATTTGGAAAACATAAAAACTATTTTGACATTCAATTCCCATGATTCAAACAGTTTCCTGTACCAAGCTATTATTTGAAATTAGAAACACTGTCTTGGCTTTCAAGGAAAATCAGTGCATAACCATGCACCCACTTTAGAAAATTAGCGATTGAATGGTCCAACTACAAGTCTCCTTTAGTAGACTGCTGTGCTTTATGTATTTTTCTAAATAATCACTAATGCTATTACAACCCAGTCAATATTTTATTTCTTAGAGAAGATTACATCTTTACAAATGAATCACCATTTAAATATTTGTTTCAAAATTACTAAAATTTAAAAATACTCTTCCTTCTTTGACAACAGGCCCCTACCTTTCTTCTGAAGTTCTCTGTAACAGTGGTCGCATACCCTGGCAGGACGATTCTTCAGGTATTCTAGTGCATGCTTGTTTGAAGAGCAAGCTTGACATACAATCTGAAATTAAAATGTAAAATAGTGTGTAGCTGTATAATTTAAAATGTCCACATTACTCCGTTCTTACCTCAACAAACGGTTTTAAATTGCCTCTCTTGTAAGTTTTTTTTTATTTCATTACAAATTTCCTCTTTTTTAAAATTTGTTTAAGTTTTGCAGAAGGGGTTAAAGGAAACTTTCCTTACAATTACAGAACACCTAAACTACAACTGCATATTAATGACAGACATAGCATATTTTGCAAAATTATAACATTATGCATAGTGATTAGGAAAACTGCAGTAATTTAAAAAAAATAAAATAAATAAAACCAAGTATCACTAGTTTGGTTGTAGGACTGTGTTCGAAAATGTAAAATTTGATTTTTGATGTAATACATTACCCCAAATCTAAAAAAAAATAGAGCTAACATAATTTAAGTACAAAACATAGGATGGAAAGTTATTCAACACTGACAAAAAATTATGCAAACTTCCATTTACCTTTCCACATGCTCTACAATGGTGCCTTCTCCATGTTAAAGTGAACTCACAAGTGCAGATCATACACATTGTAGCTCTAAGGTCTGGAATCCAAATTGGAGCTTTAGAACCCAAAGGTGTGTTGCAGTCTATTTTTACTTGATCAGCCTCCAGAAAAGAAAGAAAAAATGCTTTCAACAAAACAAAAACAATTTGCTGCTTGAGTTTGTTTATTTTTAATAATTTAAAAAGTACAAATGAATGCAATTTATATATTTTAAAAGAATTATGAGTTATTGATATATAAAACCAATTTACAATAATTGATTCAAAAATCCTTTTGTCTCTCAGGATTACCAAATTCCACAAGATAGATATCTTTATCTGTATATATACCTCTTCAAAACTTTTGCTGGCACTAAATGTAATCCTCTTCTTGGCATAATCATCAATTGCCTTGGTAATGGCCCACAACCATGCATCCCGTTCTGCTGCAGAACTGTATCAATTAGAATAAAAGGAGAAAATATGTATTAAAAAAAAAAAAAAAGTACAGCAAAAATGTTACAAGCCAATTTAAAGAAGCGAATGTTCACTTTATATGAAAAAAAGTCTACCAAAAATGTTATTACATGTAATTCATGATTAAAAATAAATATTAAGTATAAGATTAATCTTTGATCGGAGTTGAGATTGATACCGATTACACATTCTAAAAGTCAACTCTGGCTATAAAAGCTTTTTTTTGTTTTCATTTTTATATAGATTTTATTTTCATGCAGAGGTAGTACATGACACAGTTTTGTCATTGTCTATATATGAAGTTGGCACATTCTTCATGTGTACATGTGGATTTTCTTCTAGTACTCACGGATACACTTGTCAGGTTAATAAGTATCTTTACATTGGCCTGTATGAGAAGGATTGAGTGTGTACATTTCCTGTCTAACTCCAGCCTTGTGAACAGTTCTCCTGTGATAGGCCTCATCACCTGATAACCCTGTATTTAGCAAAGTGAGTTCTAATAAACTAAGAAGAAATCATTTAGTAACAGGAATGTGTGCTAGACTATAACATATTCATTTGTGTTTTTCATTATCTAGATATTACATCTGTGCTTAGCATATAATAGTTATACAAGTTATTTTATCAAATTGTTCTGAATATTCTCATTTATTTATTCATAAAGTCAAAATCTATAAGGGGATGGCATCTCACAGCATCTTGAAAAACAAAAGCCATGAAAAAGGTGCTTTCGTCAGGGAAAAAATATGAGAGAAGGAAAAATAAGGGAGAATTTTAAGTAAAACCATATAAAATGAATGCAAATGCTGCGATGGGCTGGTGCCCTGTCCGGCATTTGTTTCCTGCCTTGTGCCCTGTTTGGTTGGGATTGGCTCCAGCAGACCCCCGTGACCCTGTAGCTAGGATATAGTGGGTCAGATAATGGATGGATGGATGCAAATGCTGCTGCCCCAGTGGGCGAATCTATAGCGGTCTTAAAACCCTATTTACTAGGTTATTTCATCAAAAAAATACATGTGTTTTGCATGTTTAGAGCATATAGCTGGATAACTGATATGAGGTTTATGTGACACAAACAACATGAGATTTTTTTTTCCTTTTTTACATTGTTTGCTGTTAGTCACCAGTTACTTGTATTATATTGTAAACTTTTTAATCTCCATTCTGTGGGAAAACATGAGATTAAAAGTTTTTTCCTTACTCATCACTATAAACTACACGGGGTAAGTAACATATTTTTTTAGGTGGAGTATTCCTTTAAAATAAAAAGGGTAAAAAAACACTACAACAACAAAATGATCTAGGACTTACAAATTATGATGAAGTGCGTTTCTCTTAAAATTTCCAATACTAATATTGCATTTTTAGTCAATGTCCAGTATTCCTACTTTATAATCCACAACAAAACAATATAGTTCAATGCACTACAATCAACATCAAGCTTGACTGCTGTTAATGTTCCAACAGCAAACAACAGAGCACAGGCTGATTTTCCAGAAGGTTAGGCTCAATGAGGAAATGACACAAATTATTAGGTAAGCCCACATCACTTTAGATGTTAAAATTTGTAGTTGAAATATGTTAGATTGACAGATTGAAATTTCTAAAAATAGAGTACCTTAAAACTAAATAAACAAGCATTTATAAAGTCTTTATTACTCTATTACATTTCTTCACAGGAAAGGATGTATATGACTATAAACAGTAAATTGTTGGCTTTATGCTGCCATCAATTTATGTGTTTCACTCAAAATACAGAGCTCATTTTGTCTTTAAAAGCAACTTAACAGAACTGTGTCTTTGTACTTTAACAAAGATGTATTTTCCCTGCTGATCGAAGATGTTATCAATTCACCACAGACATCCTGTAGAGGATGAATAAAAAGGTCAGTAAGTTAAGGAAGACTGACAGGAAGTGTAACGTGACATCACTCATGAGTTTTTTTTTTTTTTTTGGAGTTGGCCCACTTTTTCCTGTTTTTAGATCCCCAAAACATAAAAAACAAGACCATGTCTTATAACATACAGGTTGTTGTTAATATTTTAAGAAGGTAAATGAGAATGCTGGGTCTTCTTTTTGCTTGGTTGGAGGGGTACATTCATCTGAAAAGATGAATTACAATTCTGGAAACTAAAAAAACAGGAAAAAGCTGTTTAAAAGATGTAATTGTGCCATTACTTTATCTTGTTGCAATGAAAATGCTAACAGTGCATTATGTTGCAATACACATTATACTTAAAACACTAGTTCCTATAGGCAAGCAGCAAACCATTTCTAAAAATATAAAGCAGGTGTTTCAGTGAATATTGCTGCTGTACCACACAACTATTTGCAAGACTTGTGCAATTGGCAAAGATCTTGCTAGGCAGGGAACTTTTGAACTAGACTGGGAAAATGCCTAGCAAGTCTATAAAAGAAGAGAAAACTGTTCTTTAAGAGAACAAACAGGCAGAGACATCAGTACAGAGAGTAAAAATAATAGTTGCTTAAAATACACTGGCATAAGCATAACAAGCTCATTTTTAATACAGTGAGTGGATATTAAGTAATTCATACAGAGTCTGTTTTTGAATACCTCTGGGATGGTTAATATTTTAATGAATTATATTCACATGAGTTTCATTTTAAACAAAGACATCTTTTAATTGGACGCAGAGACAGATTAAATGGTTAATAGTATAGGCTATACTTATTCATTTTTAAAATTAATGTACTGTACACATACATGCAGTAAAATTAATCTCATATTCTCATGAAATTGGAATGCAAATGCTTAGTACACAGTATAAGTATTTTCATTCTGATCTATAAATTGCTTTGCAAAAGGCCTTGTCATTGAGTTCCTTATAAAACTTACAATATTAAATGGACTGGAAAAAAAAAATACACACAAAACCACCAAATACACACAACTGTTGATAAGAATTTGACTAGTCTACACCCATTAAAGGGAGCTTAATAAAACAAAAGTTACTTCAAGTTAACCATTAAAAAATACAATTCAATTATTACTATGCAGGATTAAAATCATAATCTTGCATATGCTTATTTGAGGTTCTACAGTAAATTGATTAATAGACATGAAAAACAACAGAGTAAAAAACATGATACATGATTAAGATGTGATCCCAAAACAACAACATAAACTTAGTAAAAAAAAAATATTATATATATATACACACACACATACATATATATATATATATATATATACAGTGGTGTGAAAAACTATTTGCCCCCTTCCTGATTTCTTATTCTTTTGCATGTTTGTCACACAAAATGTTTCTGATCATCAAACACATTTAACCATTAGTCAAATATATCACAAGTAAACACAAAATGCAGTTTTTAAATGATGGTTTTTATTATTTAGGGAGAAAAAAAATCCAAACCTACATGGCCCTATGTGAAAAAGTAATTGCCCTCTGAACCTAATAACTGGTTGGACCACCCTTAGCAGCAATAACTGCAATCCAGCGTTTGCGATAACTTGCAATGAGTCTTTTACAGCGCTCTGGAGGAATTTTGGCCCACTCATCTTTGCAGAATTGTTGTAATTCAGCTTTATTTGAGGGTTTTCTAGCATCAACCGCCTTTTTAAGGTCATGCCATAGCATCTCAATTGGATTCAGGTCAGGACTTTGACTAGGCCACTCCAAAGTCTTCATTTTGTTTTTCTTCAGCCATTCAGAGGTGGATTTGCTGGTGTGTTTTGGGTCATTGTCCTGTTGCAGCACCCAAGATTGCTTTAGCTTGAGTTGACAAACAGATGGCCGGACATTCTCCTTCAGGATTTTTGGTAGACAGTAGAATTCATGGTTCCATCTATCACAGCAAGCCTTCCAGGTCCTGAAGCAGCAAAACAACCCCAGACCATCACACTACCACCACCATATTTTACTGTTGGTATGATGTTCTTTTTCTGAAATGCTGTGTTCCTTTTACGCCAGATGTAACGGGACATTTGCCTTCCAAAAAGTTCAACTTTTGTCTCATCAGTCCACAAGGTATTTTCCCCAAAAGTCTTGGCAATCATTGAGATGTTTCTTAGCAAAATTGAGACGAGCCCTAATGTTCTTTTTGCTTAACAGTGGTTTGCGTGTTGGAAATCTGCCATGCAGGCCGTTTTTGCCCAGTCTCTTTCTTATGGTGGAGTCGTGAACACTGACCTTAATTGAGGCAAGTGAGGCCTGCAGTTCTTTAGACGTTTTCCTGGGGTCTTTTGTGACCTGTCGGATGAGTCGTCTCTGCGCTCTTGGGGTAATTTTGGTCGGCCAGCCACTCCTGGGAAGGTTCACCACTGTTCCATGTTTTTGCCATTTGTGGATAATGGCTCTCACTGTGTTTCACTGGAGTCCCAAAGCTTTAGAAATGGCTTTATAACCTTTACCAGACTGATAGATCTCAATTACTTCTGTTCTCATTTGTTCCTGAATTTCTTTGGATCTTGGCATGATGTCTAGCTTTTGAGGTGCTTTTGGTCTTTTCTCTGTGTCAGGCAGCTCCTATTTAAGTGATTTCTTGATTGAAACAGGTGTGGCAGTAATCAGGCCTGGGGGTGGCTACGGAAATTGAACTCAGGTGTGATACACCACAGTTAGGTTATTTTTGACAAGGGGCAATTACTTTTCACACAGGGCCATGTAGGTTTGGATTTTTTTTTCTCCCTAAATAATAAAAACCATCATTTAAAAACTGCATTTCGTGTTTACTTGTGTTATATTTGACTAATGGTTAAATGTGTTTGATGATCAGAAACATTTTGTGTGACAAACATGCAAAAGAATAAGAAATCAGGAAAGGGGCAAATAGTTTTTCACACCACTGTATATATATATATATATATATATATATATGTATGTGTGTGTGTGTATATATATATCTAATATGTCTTGTTTTCTCTTATTTTGTCTAATATATTGGGTAATACGAGTGTAATGGTGACTAAAGGGTGTTATTTCATGTCTAGAGGGCTCTAATAATGTTAAAAAGCGTATTTAGAAGGTTGTAAACAGGTTTTCTATGCTCTAACTGCGAAAATATTCAATTTCTAAATAAAGAATCCTACTTTGCGGAAATTCATTTATCGTGGTAGAGTCTGGAACTGATTAACTGCGATAAACGAGGGCCAACTGTATGTATGTATGTATGTATATATCTATACTAATAAAAGGCAAAGCACTCACTGACTGACTCACTCACTCACTCATCACTAATTCTCCAACTTCCCATGTAGGTAGAAAGCTGAAATTTGGCAGGCTTATTCCTTACAGCTTACTTACAAAAGTTAAGCAGGTTTCATTTCGAAATTCTACACGTAACGGTCGACAACGTCTGCCATGTTGAACTTTCTTATTTATGGCCCCATCTTCACAAAATTTGGTAGGCGGCTTCCCTGTGCTAACCGAAACAGATGTACTTACTTATTTCAATGGTATGACGCCACTGTCGGCCACCATATTGAACTTTCCAACTTCACCAATTTTCCAACTTCCCGTGTAAGTAGAAGGCTGACCCCATCTACACGAAATTTGGTAGACGGCTTCCTTGCGCTAACTAAAACCGATGCACATACTTATTTCGTTGGTATGACACCACTGTTGGCCGCCATATTGAACTTTCCAACGTCACTAATTCTCCAACTTCCCGTGTAGGCAGAAGGCTGAAATTTGGCAGGCTCATTCCTTACAGCTTACTTACAAAAGTTTAGCAGGTTTCATTTCGAAATTCTACACGTAACGGTCATAACGGTCAACAACGTCCGCCATGTTGAACTTTCTTATTTACGGCCCCATCTTCATGAAATTTGGTAGGTGGCTTCCCTGAGCTAACCGAAACCACTGTACGTACTTATTTTGGTAGTATGACACCACTGTCAGCCGCCATATTGAACTTTCCAACGTCACTAATTCTCCAACTTCCCGTGTAGGTAGAAGGCTGAAATTTGGCAGGCTCATTCCTTACAGCTTACTTACAAAAGTTAAGCAGGTTTCATTTCGAAATTCTACGCGTAATGGTCATAACGGTCAACAACGTCCGCCATGTTGAACTTTCTTATTTATGGCCCCATCTTCTCGAAATTTGGTAGGCGGCTTCCCTGCACTAACCGAAACCAATGTACGTACTTATTTCGGTGGTATGATGCCACTGTTGGCCGCCATATTGAACTTTTCAACAGTCTTTGTTACTTATGGGCCCATCTTCAAGAAATTTGATACACGGGTTCGCAACGCTAACTGAATCCTACTTATGTACATATATACGTCCATAGCCTGCAGCTCGGCCACCGTGTGAGGTGGTGTTGGGTCCCCCATCCCAACGCCTCCCACATTGTTGGCTGCCTGCCTATATAAGACCATCCGTCGCTCCGGTCTCTACATTCCCTTCCTTGCTTCGCCACAGGATTAACGTCTCCCTACTGATAACTACAGCCTTTTTGTTTAATCCACGGCTTCTCCGCTGTTTTATTGTTTGTTTATTACAATTATAGTTATTGTATAGGTATTTAGACTTACTTTACATTTCTCAGGTACCCATTTCCTTTATCATTCCAACCCCCATTAACATGTCTATCGAGGTGATCACTATCAATCAAAGAACTGTCACTTACCGAGTGGTTTCCATGCCCGGAGATGGCACCTACGTTTTCCATTCTCTTTGTTACATATTGCACGGCCATATCAGGCTCACTCTTGATATCCAGAGGAACACTGTGTCTTATGTATTGAATGACTGGGACAGGTTCAAGGTGTGGACTGATGACGGTACAGGAGATAATTATACTACACAGGAGCACTATAAGAGTGAAATGCTTAAGCCCTTCACCTATGGTTCTGCATGTGAGTTGATGACTGCCACTGAATTGTTCGGTTGTTGCTTTCAAGTGTACCGAAATGGCCAAATATTTTACACCTTTCGACAACCGCCAATGCCTCTTAAACATCTTAGATTCACAGGTGATGATTTCAGTAGTGGACACTTTGATGTTTATGAATGTTTAAACTCTCAAAAGCTGGATGTGATTTTATCGATGAAACCGGTTGTGTGGTTACAATGCTTGACAGATGCCGAATGTCACTTCAACACAACAAATCCTGCAAATACGGTCGTAATTGAAACAAACCATGAAACTGAAACCGATTAAAGAGTAAGCTCAGCGCACAGCTTGGTCATGTTACAACCGGAGGGCCGAACTGACAACATGGTTTACAAAGAGATCCTTAACAAATAATTATTGGCATATTTTCCCTCAGTTTAAAAAGGTTTAATTTTCTTCTTAATAAAAATTTTAATGCAGTTCTTCGCTGCTGCGAAGCGCAGGTATTTTGCTAGTGTATATATAGATGAATTACAGCATTCTAAACATTGTCAGCTTCTATGTACTCCCCCTCCTGATCTCTACACTGCTCCATACGTGTCTTCCATTGATTGTTGGAAGTCTTCTTGCTTGATGTTGTTCCCTCACAGGGAGTTAAATCAGGTGAATAGGGAGGATGATAGAGGACAGGAATGTTTCTGTCAATCAAAAACTGCTTTACGGAAAAAGTATTGTGCACGGGAGCATTGTCTTGGTGAAGCACACATCCCCCCCTTTGACCTGGCCGTTGAACATCTTCCACATTTTCTTGTGTGTGAGACAAACTGTGGCCGTTTTGTTCAATTTCACGAAAAATTTGATGTTGATTCGATGTTCGATTTTTTTCATCCAACATTATCGCGGCAACTCGTGTAGCAAATGTTATGCAAATACTGACTGTGCTATTCCCAGGATATACCTAGCCAGTCAGCTGTTTGAGAGGGCGTGTAGGAGGGGATATAGTTCTGTGATTCACGTTCATCCGAACTCCAGACGGTTTTCCAGGAAAGTCCCAAGCCCAGTTCGGTTATTTTTGTGTCTCACCTCGTATACAAGTGTTTTATATTATTACTGGTTACATTTGGCTTTAATTCATTAATTACAATATATGATGAGTGATTAATGTCCACAATATAATAAATATCCCTCTCATTAATTGTTAGATGAAATCATACCAACCGGTAACTTATAAAATGACCTTACAAAGTATCAGTACTCTTACTATTAAATCATTCTATCTAAAGAAAAATAATAACAGTGATGCTGATTTAAACAATCTACATAGTGCTAGTCTTATTTACTGTAAACCCATGGTTGAATATGATCATTCTGCAGTGGCTTCACCAATAGATGTGTACTTTATTAGCCCTATAGTAACATACTGTGGACTAGCTAAAGAGTCCAGATTAAGTGGGACAAATACAAATAACCTAATTGCTATTTCAAGGTGCCCCAACACACTGATGCAGCAACCAAGATCATAAATGTTATTTTACTAAATATAACAGAATTAATCAGTAAGACTTTCTACATTAACAATCTTATAAGTGAAAGGAAAACAGACTTTCTTAGATTCACTGAAACATGGACCAGTACTGATGGTGTAGTGTTAATTGAAGCACCACCTCCATATTACAATTTTGCTAATTTGGTTTACCAAGATGAAAAGGCAAAGGTTTAGCAAGTATTTTTTCAAGCCGATTAAACTGTATAGCTACCAGTTTTTGGCACTTTTCATGTCCTTCAAGTAGCTTGGTATAGTTATTCAAGGAGTGACACCATCTCTCTTATTGACTATTTAAATACATTCTAAATATAATGTGCCCTTTATTTAGGAATTCTCAGACTTCATATCTATAACAACTAATTAGATTGGGTTAGTAATTGTCGGGGATTTCAATATTCATTTTGTCATCAGATGTGGATGATCTGTAAAAGCAGTAACTTATACCTGATTCCACATCCATCAGCAATGGGTATGTGGTCTTCAAAACTGGGCAGCTGAAGACTGGAAAGATATTGCTGGTGCTTGAACTGATGAATGTTAGTAGTGTAATTTTGGCGGGGGTGCTTTAAGACACATTGAGTCTCTTAATACTAAATGAGTGTTACCGGACTACCATACTATATGTAAGTTTTGCTCATAACCATGTGCAGCATTTTACATCCATTTTCACCATTTTTAACAGACATTTGTAGATGGATATTGGGTCATGTCTAAAGCATGTATTCTCTCTGGCTCATTTTACAAACATGACAAGGACTTTACTGCAATTGCCTGGACAATCCTTAAATCTCAATACAAAACAACACTCTTGGAATCAAGTACATCAGGAGGTTGACTCAATGTGTGGCCAGAACTCTGCAGGAACTGTGTGATGTTAACAAATCAGCATGGACCAGAACTCAAATGTATTTTTCTTTAGCACCTTGCTGAATCAATGCTTTGAGGGCTAAACACTGTACTGAAGGGAAAAGAGGGTTTTACTGAGTACCGTTTGCATTAGTGAGCTATCACCTAAGAAAAATGTATCAAACAGCATTTTGAAGGCATTAAAGTACTTTTAACATGTTAATTGCTTAACCAAATTTAAAAAATGAATCAATGCCTGTGTTACATTTACAAAATAAATGCTATCACATTTAACTCATACCTGGCTGACAGAATAAATGAACGCTCCACACTTTCAATATTTATTTCATTCTGGTACGCTTCTTGTGTAGGCTTGCTAACCTTTATAAATAAAACAAAACAAAATAAAAAACTGGTTCTAGATATGTTTAAGTTTATGTTTCACAAATTGTTACAACATATCAGGGCACTTCTAAAGTCACTGATGGAACAATGCAATCATTTACAAACTGATGCACTCATAATCAAGTCTGTTGACTGTAATCAATGACAAAAGGAATAATAGGAGGAAATACAAAAAAGATCTTTCTTAAAAGGGCGAGCTTGCCCTTTTGACATATAGGGTTATTTTAATATTTACCAATGTCTGTTTCAATTGACCACACACGTTTTTAAACGTTTTGTTTGAATTTAACCATGAATTTCTTTCCTAAAAAAATACACAACCTGCATCTTGATAGAACCAAACTCCCATCTTGTTCACTTGTCCATTTTACTACTTACAGTATATGAAAAAAACAAACCAACTTTTTTCCCAAGAAGTGACAATAGTAAACATTCCCACATTAGAAGTTGTGCATTGCTGTCTCTACTTCCTAGCTCAAAATTCAAGCATAAAATACTAACTGCTGAAATAATTTGAAAAAGGCTTGAACACCTAAAATGCAATATTTACTTAGGTTTCAAGTAGAATCAATGTATATTTGAAAGATATGCAAGAAAGGTTTTAATATTAAAATGTTATTAAATGATATTAACATAGAAGGAGATGATGTATTGTGTCTTTTGGTACAAACACCACACACAGATGGTTTGGCTTATCAAAACAGCATAGAAAGCATTATATTAAAAAGGATAAACTGTACAAAGACTTGAAAGGAATGGGGCATAGTGAGGAATTCTCTTTATATTCAAAATGTCTGTTAAAATAATCTAATGTGATGTAGAGATGAGATGTACTTTTCAAAGAATTAACGTTAACCATGATTATCATTTAATTTCAACAAAAAAAAAAAATTCTACATATGGTAACAAAATAAAAACGTTTTATTGATCATAAATATGTAATTATGAACAGGTTAGCTTTAGCACATATATAAACAATGTAATCATTTGACCAGCAATAAACCAGTCAAAGCTTCATTCAGAGGAAAAAAAGTCTTACCTTCATTCCTGCTAAAGAAAGCATATTGTTCAGCTTATACATTCCAGACTGAACAGGAGTTGTATACAACAGTGCATCATTGAACTGAAAACAAGAAAAAATGGTCATTATCAGCATTTATGTATTATGATCTAAAATTCTGAACTGTGCAATAGATATTAGTTTTCTAATAATTTAAATGTGTTATTTTACTTACTATATTATGAACACCAAATTAAGAACATGGGGCGGCGCGGTGGCACAGTGGGTAGCACTGCTGCTTTGCAGTTAGGAGAACAGAGTTTGCTTCCCGGTTTGCATGTTCTCTCCATGTCTGCATGGGTTTCCTCCAGGTACTGTGGTTTCCTCCCACAGTCCAAAGACACGCAGGTTAGGTGCAATGGTGATTCTAAATTGTCCCTAGTGTGTGCTGTGTGTGTGCGCCATATGGTGGGCTGGCGCCCTGCCCAGGGTTTGTTTCCTGCTTTGCGCCCTGTGTTGGCTGGGATTGGCTCCAGCAGACACCCGTGACCCTGTAGTTAGGATATAGCGGGTTGGGTAATGTACGGAAATTAAGTACATATTACGTACAGCTGCTCATGAATGCAAAGAACTATCCACAATGCAGTGCTGAGCATATAGAATTCATCCATAAAGTCAAATAAGTTAATGAGTTGCCAAGCCTGTAAATTCTAGTGGTTGACACAAGACCAGCTGAAGTCATTCATCTTACATTATCTCCTAATGTAATATCCTCATCCAGGTGGATGCCACTCTTTGATGGTGGTTTTAAGTGGCTTTTATGCCAATAAAATAACACACGCACACTGCATGTTACAAATTACACCAGGAAAGTTTGATAAGCAATACATTCCATTACAGCAAAAATAAATTGTAAATTAATTGAAAATGACAACTAGATATGCAATATAAAAAATTACTAAAATGACTGAAGTTGAGGCTTTGCAAAACACTGGTAAATATTGAGCAATTTCCACTACTCAACATTGTATTTTATCCTTTGATTTTATATATGAAGACTGTCATGCAATTATTATTAAAGAAAATTGTATTGGAAATATTATTACAACTTGGTCTCCTTTATAATAGGTCCCTTTGGAAGCAACATACTGCCTCTATCTCCTGTTCCACAACTGAAAGGATCCCTGTAATTGTTGTTCTTTGAGGATTGTGAGTGATTGGTAATGGCTTTTTGCATGCTTTCATTTGAAATCTTTTTAGTAAAAGGACGACAGATCTGGTGAATACAACATGTGGAACACATGCTTGAAGGCATGAAAGTTCATAACATCACATGGTTAATGAGTGCAGTTTAATGGTGGAGAATACAATATTTTGCAATTTCCTGTTTAAGAAAACCTTAAGGATAGAATTTAAACCTGATCTCCACAAGTATTGTCTGTTGCTCTGGAGGGCCGCAGTGGCTGAAAGTTTTCATTCTAACCCTTTTTTTAATTAGTGACCTGTTTTTGTTGCTAATTAACTTCTTTAGAATTACTTTTAATTAAATTGTTATTTAAGATGTTTCCCTGAGTTTCTTCATCTTTCCTCTGAATTGCTTCATTTCTTTCCTTAAACGGCACCTGAACAGAAATTAAATGAGAAGTGAGTGAGCCAATAGAAGACCAACTAAGTCAGGGCCTCAAACTTCAACCAATTTCACTTCAAGGAGTTGCTTAATAAGACGCCGATTCCTGTTGTTAATTAAACCCATTCTTTAATTCCATGGCTTGTTGCAGCTCTCATTCTGCAATAGCATACATTTCTGAAATTGTTGATTTTCTCTTTTCTAAGAGCACTGTTAAAATGTTTCGTGGAACTGAGCAGATCAACATTCCTGAGACCTTCATCTTTCTTTATTTTCAGATACTGTATGATGGACAGTTTGCTGGTCATGTTTAGTCTCATTTTGTATTTCACTGTTGTTTGGCAGCTAATTAAGGAAAAAGAAACAATTAAATTGTCTGAGTCTTCAAGAGCAAATCAATTATAATTAATTCAAAAGTATTAGCAGCAAAAACATGTCACTAATTAAGAAAAGGGTTAGAATGAAAACCTGCAGCCACTATGGCCCTCCAAGACTGGAATTTGAGAGCCCTGCTCTATTGTGACATTTGTTGCTTAATTTGATAACAGCAATATGCTATATTGTGTCAAAGATTAACTTTCTTTTGCTTCTCAATGCAAGTGCTGCATTTGTCTATCAGTGATGTTTAATATTATTTTTTTTTTTTTGCCCATCAAAAAGACCCTTACCAAAAAGAACATCCGAGGTTGCATGACCTTACGGGAAAGTTTCATCAGCGTTCCTTCCTTTAAAAAAACCTGTTTGAGTCACAAACACACAAAAAAATGAACCATCAGTGAGATAAGCTCATTAAGTAAACAACATTTTACATATATAGCATATTGAAAAATACTGGAAATACTGTAAAGGATTGCCTTGCTGGGTTTTTGTCCCAAACACGTGTGTTAGGTTAATTTGAGAATCTAACTTTGCAATAGTGGTTTTCCATCTAGATGAGGTTGCTGGGAAAGGCAGTATGGATTCTTAATTGAATTGTGAACTTGCTCTAAATGTGTATGTGCTTTGCGTATGTAATAAAGAGGTCAACATTTACTGGAAATATGTGCTCCCACAAACCATAAGGCGCTTTTCCACTGCATAGTACGGCACAGCACGGTTCAGTACAGCTCACCTTGGTTTGGCTCAGTTCGGCTTGGTTTGCGTTTCGACTGCAGTTTAGTACCGCTTTAGAGTGGGCGGGATTATTCACGTGTCGTTATAGTTGCGCCACCTCTACTGCCGTGACACCGTGGAACTTTTGCAACAACACGCAGACAACGACAACACTTTAGCTTGACGACGCGCAAGGGTAAGCATCTAAAAAAAGCACATCACAAGCTAACTTTTATCACTGTTGCAAAGCATAAAATGAACTTAACTGCCAGTGTAACATTAAAATGCTGATTCTGTATATTACAGATCTTCCACATTTTGCAAAAAAGTCGCCGCAACAGACCATCTGTTTGGACATTTAACCGTGCTTCAGAGTGGTGGGATGTGATTGTTCCCAGTTTTACAAACACTCAGTGGCTGGAGAACTTTCGAATGTCTGAAGAAACATTCATCCACTTATGCAACAAACTGCATCCAGCAATGGAGAGACGGGACACAAACTTCCGCGTGTGTGTACCTTTAAAGAAAAGAATAGCCAGTGACGCAGTAATGACGATTTTCTCCGGCCAATCAGTGACCAGCAGAGTTTACAGGTCACGTTTTGGTAACGGTTCGGCGCGCTTGGAATCTCGGCTGAGGTGGTACTAAAAAAAGGACCAGGTACCAGGTACTGTTCCCAGTGGAAAACCCCCCAAAAGTGAGCTGAACTGAACCGTGTTGTGCCGTACTATGCAGTGGAAAAGCGCCTATAGAGAGGAGCAGTTTTTCAAATGCAGTCAATTTGGAAAGTCAATAAAAACAATTTACAGAAGTTAAGTTTCTTCATCTCTTCTGTGTAACTGAACATCTTATAACTCAGTATCACTCTAAGGCTGTATTTTCACTGTGTTAATAGACTGATGTCCTGTGTCTAGGATTTTCTTTTTTAATTTACCCAGCCATTTACTAGATCCACTTGTATCCAGTACAAGATTACACAAGAAAAACATCTATCACAGTGGCATCATGCAGTGCTCGCTTCCCCCCAGCATGCCAACACTCATTCACTTACTTTCACTGAAAACCACCACAAAGCATAATGAATCAAAATAAAACTTTTTTTTTTTTTTAAACAGTAATTTACAATAGCATTATATGAAAAACAGAAACTCAATATCCCTTTAACTTTATTTAGACAATAATCTATAGGATTTTCAACCTGACACCATGAAATCAACATATATGAGATTAAAGATCCCAAGCTGGTAGCACAGAATTTTGCTGTTATTGCTGTGAAGGGGAGGAGAGAGTTTGGAGTCAGTGGACACCTAGGAGGATTAACAGGAGGAATCTACCACCTCTAAACCAGGTGTACAAAGAAAAAACATTTTCCCTCCAATATACAATACGTGCTTAATATACAGTATATATACTTTTTAAGTCTTGCCATATCGTCAAAAAGTTTTGGACAGATTCTCCATGCGAGGAGTTGAGTTTTTTAGGGAGCACTTTCTCAATCCTTCTAGCTAGGACTTTGGAGAGTATCTTAACATCATTATTCAGAAGTGAGACTGGTCTGTATGATGTACATTGTAATAAGTACTTATTTAGCTTAGGAAAAACGGTAATTAATGCTTGGCGAAAAGTTTGAGGTAGAATTATTGTTTCTGGCTCCTATAAAAGTTACTAATAAAAGGGGAACTAACTTGATTGAAAATTTATATATAAAATTCAGCACGGTAGCTATCAGGACTTGGTGCTTTCCCACTCTGAAGTGAGTTTATAGTGTCCAGTAATTCTGAGTGTCAGAGGCTTATCCAATTCCTCTGCATTGAGTGTATCTAGCTGTAGTATCTGTAATGTATGAAAAAACACATTAGATTGTGTCTTGTATTCTTTAAACTGAGTAGAATACAAGGGTGTGTAGCTGTCACTAAATGTGTACATTATAATTTTATGGCCAATGATTCTCTCTTTGTCTGTGTTGGTGATTACTGATATTGCATTGCGAACTTCCTGCTTGTGGATTTGCTGAGCTAAGTTCCTATTAGCCTTCTCTCCATGTTCATAGTAATGATGTTGTGATTTAAAAATGAGTTATGTTTCTTTTGTTGTGAAAAGGTTGAGTTCTGATTGCAAAGTCTGTATTTTCCTAATAATTTTTCTGATCTATCCCTTTCATCCCCACAATTGTAAGTGGCAACACAACAATAGGCTTCACAGCCATAATTCCTGGCAATACTGGAAATAAGGTTAAAGCCATCATATGCAATAATGCACAACCTTAGCAAGATTAAGCAATGCTGCTAGAATAAGTGCTAAAGGCTTGTCTCACCAACTGTTAATTGCTGAAACTTTTGCATTTGGGGAAAAAAGCACAAAATATAAGGAGAATAGCTCAAGATGGGCACAATGTATTAGAAATAAATTTGAAAAATGTAATGCTGTCTTACAGTTACAATGTGTCACTGAAATATATGACATGGGCTTTTTTACTTATGGATTATACTAATATTAATCTGCCTTCAAAAACTAAACAAATGACACATGCAGTTAAGTTTCAATAAAGATGTCAGGAAAGAGACTGAGGACTATGACATGCTGTAACACAAAATAAGCAAAGGTGGCAAAATGACAGTGGTCAACAACCTTTAACTTGGTCACTGTACAAAGCCTCTGTTTGGGCACTTCAGATCACCACAGAGAAAGTGTGCGGACACAGTTATCAATTGAACATGCCTGTATAAGGAAGTTTAAATGGTCTATTCCGTGAACAGACTGAAGAAGTGATACCTACACATGTTATAAACCTTCTGAAGATAAATCTCTGTATAGATTGCTGAAAACTTTGTATTTTTACTGTATAGTCCCTTTGCAATATACATTCAGCATGTACTTCCTTATCTTTATCAAACAGCCATTTAAAAAAAAACTAATTAATATTAAGCAATCAAAAATAAAAACTAAATTAGAAACTATCAAATGTTCCTACATCTAATCTGAAAATGAAATTACATGAAATTACAGTATGGAAATTAAAACTAAATTTAAAAAATTGAACTTAAATAACCTTGTTGAGAAAGGAAGAGTCAGGAAGTTGTAATTCATAAGCAATACATTATATGTTAGTGAGAATCTTTCCTTTCAACTTCCTACTATAAAGTTCACAAAAGAACTGTAAGCAGCCCTTTTTCTTAACTAATATTGCATCATCTGAAACAACCTGCATTCCAACAACTACTACAGGCTTACAGGCTTAAATCTGGAAGGTGTGAAGTCAATGACACAACGCTGACAGTGTTGAGCATATGTTTATTCCGCCCCAAAGACAAAATAAACTATATATTAAAATTACAGTTTTGAATCAACAAGATTTAAGATTTTTGTTCTAAGAATATCTTATGAGAAAACAGGAAATAAACCTACCCTTCCTGGTTGAACAATTTCATGGTGGCCATTTAAACTATACTGGATCTGCATCAACTTTTGGAAATTATCCTGCAGTGAAATAGAACAAAATACATATTAATATATTTCATCTATAAACTACCATAAATATTAACATTTTTTAATTTCATATAAAAACTTACCCCTTGCTTCATGATGTCATTGGCATGATTGGCCACTTCTATGACAACACTAAGTGCTGCTGTAATTAGAAATGAAAACAAAAAAAAAGTTTAAGAAAGTTTAAGAATGGGAAAAGTTAACAAAAGAAAGGAAACACCAATACAACAAAAAAGAACATAGTTCAAGCACATTCAGAATCAGCTCTCTCTATGTGAATTTCCCCTTGGGATTAATAAGGTATCTTATCTATCTATCTTATTATACCTGGGCACATATTTACAAATAAACACAGCACAGACAAATAATGTTGGTGAACAATGATGTTATGCACATTGAAATTTGATTATAATAATTTACAACATTAACATACACAAATCTGAGAAAAAAAAAAAAAAATGCTCAATCAGCCTTTAAGAAGATGGGCACAATTTACAGGAGATTTTATAATATAGATCAAGAAGTTAACCTAAGTTATTCTTTTAATATATTTTATTCAAATTATGCTGTGATAATGTACAACTATTAACTACTACAGCTATAGAAAAGAATCTAGGCATCCTTGCAGAACTTAATTTTGCTCTTAAACTGTCAAACAGAAGAGAGGCGACTTAAATGTTTTCTTAATTACAGCATAGTACAATGTGAGACAAACAAAAGCATCTACCTCAAAAAAGTGGACATACCCTTAGGTACTGACTACTGCTAGACCAGGTTTTGTGGTACAAAAGACTAGATCAGACTTATTTTTGAATACTTGCTGAATCTCTCACTTTCCAGCTTCGGATTTTAAATACATTTCACACAAACAAACAGAAAACTCAGCAGTACCACCTCACATACTAGGACGAAGGTCCAAGTCTTGAGTCGTGGTGCTTCCTGTCTTCCTATATGGTTGCAAGACATGGACACTATCCATTAGCACAAGACAAAGACTGGACTCCTTTGGTACTGTGTTCCTCTGGAAAAATCCTTGGATACCGTTGGTTTGACTTTGTGTCAAATGAGCAGTTGCTCATGGAGTCCCAAATGACGCACATTACCTGCATTGTGAGGAAGCATCAGTTACGGCACTACAGCCATGTGTCACATTTCCCCAAGGGTGATACAGCTCGTAAGATCCTCATTGTTGGGAACCCGAATGGCTGGGCCAGGCCAAGGGGTCGCCCACGTAACACCTGGCTGCGGCAGATAGAGGGTCATTTCCGGAGGGTGGGACTGGACTGCGTGTCTGCCTGGGGAGTTGTCAACCAAGATCCCAATTTGTTGCGTAGTGTAATGAGGGGTCAGCAACGCACTGTACCAATGTATGCCCCACAACTTGACTTGACAATCTAAGCAAAATAATTTTGACCTTTTACACAAAAAGTGAGTATTTCTGAAAAAAAAATTCAACCTTCAGAAATAATGCTTAAAAATGTGTTTAAGATTTTATCTGTGATGAAACAGCAGATATTACTGTCTTATATATGCAGATATTACCTTGTTTTAATGGGAGAGTTAAACGTTTTAGACAGGCATGAAAGGTGGAACTGTGTGCTGCATGTGCATGTTCAGCATATGCAGCATAGGAGAACCAGACAAAGCGTTTGCACTTTTGGACTCAAGTGATCCTGGCTGTAAAGTACTGGCTCACTAACAAATACCCTTTGAAACACTCATAATCTTCCTTGGTTAATATTACGATGGGGGATCCAAAAAAAAAAAAAACAAGACTTTTTCAAAAGCAATCATTTTATTTAAAATATTTCAAAAAAAGTACTAGTCTCCTTCAAAGTACTCCCCATTGGAAGACACACTCTTGTCCAATCTCCTGTTCCATTGATCAAAACATTTTTGGAAGTTCTCAGCTGAGATGCTACTTAGCGCGGTTGTCAAAGCAGCGATCATGTACTCCACCTGTTAAATCACTGTCCTTTCAAGTCTCTTTTCATTCTGGGAACAAGAAAAGTCACAGGGCGCCAAGTCTGGTGAGTAAGGGGGGTGGGGCATGAGTGTCATGCCCTGACTGTTCAAAAACACTGTATGTGCTGGGGTATTGCCATGGTGAAGGAGCCATTCACCCGACTGCCACAATTCCAGACTTGTCCTCTGTACTCTCTCAGCCATCTTAAGACCCCCAAATAGTACTCTTGGTTGACCGTCTGAACCCTTGGAACAAATTCCTTGTGCACAATGCCTCTAATGTCAAAGAAACAAATCAGCATCGTTTTCACGTTTGATCTCACCTGTCTGGCTGTTTTGGGCCTTGGTGAATCAGGATGCTTCCACTGGCTTGATGCTTGTTTCGTTTCAGGGTCATCCCTGTAAGACCAACTCTCGTCACCTGTTATGACCCTGGATAAGACGTCTGGGTCACTTTCAAGCTCCGTTTTCAAGTCTTTGCACACACAATGAGTCGAGTGTTCTGTTGGTCATCTGTTAGCAGACGGGGGAGAAATTTGGCCAAAAGACGCCTCATGCCCAGGTATTCAGTCAAACTGTGCTGAACTGAGCTCCTCCTGTAAATTCTAGCAACTCGTCAATTGTGTAACGACAGTCTTCGTTTATATTTTCACAGATTTGTGCAATGTTTTCGTCGTTCCGGCTGCTTGAAGGGCGTCTAGAACAAGGTTTATCTTCGATACTTAAATTTCCATTTTTGAAGCGCGAAAACCATTCGAAAACTCTCGCCTGACTCAGAGTTTCTTCCTTGAAAGCCATCTGAAGCATTTGGAATGATTCCGTTGGTGTTTTGCCAAGTAGAAAACAAAAATTCAAACAAGTTCTTTGTTCCGTGAAATCATCACAAATTCGACAGGGTCCCGAGAACAGCTTCTAAAAACAATGACTGCATGACAAGTGAGATCGTTTCACGGAGGTGTCCGCCTGGCTACTGACTGGCGAGGGATGACAGAACAAGCACTGACCTTGATCCAACCCCCTCCACTCGCTGCCCAGCCATATGGAGGCCAGTCTAGTTTCTTTTGGGTCCCCCCTCATATATTGCAGATTAATGATAATGTATTATGCAGTTGGATTTGAAAAGATTGTCCAATTATTTCAAAGTTTAGCTTAGTTTTCTTAATATAAGTGACAAACATACAGAATAGTGTTTAGTTGGCTCATTGTTTTAAGAAAAGTGACACATTTTCAGAGCAATGACATACTGTTTTACTTTAGGAGTTCAGAACAAATTGACTTCAATTTAAAAACAACTTACCTTGAGTATCTTTATAATCTGAGGATCCTTCTACCAGGTTTTTCAAATAGTCTGAAAAAATAAAAAGTCTGAAAGTAATACTGAAGAACTAAAAGATAGAGAACAACATTGCAAGAATTCTCATCTTTTTATTGCAAGTCAGAGTGTTTACCGCTATAGTTTTGCTTATAACCACAGTCTGAATCAGAATATCCAAACTTAACTGAGCCACTTAATGGCTTTCTTGACAAAAAGACTACTGCATAAAATACATTGCAGAACTTATGAACTACTGTAAAGGAGTGCTCATAGGCAGGGAATTTTATGAGTACAGGAGTTGAAAATTAAGTAATTTAAGTCAGAGTTTCCCAACTTTTTTTGAGCCACGGCACATATTTTACATTAGAAAAATCCCATGGCGCACCACCAAACAAAAATGTCACAAAAAGTATATGAAATAAAATATAATGATCTTCTGGTTTCAATTTACTTACTTAGTGTGAAACCTGGGCCTGTTTAGTTGAACACTATGCTGATATACACGCAGGAATTGAAGACACACACACACAGATTTTCTTCAACAGCTCTGAGTCTCTCTTCTGTTTTTAGTTTTTATAGCAGTCATGCTTGAAAAGCCTAGCTTGCATAGGTAGGTTGTGGAAAATGGGAGCAGGGCTGAAATAGCTCTGCTTGCCAGAATGGGGAACTCCTTGGAGGCAGTAAGCCAAAAACTGTCCAAAGGTAGATCAGCAAAGCTCAGCTTTAAAAAACGATTTTCTCTCAGTACAGTTATTTCCTCCTGCAAAGTCATGTCCTTTCCAACTGCAGTTGAGCTATATGGGTTCATAACCCAGTCAAGGCAATCAGTGGAAACTTATGGGAAATAAAATGACAACTTCTGTTCAGGAGTTTTCAAATGCTTGCCCTATTGTCTCACACAGTGCAGCAATGTTGATACTTTGCCATTTCTGGGGGTGTGGGAACATGTCAAAGTTGGCACTTTCCATATGTTGTTGCCAGAGTTGCACCTTTGAACGAAATCCGCTTATTTTATCTGCACTTGTGAGCAGGTTTTCATTTCAGCCTTGCATCCGTGTGTTCAGGTCATTCAAATGTTCAAATATATCCGCCAGATATGCCAGTTTTGCACACCACTCATCACTTGAAAGCAACTTAGTGTCATCACACCTTTCATTTATCAAAAACACTTTTAGTTCCTCCCACAGCTAAACACACGGGTTAAAACTTTGCCACGGGACAACCACCAGACCTCCGTATGCAGCAATAGCACTTTATGCTCCGCTCCCATTTCCTCACACAATGACGCAAATATGCGACTTTTTACAGGTCTTGTCTTCATAATGTTTATCATGCGCACAACATCGTCCAATACAGGAGCTAGGTCTACTGGTAATGTCTTGGAAAGGAGTGCCTCAAGGTGCAGAAAACAATACGTTGCAATAACATCTGGATGTTGCTCTTTCACTCTGCTTACAAATTCTTTGGTGTGCCCAAACATAGCGGCTGCTACATTAGTGCAAACACTTATGCAGTTTTCCCACTTAAGTCCTCATTGTTCAAGGTACTCTGATGCAACCAGAACAATTTCCTCTCCTGTTGTTCTTTCTGGCAATTCCTTGCAAAACAGGAAATTTTCTCTGATGGTGTCTCCGTCTACAAAGCACACATTTGCCAAAAGTTGTGTATGTCCACTGATATGCGTAGATTCACCGAGTTGCAATGCAAATTTTCCACTGACGTGCAACTTTTCCAAAACAATCTTTTCAATGTCCGCAGACATGTCATCAATACATCTGGCAATTGAAAATTTAAGAGGGGACCAAGCATCTCATTTACAATGATTTTGCAGGCAGGTAGAATTAATGTCTCTGCCATCGTGTGTGGCTGTTTTAATTTGGTGATGAGTTCAGCAACTTGGTAGCTAGCTTTGAGACCTCTCTCATGCGTCTTTGAAGTTGAATAAAATAGTCTGTGCTCTTGTTTTGAAGTGGCGGGTGTTTTGTTTGGAGATGGCGTTTAAGTTTGCTAGGAACCATGGCACTGTTGGACAGCTTTTCCCCACATACCAAGCATAACGGAATCGGCTCAATTGGTTCCCCGGTAAAGTAAATCAAAAGGAAAGATAGCTTTCATTGTACTGTCTTGAGCTCACCTTTTTTGCTTTCTTTGCCCAGTTCGGATTGTATACTTTTTCTTTTCAGATATTTATCCATCGCTATCACTGCTGTCACAGCCGAAGCATCACTAATTCTATTGTTGTAATGGCAACTGGTAGATACACTGATTAATTAGCCATTTGCTGCCACCTAGTGGAAGAGTATTTAATTGTTCTGCCTGTCAATGTCACATAGACAAACGAAGACAAATTATTTGCAGTAAATAATTTTCAGACAAATTAAGTGAAATTGGATAATTTTCCACGGTACACCTGATGATCTCTCATGGCACACTAATGTGCCGTGGCACAGTGGTTGGGAATCATTGATTTAAGTATCTACGTCTTTCAATAAAGAATAACAACAAACGATATGCGCTTGTTTCCTCTGCTTCTCTCAACAGTTACTTTCTTTTTCCCAGGTTTATTCAAAATAAGTCAAACCTAACTTTAATGAAGTGATCAAATACATCATCCAAACTGTTAAATCTGGTTTTGGTAGTATCGACAAAACATTTTAAAACCATACTACTTTATAATTACACAATTATACAGAGACAAAAACACAGAGAATCTCTCTTTCTACAGAGCTAAGAATTGAAATAACCCTAATAACCAAATTAAACTAGCCTAAAATGTTAATTGGAGATTAACCTTTTCTCAACACCGAAATAAAATAGGATAACTATTTATATTGTGTATTTATATTGATACACTTAATGAATGGGAATACAAATGATATTAGCATTTCTGAGGCAATCAGATCTGGTAATTCCCTATTTATCATTCTCCATAACTAAATATGCTTGTGAAAATAGAAAAACAAGCTGAGCATAGTAAATAAAAACCGTAATTCCCTAGAAACCATCTCCATTTAAGGTCACTGAATTCTTAGGCTCTCTTAGACAAGCCAAGAGATTTAATCCCTCCACTGTATTATAGGTAACACTCCTTAGGGAATTGAGCAGGCTAGATGTACCTAAAATATCTTGTTAAAACACAAACACACACAATGTGAACATCATCAAGAATCCCCATATTTCTGGATTTCAACATGGAGCAGTTGACTAGAACCCATGATAATGTAAATTTTGCCTGCAGTAATTTAACTACTCCCTAACACATTTTGCCTCACTGCCCCCAAAGCCAAATATTGAAATTTGGGACCTTATTTTTTCAAATGTTCTTTATCAAGGGTGTTGCAGGTCCTATAGCCACAAACAAGAATGCAAACTGCTTGCTACATGTATAATGGGCAGTACAATACACGTCTGGGCTGTTTCGAGCCACATAATGATTTTTTTTCTTCCGAACTATGGAAGCTTATTCCTCCACTCTTTAAAAAAAAAAAAAAAATTCACCATCATGACTATTTGTTTTTGTGCATCTGTGTGTAGTAAGACAGCCTGCATGAATGATCCGACAACTACAGAAACAGAAATTCATATACAGTATACATAGTATTGGTATTGTGTTATAGTTAATATTTAATATTATCAGATTCAAATTCTTGCTAGGTCACAGTGTTTTTGTTTAAGTGACTTGATTGTTAGAGTGACTGTGAAATTAGTAACCGAGTTCTTTTTGCTCAGGCAGTGAGCCACCAAGACCCCCCATTTCCTAAGATGCAGTGAAACACAAAGTAAAAAACAAATCATCACAACCTTTCCATGTCATCTGCCATAATATTCTTTATTTCACCTTTACCAAAACAAACATTTAAACTGCCTTCTAGATTTACATGCTGGGTACAACTTGTAGTAGAATCAGAAAATAATACTATTGAAATTTTTAAGAGAGACACTGAAAGAAGCAAAGTCGTTTGTGTTTGTTAGACTGCTTTGGACTAAATTGTAAATGGTATTTAATACTTCCAGAATCCCTGAAATGGAAAAAAAAATTATTAACTGGAGAGATAGTACATATTACAGTGGAGGAAATATGCATCTATGTGTTACTAACATCATGCTTTCTGTTTATGTCTGTGCTCATTTTATTGATTGTACTGTATTACAAGTTCAATGCTTTTTTTTTTTTTTAATTCTCAAAAAATCAAGTCAACTGTTACTTTTTTTCAAAGACTGAGCTGCAAATCAACAGGGAACTCACTCTTTAAAACACCGATTGTTTTGTATATGTGGGAAAATGTGGGAACTGTCATTAAAGCATTTGCTGTTTGGTACAACTATCCACTTGACACACTGGCTGGACAGTTCTCCAATTAAAAAGTATTTTGGAATGATATAATTAGGCGTACACAAAAATAAAAAAATTACAGAAAAAGGTCAGTGTAGAATTTGTTAATTCATAAAATTAAAAAGTTGTTTTTTTTAATCGCATTATATATAACATAGGAAGCTTTCTGAAGCTAGAGTTTGGAACACTCCTACTTTCACAGTAAGACAGTGAGGGAAACAATGTGCAAACATTATGTGGCTTTTTTTTTTTTTTTACTGACTCTTCCTTCCAACCACGTTTGGAACCAAACACCACGTGATGCCACAAGCTGCAATTACTACTGTTTTGGCCATGAAAACCTACTAAAGACAACTAAAAAGTATGCAATTAAGCCTTGTGATATTCAGGAAACATAAAAAGATAATAAAAAAAATTATACATTTTCCCACCTATTTTTTTGCCATCTTAAACTTTTTTTATTAATCAAGACCCCAAATAATTAAGTAATAAGGGAACAAAAAACAAAAAGTACAAAACTTCATAACAATGCTCTGACCAATAAATTACCTGTTAGCAATAGTCTGTACTGTGGAATTCGTTGTACAGGCTTTAGTAGATAATGCTTCAGAGCCAGGTTTGCACATCGAGGGCTCATCTAAAAGAAAATGGTTAAGTATTTATCAAATTCATCCTTCATTTGCAAAAGGAATTCAACTTGTTGGTTACTAGAAGCACAACTACTGCAATATAGCCAACAAAAACTCTCAACTACTCACCATCAAATAACCAAAATAGAGTCAAAACAGTACTAACATATCTGATACCAGGATTCAAAAACAACTCTGAGCACCTTGGATATTGTAAAAATAAAAATGTTTGAGCAATTAAGTTAGATCTAGAAACTGACCTCAATATAGTTTAAGTATATTAACTAAAAGATCCACTACCACAAAAATATATTTTAGGGTAATAAAATAAATTTTTGGCTCTTGGTTGAATAAGCTTAATATCACTTTCGCCTAACTGCTGAAAGGGAAATAAATACAATAAAGTACCAAGTCTTGCTGGGGCTTTGTGTACACCTTAAACAATACTCTAGGCAAAAGGCCACACATTATAAAAAGTTTCAATTAAACTCTATTAAGTTTTTCTTTTTTCCTCAGGTACAGGGAAGGCCCAATGGTTTACAAAGGTCAATGAACACCCATCTGTGAGGAATAGAAGTAGGTTTATTTGTGTCTGCATATGAGTGTCCCTAGTGATGAGTTGGTGTCCCAACTAGGAGTGGTTCCTCCACTGCAACTGATCGTACAAGTAAACCACTTGCCTCCCAATAATTCTGCAACAGAAAAAGTGATTTCAGAAAATGGATTAACTTTCATATAGGACTGTAGTGTGGTAGAGCCCTAACAAGTGATATTTTCAGATCTGAAACCCCACAAACTTTACTCCAACATGCTTGCTGTAAGAGATATGTATCCATTATCAAACCCACTTAAAGCCAGAGTCAGGACAACAGACAAACCGGGGGCCAACCCTGGTCAAGATGCTACTCTGTCACAGAGCACAAACTTAAAATTGGTCTAATATGAACATCCAAACCCCCCAAATGGTCAGTGTGGTCTTAGTGCCAGTCTCAAGCCCGGGTAAACTAGGGAGGGTTGCGTGAGGATGGGCATCTGACACAAAACCTGTGTCAAATCAAATGTGCAGATGAGAATGGTGTAAAAAGACAGGGTTAGATGGAGATGGATAATCCGCTATGGCAACCCCGAAATGGGAGCAGCTGAAGGAAGACATAAAAGCTGATTCAGTAGACACTGTACCTCAAACTCCTTGACAACACTGCCAAAACTAGGATTCTTTTTACATTGCTCATCCAGTAGTGCAATATTTTTGTCAAACTCCTTAATGTATGTAGAATACATTTTAAGGTATGGCCCCTTCTTCACAAAAATATCAGCAATTCGCTGATGATCATTCCTATAAAACAAAGATATAGCCATTAAATTCAGTTGTTGACACTGCACTAACGGATTACAATATTAATTCCAGAGACTTGAAGGTGCAGCATGTCTCCAGTGTGTACATTCTGCTTTCCAATTCAGGTTTCAACAGAACTTTAAAAGTTCTGCCTTATTACTTTAACAATTTAAACCATTTCCACTCCTCCACCCTAAATAACAGCAAATTACAAATCAAACTCCACATTAAGAAAATAGGTACAGTACTAAGAAACTAATTTTCATACTAGTGAAAAATTAAACCAGTAAAATTTAAGCTAAAAAAGACAATATTTAGTGACATACAGTATGTAAATTATCAAAAAATCAAGTACTATTGCATTTAGCAAATATATTTTCCAGTTTGACAAAGACAATATCCATCCACTTATCCAGTTCAGTGGTAGCCACAGTAAAATAATATCTCTTTTTAAAATGGAGTCTACCGTATTTAAAGTGAACGCATGGACATTTTTTTAAACTTCCACCAAAAAAAAAAAAAAAATATTCTGTTACATAGTGGGGAAAAAAAACCTGCTTACCAATGGGCTACTCGGTCCTCTAGCTCACGTAGCAGATCACGGTTTAGCTCATAAAGCTGTGGCAGGTAGTAAAGAATCTGGTTTAAAATGCGATCTTCAATCACTGGTTTCCCACAAAGCCTAGAAGATTTGGCAACAGCATCTCGAAAATCCTACAGAGAGAAAGGTAACTGTCATTCATACAGAGTAGTAAATGTTATTCACTCTTTTTGCTTGTTGCTGCAGGTTAAACATACTTTGTCATCATTTACAAAAAATGACATAATCACAAAAATTGTATCTGTCACTGAAATTAAATTCTGGATGCCAAACTACACAACTGACAGCCACAAAAGTGCACAGAGACTGCCTCTGATTTCCAAGATTATGTAAATGATTTCTATGCTGGAAAATTACTGGAAAAATCTTGTAGTGTGAGAGGGTCTTTAGTTGGAAGTGCCTTCCTCCACTGAAAGGAGTGAACAAAAAGGGATTTTTGCACAACCTCTTGAAATAGTAAAAGTGCAATAGCATGCTCATTAAAACTCCCACTGAATCATATTAGGTTCTTACGTTTGTTTATATATCATGTTTCTCAAATTTAAATATATTGTGCAAAAAAAGGAACAGAACAAAAATACTAATCTGGACTTCACAATTAAGCTTATTTTGCATCAGATAAAAAAAAAAAAACACACACACATAATTACATTGGTTTTCAAACCTTTGGCTTTTTGGCCATCCCTATTCACTTGCCCGGAAATGACATGTGAAAAATACCTATGGAGCAATTGCAGATAGACTTAAACTTTAAGCCAAAATTTTCCAGTTTTATATGGTATGGTTTTATTAAATATATGCTTTTATGTGGCTGTTAATAAATTGCAAAAATATCTCTCTCTATGTGTGGTCTTAAAATAAGTACACAAAAATATGAAAACTGGATTAAACTAAGAGACAACACAACTTATTTGTTCTGAAAATCATGCACAAGAGAAAAAAACAACAAACTTAAAACTACATCAATCAAGTAAACCTATGAAAAATGAAGGTTCCTTGAACTAAATGATATCAGGTCATAATGGAAAGAAATGCTTAAATTACAGTGTTCAAAAGTTCCTGTGTTGACAGCACAAACTAATGTTAAACATCTAACATTTTTAACTTCTGAATTCTACATAAGGATCATGATGAAATATCCAAAAATAATTTTAGTCTAGTAGCCCAGATTTGTAATATGTGAAATCTTTTTATATTTAATTCAATCCCAGCTGTAAAAAAACTTGACTAGAAATCTTTAACATATTACACATAACAATACATCAGTGTATGAATGGAAAATGTTGTAAATGTTACTTTAAATGTTTTTTGGATTTTATTGATTTTAATAACAAACAACATTCCATACAAATAAGTCAAGTTTAACAAGACTTGGTTCAAAACAAATCAACCCCCACCCATGACAAAGAGAGCTAGGTCAGCAGAGTAAAACTTTAAGGTAGTAAAAATAAGTAAATAGATAAATTAATAAATTAATAAAAATAGAGTAAAAAAAGGGAAAAAACAAAAAAATAGGGAAGAGAACCTGCTTCCTCAATTAAAAAGCTTATTATAAAATGCTATTGATTAGTTCCTGCCAGATTTTGAAAACGTTTTGTACAGATCCTCTAAATGAGAATTGGATTTTTTTCAATTTCAAATAGTATATAACATCAGTTACGCACTGAATTAAAATAGGAGAGTTGGACTTATCTTGGTCAACTGGAAGAATCCTATGTGCCAATAGTGTAATAAAAGCAACAGCAGCTTGTTTGTCCTTTTCCACTTTAAGCCCATCTAGAAGTATACCAAACACAGCTGTTAATGGATTAGGAGGTATTGTGGCACCAAAGCTGTCTGAAAGGCATTTAAAGGTTTTGTTTCAGAATTATCTTTGGTGCATGCCCAAAACATGTGGCCCAGTGAGGCTGGAACTTGATTTCAACGTTCGCAGGTTGGATCTTGCCCTGGAAACATATTGGACAATTTTAAACGAGACAGATGTGCCCCATGTAAAAGTTGAACAATTGTATGCTTTGCTCATATGAAGCTCGAGTGAATTCTGTGCATTGCTACCTTCCATTCCTTTTCTGAGATGATGAGTGAGAGATCCTTATCCCACTGTACTCTTGGATCTTTGAAAGGGAGGGACTGTAAAATGGTTTTATATATTACGGAGATACTGTCCAAGTCCTCAAGACTGATCAATATTTTTTCTGGCATAGAGGTAGGTGGGAGGTGAGGAAAATTGGGCAGGTTTCTTTTAACCAAGGTATCTAATATGAAGGTAGTGAAAGAAATGTGTTGCTGGAGAATTCAATTTGGAGTGTAATTGTTCATAGGATGCAAAGATGTTGATTATGTACAGATCTCTAAGTGATTTAATCATGAATGTTTTCCAGATATTAAAAACTGTGTACGTTTGAGAGAGTGGAAAAAGGTGGTTCTCGTGCAGAGGTGCCGCAGATAAAGGCTTCTCTATCTTTAAATACTTCCTACATTGGTTCCATATTCTGAGTGGGAGAAGCACAATTGGGTTGTTAGTATATTGGCGATGACTTGTACTTATTGGGGTACAAAGCAAGGATTATAAAGTAGTACTGCAGGATTTTATTTCTATTGTAGACCAAACCTTTGTATGTTTATTTATTTATGTCCATGTCCGGGTTATTATAGCTTGTATATTCACTGCCCAGTAATAAAATTGAAAGTTAGGTAACAGCCATGCCACCTTCCACCTTAAGTCTTTGTAGGGTCGCCCTTTGGATACATGGATGTTTTGGATTCTAAATGAATGAGGTTATGGTTGAATGCAATTTCTTAAAAAATGATTTATTGATGTGTATTGGAATGTTCTGAAATAAAAGAGAAGCTTAGGAAGGATAATCATCTTAATGTTAATTCTTCTAGCTAAAGTGAGATGAAGGGAAGACCATCTATGCAAGTCTTGCTTTTTTTCCCATACAGACGGCAACATTTTGCTGATACAGAGCTTTAGGTTTACTTGTGATGTTTACTTCTAGGTATTTAAGCTGATCTGTGATGATAAAAGGGAAGGTATCCAATCTAATATTGTGTGCTTGAGAATTCATTGGAAAAAGAACACTTTTATTCAAAATAACTCTTCTTTTGAAATTCTGTTAGTGCTGTTAAGACTGCAGTCACAATATTTTGTAGGTCTGATATACACAGTACCATATCATCTGCATATAAAGACATTTTTTGTTCAAGTCCTTCTCTAATAATACCCTTTATCTCATAAGTATTTCAACAGTAAACTGCCAGTGGCTAAATGGCTATTGCAAAAATCAATGATGACAAGGGGCATCCTTGTCTGGTACCACGTTCTAGTTTAAAGTAGTCTGGATTAATGTTTTTAATACAAACTGAAGCTTCTGGACTGGTATACAGTAGTTTGATCCAAGCACAAATGTTTGGGCCAAACCCAAATTTCACCAATGTAGTGAAAAGGTAGTTTCATTCAACCATATGAAATACTTTTTCTCCATCCAAAGATATCATCATCATCATCTCTGGGGTGTTTGACTTTGTGGGTGAATATATTACATTAAACATGCATTGTGATATTATCGAAAGAATCACTTTCTCAATCCTTCTAGCTAGGACTTTGGAGAGTATCTTAACATCATTATTCAGAAGTGAATTTGGTCTGTATGATGCACATTGTAATAAGTCCTTATTTTGTTTAGGAAAAATGGTAATTAATGCTTGGCGAAAAGTTTGAGGTAGAATTTTATTGTCTCAAGCTTCTGTAAATGTTGTTAATAAAATGGGAGCTAGCTTAATTTAGACTTTTTTTTTTTTTTTTTATAAAAATCGTCAGGGTAACCATCAGGGCCTGCTGCTTTCCCACTCTGAAATGAGTTTATAGTATCTAGTAATTGTGATAGTGTCAGAGGTTTATCCATCCTCTGCAGTGAGAGTATCTATTTGTGGTATCTGTATTGCATCCAGACATTAAACTCCGTAGAATGAAGGTCTTATAGTAGTCTTTATAGTAATCAAAAACAAAACAAACCCCCTAGCAGTGGTGTATGAGGATTAAAATTGAGATACAGTGCATCCCAAAAGTATTCACAGCACATCACTTTTTCCACATTTTGTTATGTTACAGCCTTATTCCAAAATGGATTAAATTCATTTTTTTCCTCAGAATTTTAGACACAACACCCCATAATGAACACGTGAAAAAAAGTTTACTTGAGATTTTTGCAAATTTATTAAAAATAAAAAAAAATTCAGAAAGCACATGTACATAAGTATTCACAACCTTTTCCATGAAGCTCAAAATTGAACTCGGGTACATCCTGATCATCCTTGAAATGTTTCTGCAGCTTAATTGGAGTCCACCTGTGGTAAATTCAGTTGATTGGACATGATTTGGAAAGGCACACACCTGTCTATATAAGGTCCCACAGATGACAGTTCATGTCAGAGCACAAATCAAACATGAAGTCAAAGGAATTGTCTCGAGGCACAAATCTGGGGAAGGTTACAGAAAACTTTCTGCTGCTTTGAAGGTCCCAATGAGCACAGTGGCCTCCATCATGCATAAGTGGAAGAAGTTCAAAACCACCAGGGCTCTTCCTAGAGCTGGCCGGGCATCTAAGTGAAGCAGGGTGGTTGGCAGCATCATGCTGTGGGGATGTTTTTCAGTGGCAGGAGCTGGGAGACTAGTCAGGATAAAGGGAAAGATGACTGCAGCAATGTACAGACATATACTGGATGAAAACCTGCTCCAGAGCGTTCTTGACCTCAGACTGGGGCGACGGTTCATCTATCAGCAGGACAACGACCCTAAGCACACAGCCAAGATATCAAAGGAGTGGCTTCAGGACAACTCTGTAAATGTCCTGAAGTGGCCCAGCCAGAGCCCAGACTTGAATCCGATTGAACATCTCTGGAGAGATCTTAAAATGGCTGTGCACCAACTCTTCCCATCCAACCTGATGGAGCTTGAGAGGTGCTGCAAAGAGGAATGGGAGAAACTGGCTAAGGATAGGTGTGCCAAGCTTGTGGCATCATATTCAAAAAGACTTGAGGCTGTAATTGCTGCCAAAGGTGCATCGACAAAGTATTGAGCAAAGGCTGTGAATACTTATGTACATGTGCTTTCTCAATTTTTTTATTTTTAATAAATTTGCAAAAACCTCAAGTAAACTTTTTTCACGTTGTCATTATGGGGTGTTGTGTGTAGAATTCTGAGGAAAAAAAATGAATTTAATCCATTTTGGAATAAGGCTGTAACATAACAAAATGTGGAAAAAGTGATGCGCTGTGAATACTTTCCAGATGCACTGTATCTACTGACAATCCCAAGTGTTGGGATCAGTTTTCTTAGCACTTTTTCTGCTTCCTCCACAGAGGTGAAAATGTAGTGCTTGTCTTGAATGTCCACTTTCAGTTGGGCAGGATACAAGACGCTGTATCTGATCTCAGCTTTTCATAAGCGCTGTTTAACGTTGTAAAAAGCGGCATGTTTAGCAGCTGAGTTGAGTATGGGAAATCAGGGAAAATACGAATGTGGTTATTTTCAAATAGAATCTCTTGCTTCTGTCTGAGAAGTAACATATGTAATTTAAATAGTAATTTTTCAAAATGCACAATAAGAGTCCTAGGTTTAGAGGTATTTGATTCCCGTTTGTAGTAAGCTGCTGCTATCTCGGTGTCTGATTTGAAATTCTCTCCTATTATTTTAGAGAATAATTCAGCTACAAATTTCACTGGATTTGGACTTTCACGATTCTCAGGGAGACCTTTGATTCTAATACTATTCCTTCTGCATCCATCTTCCAGTGCACCAACTCTTCTTGGAGTATTTTGCATTTGGAATTTGCAGCTGTTTCTTTTCCGTCAGCGTTAGATACCAGTTGTTCGGCTATTTCAATTCGAGTCATGAACGTTTTCTCAACGTCTTCCAACTGAGCACCAAGTGCTCCCAGTTTATTCTCAAACTTAGACGTATTTTCCTGAATTTGCTCCTCAATTCAAGGCTGTCTCAAAGCGATTATTTACATGTTTCTCCTGGTTTTTAATATTCTGCAGCAGCTTCTCATTTGTCTTGTGTATGTCCTTCATTTCTTTCCTTATATCATGTATGTCACTTTTCCTTATATTATTTATTTCCTTCCATACATCATTTATTTCTTTCTTTAGCTCCTTTATGTCAGTGGCCATTGCAGCGATTATTACCTTCAGTTCAGACAGATTGTTTCGGTCTTCATGCTCCATGGGTGGCAAGTCCAGTTAAAGTTGATGTTATGGATAATTTAAATGTGGTGGAAAATGGGGAATTAGCCATAAAACTTTAAATTTTCATTATCATAGTTTGGCCAACATAATTTTGTTTGT